>NC_056060.1:840833-1170000 GCF_016772045.2 Ovis aries
GCCTGGTGGTGTGAGCATCTCCAAACATGAGGATGGATGAACAGAGTCCCCATTCGCCAAATCCAGGCTTTGTAGGGTCCAAGTTTCAGATACCAGGTAATTACAGGGAATATGATGCCTCAAAGAAAGAAATAGGAGACTATAGGCAATCAGGGAAGGCTTCCTGGACAAGGAGACTTTAAGGCAAAGCTTTAAAATGAGCCATTATGGGCTTCCCTCATGGGTCAGTGGTGAAGAATCTGCCTGCCACTGCAGGAGACACGAGCTCACTCCCTCTTCTGAGAAAATCCCACACGCTGTGGAGCAACTCAGCTCAGGGGCCATAACTGTTGAACCTGTGCTCTAGAGCCTGGGAGCCTCAACTACCGAAGCCTGCTTGCTCTAGAGCCCAGGATCCACGACCAAGAGAAACCCCTCCAGTGAGAAGCCGGGGCACTGAAACTAGAGAGCAGCCCCCACTCACCACAGCCAGAGAAAGCCGACGCCACAGCGGAGATCCGGCACAGCCAGAAATAAGTAAGTAAGTTCTCAAAGTCCAGTGTCTTTGAAAAGAAAACAAAACCACCATGAAGAAGAGAATGAGAGGCTTCCAGAATCAGCGGATACGTCACTCTGAAAAGAGTGCCGAGCCCTCGGAATAGTTACATTTGAAGCTGGGACAATATTTTGGAGCAGGTATCTTCTGGTAAATACTCGCTGCTTGAAATCAGAGGAATGGGAATATTTCTACTTTCGAGTCTCTTCAGCTGTATTTTTATTTGGGTTAGGGTTTTTGCCGGGGGTTCAGAAACAGTAGGGCCAGCTTTTAACACTGGATTCAAAATGAACCAGTTCTCCTATAGGTTATCATGTACAACACTGGGGAGAGGCCTGGTTGATCCTGAGGGAGAAAGAGGAAAACTAGCTTTGCCCACCAGTGTTTGTTTAACCAAGCAACACTGCCGATGAGGCTTCATCCCGGTAGCCGAGAGTGTCCTCTGACCTCCTTCCCAGGTTTCCCAGGTACTTCAGACTCCCTCAAACAGCAACATAAAAACCCAAGCTCTGGGATCTCATTAGAAAAATAATTTGAGCTGTCTCTTCCAATTAGAAGTCTTACTGGGGTCCGGGGAAGGGTGCTGTTGTTTAGAAAAGACAGCAGCAGCAGCAGCAGCTGCGGTGAGGGAAGTGGGCAGAGCAATGGAGAGTGCAGCCTGCCGAGTCCAAAGGGGCCACTGCTGGCCACTCCACGCATTGCTGTCATGGGAGGAGCTGGGCCCATGATTGCCCCACCTTCTAATTTTACAGAAATAGCTGTAAATTCTAATAATGTTTAAATGTTGGCAATTAACTCAAGAATCATTTTGGTTTTGTTTTTTTAAAAAAAAGGTTGGGCCAGATATCAAACCCTAACATCCAATCAAAACACCTTCTTGGCTCCTGGAGGTTAGTTTGCTCCTCTGGTTCTCTGGTTGAAGGAAGATGTCATTCCATTTATCCTTATGTGTCTTGGTTTCATCTTTACAGCTAATTAGGCAACTGGAAGGCAGAGTGCCAAGACTGTGTGAGCTTAGTCCATGCCAGAATTCCCTTTACATTGTACTTGAATGGTCTACAGCTTAAAGTTAATTGAAAATTAGCATCAGAAGAAGCCATATGAAATCTGCGTGTGTGAGCTGTGGCTGAAGAAACTGGCAGTCACATCTCTTCGCACCACCTGTGCCGTCTCGTGCACCTGAATTCTTTGAGCATCTATTGCTGAGAACACGCCGTCTCCCTTGTTACGCTTCCTCCTCTCTGACAGGAGATCTCTGATTTTTGCCGTGGTCACTGGGAAGCTCAGGACTAAGTTAGAAGAGTCAGCCGCAGCAGCTTTGCTAGCCCCGTCTGCTTCCTCAGTCTGTCTCTGATCCCAGTCTTGTGTTTTCCGAAATGACCTCTGGGGGAGGAACATGTGTTTGATACAAAGGGCACCCTCTCTGCCCTGCGGATATGGAACCGAGCCATTGCCTTTCCTCCAGGAGGCACAGCACAGCCTGAGGTGCCGCAGTGGGTCTGCCTCTGGTGACCCGTCACACCAGTGACCCTGAGAACATTCAGAGTTGTGCAGCCATCGCCACTACCCATTCCCAGAACTTTCTTATCCTCCCAGACAGAAACTCTGTTCATTAAGCAGTATTGCCCCATTCGCCCAACCCCAGTAACCTCTCTGCTGCTTTCTGTCTCTATGAATTTGCCTGTTCCGGGTACCTCATATAAATGGAATCATACACTTGTCCCTCTGTGACTGACTTATTTCACATAGCCTAATATTTTCAAGGGTCATCTGTGTTGTAGCAGTATCAAAATTCTGTTCCCTTTAAGGATGAGTCATATTAGATTATGTGTTTATGTAATATTTTGTTTATCTGTTCATCTATCAACAGACAACTTGGGTTATTCCATCCTTTGACTCCTGTGAATCATGCTGCTATGAACATTGGCTTAACCATTTTAAAGTGTACTGGTCCATGCTGTTAGCTGTATTCACATTGTCATGCAGCAGAGCTCCAGGACTTTTGTTTTTACCTTAGAGAACTGATAGTGTGCCCATCAAACAGTGCCTGCTCCCACCCCTCACCCTCCAGCCCCTGGTAACCACCATCTTGCTTTCTGTCTCTATGAACGTGACCGCCTTAGACACCCCATATAAGCGGAATCGTAAAGAATTTGTCTTTTTGTATTGCTTGTGTCCCTTAGCTTAATGTCTTTAAGGGTCACCCACGTTGTAGCAGGTGTCGAAGTTTCCCTCCTTTTTAAAGCTGAGTAATACTTCATGGTAGGCATATACCACACTTGGGTTATTTCCGTCTTTTGGCTATTATGAACAATGCTGTTATGGATGTGATCTACAAGGATCTGTTTGAGGTCTTGCTTTCAGTTATTTTGGACTTGTACCCAGCAGTGGAATTGTTGGATCACATGGGAGTCCTATTTTTACTTTTTGAAGAACTGCCATGCTGTTTTCCAGAGCAGTTGCACCATTGTACTGTTCCCACCAGCAGCGCACAAGGACCCCAGTTTCTCCACTTCCTCACCAACACCTGTTATTTTGTGTTGTTGTTGATAGTAGCTATCCTCTTGGGCCTAAGGTGATATTTCACTGTGGCTTTGATTTATAAATGAGGCACCTTTTTGTCTGTTCTGGAATACTTGTTCCCTGTCTGAGCTTGTCTTGCACCTCTGGTCCCTTAACTGACACCTTTGGTCTTTTACAAAGACTCCGACTTCCTTGGCTTTCAGTGTGGAAGCTCCAGTGCCTGGTAGGGAGCTGACTGTGCAGGGCATTGGAGGCCAAGGGAAGGAACTGAAGATGTGTTCTCAGTCTGCATTGAGAATATGCCACAGACTGAGCGATAAGGCCACTCATGTGGGGTGAGAGGTGGCGAAGCGACAGCATTGACGGGGCACCCAGAGCACCTGTCCTGTTGGCCACGCTGTCGTCCTGTGAGTCCCTGAACCGGGAACAGTGACAAAAGACAGCCAGGTGTCACCTGATCACTAGTGGGGCTTGTGTAAAAGCTGTGGGTAGAAGGCAGGAGTGTGGGGGGCTCGTCATCAGCCTGTGTGATACGCGCTGGGCTTCCTAAGACCAAGGAAACCATCTGTCGTCCTCTGAGTGTGAACAGAAGATGCCCCTGAGCTGCAGTCTGCATGTTAACTTAAATGCCTCCCTCTGTCTTCTTGATGCCCTGTCCTGTACTTGCATCGTGGTATCCGTGCTTACTTTCCCCAGCATGGTGGTGGACAGCTGGGAGAGAGAGCCATGGCTTTTGCCACGTACACCTGTGAGCTCCCAGAGTTGAGAGTCTGGTATTCATCTCTGTACCCTGCTTCCAGCCTGAGGCCAGGGCTCAAAAGCTGGTTCAAGAATGAGAAAGACTGATCAGAACCCTACACTTTCCTCCTGTTCCCAGTAGCCCAGCGTACTCAGGACCCAGTCTGGTGGCACCTTCTCCAGGCCTGCTGTGAAGGCCCCTCCGCAGACATGTCCAGGGTGATCATTTCATCAGGTGGGGCTGTGCTAGGGAAATCCTTATGAGTGGCTGAACAGAGGCATCTTCCTTCCTTACCCCACTCAGGAGCACTTACTCACACAAATAATTCAAGAGTGTGTGTAAGCTCCAGCTCAGTGTACCAGGAAACCCAGCACCTCAAGGTACATGATCATTTGGAGAAACTTCTCTGGTTGTTAATGGAATTAACACACATTTCCGCAGCATAGGTGGGCACTCGGGGGCACCACTCCTGACTCTGGACCTCTTTGTCCTGAGTTAGCGGTGGCACCCACCCTCCATCTCCAGAGTGCTTGTGCAGTGGGGATGGTCCTGTTGTCTGCAGCTCAGCGCATGATCCTTATTGAGGACAGAGACCATAAGGTGCATGTAAAACATCTGCTGTTGGCAGTCTGTGTTTCTAGTCTTGTTGGCTCTTAAATATGTAATGATGTGGTGTTTAGATTTGCTCACTTTAAAAATGGCTTGTGACGGCCTATCCTGTGTTGGAGATAAAGTGAGGCAGAAGATCAAAGTCCCGTCTTTCTTGACGCTTACACTTGAGTAGAGGACATGACCCACACCTACATCAGAGCGGATAGTGATACTTGCCGTGGAGAAGATAGGATCACAGGACAGGGACTGAAGGGGAAGAGGTGGCACCCCGTGCCTCAGACAGAGAAGAGCTTGGAGAGGAGGTGGCATTTGAACTGAGAGCCAAATGTAAGAGGAGATTTGGGTGGAAATCATTGTCAGCAGAGGAAACAACAAAGGAAAAGGAAGCTTTAGGTCAGACGGGAGATTGGCATCTTCCAGGGATGGAGAAGAAGCAGGAGTATGAATATAGCATAGTGATGAGGCGGAAGATTGACGGAGGAGACAAGGACCAGCGAGACCAGTGGTTCCCACCGCGAATGCATGTTAGAGTTATCTGATGAGCCTAAAAAGTGTTTCCAGTGCCGAAACTCCTCCCCTGGAGATTGTGATCCAACTGGCCTGGGGGGCGGGGGGGGCGGCGGGCCTGGACACCGGTGTTTTATAAAGGCTCCCCTGGGAGTTCCATGGTACAGCCTGGGTTGAAATGTCAACAGCATTGATCATGCAGTCTTATAGACTCTGGTGAGGAGTTTATACTTAAGTTGAATGAAGGGGAAGGCATATAATGGTTAGGGCCAGGGGAGTAACATGGTCTGGCTTATGTCCTTAAGAGACTCACTTTAGCTACAGTGTAGGGACTAGAGGTGGGAGGTTATTCAGGTGGTTCAATGGAGAAATGATGGTGGCTTGGACCAAGAATGGTGTCAGTGAAAATGGTCCGAAGAGGTCGGTTTGGGGGTGTTTTAGAGGCTGCAGTCATATTGAATGGTGTAATGAAACATAGAATCCCAAAATAGTCTGAGGTATGCCAGCAAATTTGGAAAACTCAGCAGTGGCCACAGGACTGGTAAAGATTAGTTTTCATTCCAATCCCTAAGAAAGGCAATGCCAAAGAATGCTCAAAGTACCGCACAATTGCACTCATCTCACATGCTAGTAAAGTAATGCTCAAAATTCTCCAAGCCAGAGTTCAGCAATACATGAACCATGAACTTCCAAATGTTCAAGCTGGTTTTGAAAAAGGCAGAGGAACCAGAGATCAAATTGCCAACATCCACTGGATCATTGAAAAAGCAAGAGAGTTCCAGAAAAACAGAATCTATTTCTGCTTTATTGACTATGCCAAAGCCTTTAACTGTGTAGATCACAATAAACTGTGAAAAATTCTGAAAGAGATGGGAATACCAGACCACCTGACCTGCCTGCTGCAAAACCTATATGCAGGTCAGGAAGCAACAGTTAGAACTGGACATGGAACAACAGACTGGTTCCAAATAGGAAGAGGAGTACGTCAAGGCTGTATATTGTCACCCTGCTTATTTAACTTATGTGCGGAGTACATCACGAGAAACACTGGGCTGGAAGAAGCACAAGCTGGAATCAAGATTGCCGGGAGAAAGATCAATAACCTCAGATATGCAGATGACACCACCCTTGTGGCAGAAAGTGAAGAGGAACTAAAGAGCCTCTTGATGAAAGTGAAAGAGGAGAGTGAAAAAGTTGGCTTAAAGCTCAACATTCAGAAAACTAAGATCATGGCATCTGGTCCCATAACTTCATGAGAAATAAATGGGGAAACAGTGTCAGACTTTATTTTTATGGGCTCCAAAATCACTGGAGATGGTGACTGCAGCCATGAAATTATAAGTCGCTTACTCCTTGGAAGGAAAGTTATGACCAACCTAGATAGCATATTGAGAAGCAGAGACATCACTTTGCCAACAAAGGTCCATCTAGTCAAGGCTATGGTTTTTCCTGTGGTCATGTATGGATGTGAGAGTTGGACTGTGAAGAAAGCTGAGCGCCAAAGAATTGATGCTTTTGAACTGTGGTGTTGGAGAAGACTCTTGAGAGTCCCTTGGACTGCAAGGAGATCCAACCAGTCCATTCTGAAGGAGATCAGATCTGGGTGTTCTTTGGAAGGAATGATGCTAAAGCTGAAACTCCAGTCCTTTGGCCACCTCATGCGAAGAGTTGACTCATTGGAAAGACTCTGATACTGGGAGGGATTGGGGGCAGGAGGAGAAGGGGATGACAGAGGTTGAGATGGCTTGATGGTATCACGGACTCAATGGATGTGAGTTTGAGTGAACTCTGGGAGTTGGTGATGGACAGGGAGGCCTGGCGTGCTGCAATTCATGGAGTCGCAAAGAGTCGGACATGACTGAGCGACTGAACTGAGCTGAACTAATTGTTTGTATTACATTTGACTTTAAGGGGATTTTTTCCCCCAGCAAAATTATCTTTTAAAATACGTCTAGTTCACATTAAAATTTTAATTAATTTTCTTTTCCTAAACAGGCCTTGGGTGTCTCACAATTAAAAATAACCCAGATTTTAAAGTCAGAATCAAATGATTAGAATTGCTTACAAGGCATCCACATGGAGAACAATATGGAGTTTGTTAAAACAGTTTGTTTTTCCTCTGATGGAAGAAGGTGGTATAAATTGCGATGGTAAAGCCTGTTGATTGGTTATACCAGTCAGAAGAAAAAATCCTGATTATAAGCTGACTGAGGGCACAAACTGTTTCTTATACAGTTTCTGTTTTTAAACAACAACAACAAAATACCTAGTGTCTCTGCTCACTCTGGGGTTTGTTTTGTTCATTTGGTAGTTATCAGATCTTTTTAGCTAAAACTCTTTGTGAAATCAGTCCTTATCTGAATGACTGAGCAGGAAGGTTGACCAGAAGTCCCACAGCCCCTCCTGGGACATTTCTTCATTCTTCATTCATTTCTTAGAGAAATTTGAGATGTAGCTGCTCTTCAGTGAAAAGTGAGGGAATGCAGCATGGCATGGCTATCTAGAAAATGGCCATGGTCTGAAACTCCTTAAAGCCTTTGCATTGGCCTCAGGCCTCAAAAGGTGAGGAGCCTGGGCAGTTAGGCTGCATAGTCTTAAACTTTGGCATCCAGCTCCACTGCTGTCCATTGTGCCTAAGCAGGTTCTTCTCCGTAATCAAAACAGAGAGCGCTCACGCCCACCTTCCTGCTTAAGTCATGTCCACATCCGCTTGCAGATAACTGCAGTGACCTGAACTCGGAGCTGCAGAGGGTGCTGACGGGGCTGGAGAACGTGGTCTGCTGCAGGAAAAAGAGCGGCTGCAGCCTCTCGGTGGCGGAGGTGGACAGACACATCGAGCAGCTGACCACGGCCAGCGAGCGCTGTGACTTGGCCATCAAGGTAGGACCCCCCCACCCCACTCCCTCTGTGTGACTCTCAGATCATATGAGGGAAATGATCAGATTCCTTTAAAGTGCTGTTTTTCTCGAATATCTATTAGGGGGTGGGTATTTCTAAAAAGGCCATTCAAAAGTTGGGCCACCAGGGAGAAGCTGGAGCCCTGTACATTTTTGCTGGGTTGAATCACATCCGAGAAAGTCATTTGATCAATAGTCAAGATCACTGTCTTTGCAAAAATGACTACTTCCTTGGAGGCTATGAGACTAATAGTATTGAACCATGTCATTTTAGTGTGGTTCATCATACAGCATTCTGAGGTTGTAAGATTAACTTGGAAATTTTATTAAAGCTTTCAGGCCTCTAGGATATTATTTCTAGAGTTATCAATTCATGGTGCTAACAAAAGGCCTGAATGAGTCATCTACCGTGAGCATACTAGATTGGGCCTCAGTCCCGCCTTTGCTGTGCATTCACCTTGGGCTTCCCTGGTGGCTCAGATGGTGAAAAATCTGCCTGCAATGATACAAGGAGGGAGACCCGGGTTTGATCCCTGGGTAGGGAAGATCCTCTGGAGAAGGTAATGGCAACCCACTCCAGTATTCATGCTGGAGAATTCCACGGAAAGAGGAGCCTGACAGACTACAGTCCATGGGGTCACAAAGAGTCGGACACGACTGAGTGACTTTGACTCGCTGACTCATCTTACTGCTTAGGGAGCACCAAGTGAGAAGAATTTGCTGTATCTGCACAAACTCACCTTGAACCATGGGAACATCAAGGCCTCTTGGTACAGGGCCTCTGGTATCTTTATATTACTTCCCCAGAGCTTAGTGACCTAGGCACTAAGCTGAAAAGTTCACACTGAAAAGTCTGAAAGGAGCCTGTGTCAAGGGGAAATGTGATGTTCTCTGAAAAATGAGGACTAAGGGCCCAACTTCCTATTGACAGGAATCCTGGATTTCACAGAAGAGCTGTGGTATCTCGAGGTAAACCATGATTCATGTTAGTAATACATCTGTTTTCCCATCTTTATTCATCACAATTATAAATATATAGCTGATGTCGTTTAGGGGAAGCAGCCACTAGTGTTTTTCTCTCTCGAATCTCCAGGCCCTATATATGATTGTAATGTCAGCATGGGTACTAGCCCAAGCCTTAGCATCAAGGGGAAGAGGAAGCCACAGGTTTCTGCCAACCAGCAAAGGACAGAGCAGGCCCTGGAGCAGGACTGAATAGGGCAGAAGTCTCTGATTTGAGAGGAAGGACAAAGCACTGCATGTGAAAAGTGGCAGCAAGATTTGGGTAACTGTCCTCATCAGGGCACCAGTGTGAGCATCCAAGAGCAAGCACCCTGTGCCAGCTAAGTCGCTTCAATCATGTCTGACTCTACCCATGGGCTGTAGCCCGCCAGTCTCCTCTGTCCATAGGATTCTCCAGTTAAGAATACTGGAAGGGGTAGCTGTTCAGTTTTCCAAGGAACATCCCAACCCAGAGAGTGAACCCCAGTCTCTTACGTCTCTTGCATTGGCAGGCGGGTTCTTTACCGCTAGAGCCACCTGGAATGCCCTGCACCCTTAGGCCACTCATTTCTGAGACCTATTTCCTATCATATCTCGTCATTGCCTTCTACCCCAACAGGGTAATTCCACCTCTTCTTTCCACATCATTTGAGGTGTGCTTCCTTTTCCAAAGGACAGTAATCACGAATGAATAGTTTCTGAAAGTGAGCAGCAGGAGTTCTTCCTTTTCTTCAAATTTGTACATGTTTCTTCTTCATTAAATACTGATGTTTTCAATGAGTTTAAAAAAAAAAAAACTCTCCAAGTGCTATCAAGATCCTATTCTTTTTAAGCTCATAGCTGTCGTGTTAATTAAATCCCTGCTGTCTTAGAAACCTCCACAATGAGCTCCCTCTTTTCTGTGTCACTGAGGTTTATATTCATCTTTCGTATCTTAGGACTGAACCTCATTCACACCTTCTGGTTCTCATACGACCCTAACACCTGGAAGTGGTGATGTGACCCATCGTATCGCTAAGCTGGAACATGGGAAACCTGTGATTTAGGAAATTTCAAGTTAGATCTTGTATGCAGTCTGCAACTTCGCCTTTGCTTTATCAGGATCACTAACTGGCTTGCCATCTGGTCATGTGTATTCACCGACTCTGGAACGTGGGTGAAGGAGATAAATGTCTGTGTGGCTGTTCCCACTACAGACAGACTTAAATACCAGAAAGAAACTGTGTTTTTCTCATGAGGGGAGACTGCCGGGGAACACAGACCATAACCCAGGCCGTGACAGAGCCTCTTCTGAAAATGGGGAGAGGGTGACTGGGGGGATAGCCCATCTTGAGTACTTTCTGCAGGGAAGTGACCGTGGAAGCCACCCCTCTGTGGACACTTGCCCACGACCAGCCTGTGTTCTCCCCTTCCCCTTTTCCCCAGGGAACTCACTTGTCTTGTCTCCTTGGCTCTGTTTTCCAGACAGTGGAGGAGATCGAGGGGGTCCTCGGCCGGGACCTGTACCCCAGCCTGGCAGAGGAGCGGTCCCGGTGGGAGAAGGAACTGGCGGGGCTGAGGGAGGAGAACGAGAGCCTGACGGCCATGCTGTGCAGCAAGGAGGAGGAGCTGCACAGGACCAAGGCCACCATGAACGCCGTGCGGGAGGAGCGCGACCGGCTGCGGAGGAGGGTGAGCGCCGGCCCCTGGCGGGGAGGCCGGCCCGCAGGCCGGCTGCTTGAGCCCCGGGCGCCCTGAGGGTTCGGTGGCATTTCTCCTCTTGTGAATCACCATACCTTTCCGGGTATGAAGTCATTCTTGAGAGCCGTCTGAAAGTGCTGAGGCGGGCAGGTAGGATTTTTTTTTTTTAAACACTCTTCTCTGCAACCAGCAAATCTTCGTGGATGCTAAAATTTATCCTGGCACAGTGATTCTCAGCCATTCTCTGGGTACTCACATCTTCCCCAAACTCAGATAAAAGGTTCTAACTTTAAGGTAGGCAAATAATTTATAATTTGCAAAAACATAAAGAATTTCCACTTTGCAGTTTCTTGTGGTCATGTTTCTTTAGATTTATGGTACCGAGCCTAATATGAAATGTCCTCTAGACTCATTAAAGTTAATGTGAAAAAGTCACTCAGTCATGTCTGACTCTTTGCGACCCCATGGACTATAGTCCATGGAATTCTCCAGGGCAGAATACTGGAGTGGGTAGCCTTTCCCTTCTCCAGGGGATCTTCCTAACCCAGGAATCAAACTGGGGTCTTCTGCATTGCAGGCAGATTCTTTACCAACTGAGCTATCAGGGGAGCCCATTAAAGTTAATAATCCTATATATATCTCTGTGTGTGTGTGTTCTGAGTATGCGTGTGTAATTCCTGGTAGTCACCTGTGCCTGCTAAATGGCCCTATGACCCAAACAGGTTTGAGAACCACTTTCTTTGGTGGTTGGTTGGAACTATAACCATTACTAAAGGAGTTGATGTTTCAGGATAAAAATGTTTGGCAGAGTTGTTAAGCACTCACTTTTCCAAAGATATAGTTTTTTCTTAGGAACCCACAAGTATTTCTTTGTTTGGCTGTTAATTTGGTCTGTCATTGGACTGGAGGTGAAGCAATGAATTCTTCGGTCAGAAACAGTTCCCTTTGAACTTCGCTTTGAATTACTAGGCCTGCTTTATTTACTCTTTCTCCATTGTGGCAGAATTAGAAGCTTGCTTTCTGTTGTGCTCTGACTGGTGATTTTGCGCACAGAGGAGGAGAAAAATACATCTTGGTCTTACCATCGCTCCTTAACTTGCTTCACAAAGATCAGTGTGTGTATACCATTCTGTTTTTAATCCCCACACAGTTTTCATACTTGCCATTGTGTATGAATATAAAAGAAAGCCCTATTTTTGAATGTTATCAACTCTTTTCCTCATTTATGGCTATTGCCAGCATTTCCTAACGCTCATATCTGAATGTTATTTTGTCTAAACTCACATGCATAAGCTTATTTTCAGAACCCAGCTGTATCAGATGCCAGTCCTGGCAACGGCAGGTGTAAATCATTGCAGTCAGCAAAGACTTTATCTGGGCAAGCTGAGGACACTTCCTTAGTGCTAAGGCCCACAGCACATGTAATTTCCTGGGTTACACTCCCTGATCATTATGACTAATGCCCTAATTAGGTGTGCTTGCTTTTAGCACGCACATTCTGTTGGTGCTTACTTTGTGAAGGAAATGTTGGTCTTAGGCCTAATTACATACTGTGGTTTAGAATAAGTTTCCTCCCCGAACTTGAGATACTGAAGCACAAGACAGCACTTGATCGTGACTAGCAAAGGAGAAAAAACCAGTTTCCCTTCATTGAGTATTCTCTCCAGCTCTGAAGGTCAGTCTCAAGGACAGCAGAGTCTAATGCTGTCACACTCTGTGCCAGGGCTCAGTGACTGCTTGGAGCCACAGCGTGACCCCCCCAAAGCCACTGTGAGTCTCTGGGAAGTTACCTACACTCTCTGTGCCTCAGTTTATTCTGCTATGAAATGGGGATAATAATATGACCCAGTGCGGGAACACTATGTAATCCTCATGAATTATCTAAGCGCTTGACTAATGCACGGCACATAGCAGCTGCTCAGAAACTATCAGGAATCGTTTGGGGTGAAGTCCAGAGTTACCTGTTTAGTAGTCTGGAAAGATTAACACCATACCACATTTTTTCCCGAAGAATCCGTATAGATCTGAATTTGTAGAGGAACATTGAATAACTGCATGAACACACAGATACACATACATTGTACTCAAAACTTTTATTCTGATCACATTTATTATCTTGTGAATTCTGTAGTTAATTCAATTTCATATCAATGTATATGTTTATATTTTAATTACCTCCAAATAAAAATATATTCGGGAACTTGTATGTCTTCTTCAACTGGAAATTCCCAGTTTGTATATGTACCCATGAATTAGATTTATTTCTCTTTATTCCGAGACAGTTGTGGGTGTCAGAATCTCCTCAAGGCCACTGAATGCCGGTTTGCTAGATTTTACATGCTGGATGACTTCTGCCTACCATGACCCAGTGTATTTCATTTCCCCGAGGAGAAATCTGTCTTTTGTGGCTGGTTGTCTTCTCCTCATGATATACAGCTCCGAGGAATGACTGAGGTTTGGTCAGTTCCATCCTTGTGGTACCACGTGATAACATGGCTGGTTTGCCTTTGTTGTCTTTCTGGCCACTCAGAATCCACAGTTCATCAAAGTTGCCTGGAAATGAGTGTTTTTTTTTCTTCATTGCCCACATTCACTGTATAGAATTTGAACTGATCAGATCAATAGGATTGGTGCTTACCCCCTTGCCTGTAATTAAACAGAGTGCTCTCAGTAGATTTTTCTGAGCCTTGTACATGATTTAATTAAATTAGACCTTTAATGTCAGTGAGCAGATTGGGCTACTTGGCAGAGCAGTAACTAAGGAACAACAGGCAGACAATTTTTATTATTGGTCCCAGCTCATTATTAAATGAGATCATCATTTATTTCTGCATGCTCTGTAATAGAACCACTCATTTCCTCATGTATAAAGAAATGAGTTTAATTTAGGCAAAGTAAAATTAATTACCCTAGAAAGGGAAGCACTTGGCTTTCCATTCATTTATTCATTTTATAAACATGACTGGTCGTCTCCTCTGTGCTGGGCGGAGGGAATATGCTGATGAGCGGGATACAGACCCTGGCCTTGGGGATGTTTGGCAGACAGGAAGTAAACAGGTCTTTACAATAGTTGTTGTGGTTGAGTCCCTAAGTTGTGTCCAGCTCTGCAGCCTCATGGACTGCAGCGGGCCAGGCTTCCTTGTCCTTCACTGTCTCCCAGAGTTTGCTCAAGCCCATGTCCATTGAGTCAGTGATGCTGTCCAACCATCCCGTCTCATCTCCCTTTTCTCCCCCTGCCTTCAGTCTTCCCCAGCATCAGGGTCTTTCCCAATGAGTCAGCGCTTCACATCGGGTGGTCAAAGTATTGAGCTTCAGCATCAGTCCTTCCACTGAGTATTCAGGGTTGATTTCCTATAGGAATGACTGGCTTGATCTCCTTGCAGACCAGGGACTCTCAAGAGTCTTCTCCAGCACCACAATTTGAAAGCATCAGTTCTTTAGCGCTCAGCTTTCTTTATAGTCCAACTCTCACATCCATACATGACTACTGGAAAAACCATAGCTTTGACTATGTGGACCTTTGTTGGAGAAGTAGTGTGTCTGCTTTCTAATACACTGTGTAGGCTTGTCATGGTTTCCTTCCTAGGAGCAAACACCTTTGAATTTCATGGCTGCAGTCACCATCCGCTATGATTTTGGAGCCCAGGAAAATAAAGTCTGTCACTGTTTCCACTTTCCCCCCTTGTATTTGCCATGAAGTGATGGGATCGGATACCGTGATATTAGTTTTTTGAATGTTGAGTTTTAACCCAGCTTTTCACTCTCCTCTTTCAAATCATAAGAGGTTCTTTACTTTCTGCCATTAGAGTGGTATTATCTTCATATATGAAGCTGTTGACATGTCAGCTGAAAGGGAGAAGGAACACAGAAGACACCCTGAGAACTCACAGAAAGGATCAGCCTCTCTCAGTTATGTATTTTTTTTTTTTTACCTAATTGTTTAGGTCAACTGCCATGTACCATAAATGGTCAGTGTGTTCCTCAGATAGTTCAGTAAAGCAAACTGGATGTGACCACAGGCTCATGAATCTGTGTCCCATTGAATCGTAGCCTTGAATCTGAAACAGGTGACACACATTGCTTCTTCAGAACGTCCTGCAGTCAGTTATATTTTATCATAGCAAAAATAGATTCATATAAATCAGAACCAGCCAAACTAAGAGACACATAGGTGAGGTCTGAAAACAAATCTCCCAGCTGTCTTCTTCCCCTGGAGTCCTAAAAGCTTTGCACTGTGATGTGTGGCCACAGACAGGTTTGCCAACCAGGGAAGCTCAGCCAAGCTTTAAAATCTAGGGTTCTTACTGGAGCTGAATTATGTAAATGTGATTGATTGAATCCTTGGCCTTTGAACTCATTTCCCAGTTCCTTCTCCTGGAGGGGTATCAGGCTGATGCCTTTGGGCTGCCTTTGTGAGTCTGCAGGGGTGGCGCTGCACTGCACCCCTGTGGTCACTCTCGTACAGAAGGAGTCTGGCGGGTGTGAGGGCCAGCACAGCCCTGCTCGGGCCCCTGTGCACACACAGGTGTGGCCCTCATTCCCGGCGCTGTACTCAGCGTCCTCCTGTGTGAGCCCGAGACCCACCCCTAGAGCCACCGGTTCCGGATCCACTGGCGCCTGTTTCTGACTACTGCGCTGCTTCTGAACACCCAGTCGAATCCGCCTTCAGTATTCACCCAAGTTATCTCCGAGGGAACTCGACAATCAGTGTTCATGCTTAAGGGGGCTAGAGAGAGACAGAGGAGTCTAAATTAAATGAAAAAGCCTGCTGAGAAAGATTAATGACCTTAAAGGTTGACCATGTGTTTTATTATATCCTTCTTTCTACTAATTAATTCATTTATAATATATACTTCTTATTAGGCTGCCCACCCCTACTGGGAGATAAGAGGTGGAGCGTCAGGCTGAGGTGTCCAGAGCCTTGTCTGCCTCCAAAATGGCCATTCACCGCATCTCCCATTGTAGGCTACACTGGGGCTTTCCTGGTGGCTCAGTCGGTAAAAAAATTCACCTGCACTGCAGGAGACCTGGGTTCGATCCCTGGGTTGGGAAGATCCCCTGGCGGAAGGCATGGCAACTCACTCCAATATTCTTGCCTGGAGAATCCCTGTGAACAGAGGACCCTGCAGGCTACAGTCCATAGGGTCGCAAAGAGTCGAACACGACTGAGCAGCTAAGCACAGCACAGTAGGCTACATCAGTGTCGCTCTGAAATATTTAACTAAAAATCAGTAACAGCGGAGATATTTCTGGAGGTGAAATTGTTGACACTTTTCAGAGGTTAAATAAAGCTTCCTCTCCGTTTTGCCTTATTTGGCCTTAGATCTCACGTGACCTCTTCCCACTTTGCCTCCCGCTCTGTGATACTTTTTTTGTCTGGATATTGAAAGTACAGGACTGCAAAATAGTACTTCATGTTTACTGTGAATTTTATTTAGATTATAGTGAATGTAGATCAATTTCATAATAGTTATGGGGGCAGGGAGTAAGGACCTGTCTAGATCAAAGGGTACTTACTTTTACAGTGCTGTAGTTTATTTTTCTAACAGATGTATTCTTAGTTATGTGTTTAATATATAGAAATAGATACATAGAAGAGGAGCTAATATGCTAAAATATTAAGAGGCCAAGTCTAGGCCATGAAAAGAGTCATATATTTTCTTTTTACTTTTCATGAATTTTCAAATTCAAGAAACAAAAAGTAAAATATGAATTATGGAATGTGATCGGCATCTCCCAGCCTTAATAACTTGATGTCCACACAGAAGCAGTTATTCTCTTTTGTCCTTGATGGAAATTTGTTCATATCTTACCTTTTCTATTTCCTCTTAGGAGTTTCTTTATATGAGGAAGAAGATGCCAATATTTGCTAAGTTCAAATTCATAAAATACTTATTAAAAAAAAAACCCAGCAACCCTGAACTGAGAGGAGGGCGATCTGGCCACGATTCTCCTTCCACCTCAGTTTGGGGGTCCCAGCTGGCTCTTCTTCTGTGTGACTGGAGAGAATAGGATACACGGTGGTAACAAACTAGCCTCCAAATGAAAAGCAGATTTCCTGCTTGCACTGCACAGCCAGTGCAGGTCTGAAGATGAGCACATAGCTCTGCTCCGTGTGTTCCCTCAGGAACCCGGGGTGGTGGTAGCCTGTTCCCTAAAACATCACTGGAACAGACTCCTCCTCATCTGAATGCTTCTGTTCACAGCCCATGGACCAGAGCTAGACAGACGCTCCACCTTACCGGAGAGGGGCTGAGGAATAGGAAGGAGCAGTGTGTTGAGCAGTAAATGTTCCAGGTGACTGATTTGCTTTGAGTGTGATACCAGGCAGACGTGGAGGGGAATGCGGGTGCCAGAGAATCAGGCAGTTTCACGCATCCATCCTGGAGTGGCTCAGAATATGTGTGACAGCATCACTGGGAAACTCTTCCGAAGGATAAATGCTCGGGCCCTTCCATGAGCTATGAATCAATGAATGGGCTGTAGGACCCTCACACACTTCCCCGTTGTGACCCTAGCAGAACCCAGACAGTAAGCGGAAGGCAGCATCCTTCAGTCACCCACTGTGTGTGTTCCGAAAGCCTCTCCAGACATCTTTACCCGCTCCCCACAGGTGGAGTGAAAAGAGAGAGAACCACCCCCCCCACAGCCTTTCTGGCACTTTCTATTCATGCCTCACCCGCTTCTCCAAGGGCCACGGCGTGGTAGTGACGAGCCCTGCATCTGAGACAGGAATGGTTCCCACCCCTGTCTTCCACTCATCAAGGTCACATGAGTGTAAGAAGGGGTGCAGAGAGGGCTCTGCGTGTTCTAGAATCTGGGAGGACACAGGATCCCTGGGAATGCAGAGGCAAGGAGGCATTGCCCGGGGTAGGGGAGAACTTCCCGTGCTCATCTGTTGAAGAAAAAATAGTTTTATAAGGTGCCACCTACCAATGCATTTTTTTTCAGTGCAATTTTGATTGTTTATTTTTAAGGACCTGTTAATAATATTGATAGTACTAACATTCTTTAACCGCTTTTAGACTAAACAAACCCCTCTTGTACTAAAAATAGATACCTTTGAAGCAAAGCAGGATGGTAGAGCCTGAATTATAATGCTGAGTATGTTTTGAGCATTTACTAGTGATGAATGATGATGTATGCACATCTCATTTAACCTGCACCGTAATTCTAGGAGAGGTCCTATTATACCCTTCTTAGACATGAGAGGCCCACGGAAGTTTAATGATCCTGGTCTATGCTGACATTAACTCTTAACACTGAAACGTAGGCTCTGGTAGCCTTGCAGTGGGATGCAGCATTCACTTTTCTGTTGTTTGGACTCTTTCCTATGTTCTGTCTGCTTTTCCCCATATCATCTCCTGCTTCTACCCAGACGGGAAATAAAGCACCCTCTCTTACATAACGTGGGTGGCAGACTCCTTAGGGCACGACACATCAGTGTCCCTGGTATTCCAAAACAAAACCAAGTGAAGACAAAAATAAGTTTGTTTCATAGAGAAGAAGTTGTCTGTGCACATATTTATCTTGATGTGAGCTTGACAGAACATTTTTGGCAAAACCTGTCTCCCCTCTTTGCCGTAGTTAGAGGAAGTTTTAAGAGAGATCCATGGCAGAGAACCCACAAAACTCTGATTTTCTCATGTCTTCTTTGAAAATAGTTTCTAAATGGGCTCTGTGCACACCTGTGCCGTGGAAATTGTGAAGCAGTCCTTTTAGTTGTGGGTACCAGTGTTGGCTTATCCATCCCTGTCTCCCTCCTTCAGCCTCCACTCCAGTGAGGAAGTCCAGCTGGTAAAGGCAAGCTCTTGGCTGTAAAGCAAGTAGCCGACAATGTTTGTTTGAAAGCTGGTCAGAAATTAGGAAGACTGCCAAAGCACTGACCTTTTCCCCCAATGCAGTCACTTAGATAATCCGGTCCAGGTTCCCTCGTGGGCTTTCAGACTAAAGAACAAGGTACACCCATCACCCTTCAGAGAACAGAAATGCAGCTGAGTTTGCTTTCCTCCTTATGTTCTATAATCTCTTCCTTTTCTGTTTCAGCTGACCCAAAATTGCCATGAACAATAAAATACTATTTTGCTGAAACAAATCACATTTGTAGGAATAAGTGTATATTTTCTATAAGTAAAGTCTGCTTTCTCATTTGCTTGAGGGCTCCGAGAAAGAAAGGTCTTATAAAATCTCCAGTGGGAGACAGTGGTTCTCTGCCAAACACAGCCCCAAGCCCGGCATCGAAGGAGGCTGCCTGCCCATGCTCACCACCACAAGCTCATTCAGTAGAACTTTTCCAGCTCAGCGGTTCTCAGCCCTGTCCAGTGTACAACTCATCTGTCTCCACCAGCTCCATTGCACAGCAAAATTATGAATTACAACCTAATTGTCTGAAGTTACAGCTGCCCAAAGACCACTGCTCCATACCATCAGCGGAACACAGATTTGATCCTTTATGGCTAATAGCAATGCTTCTCCTCCTGCTCAGGAGTCCAGTGCCACCTCTCTTCCCTGCCTGTCACTCATCTGTGCCCCACGTTCTCAGCTGACTCCATCAGAGGGCTTGGGCGTCTCTCTGAGCCCCTGCAGTCGTCCTGGGGGAGCGCAGACCCAGCAGCTGGCCCTGCTTGCAGCCACCCTCACCTCCCTCTCGGTGACCTGAGCCCTTTCCGGAAGCCCACTGCTGTAACGCCTCAACAGCTCCAGCCCGCCTCTCCGTCCTCATCAGCATCTGGCTGCTACAATCTCTTATGCCCCTGAGCAAGCTATCTTTATATCTACTTCCTTTCATTTGTTTGTTTTCATCTGGCCTGCAGGGCCCAGAGATAAGCTAATGACATCCCTCTGTTAAAGCAGACGCGTTGGTCGTGAAAAGGCCCGCTTTTATTTATTGCTTTTCTCTCCCACTCTTTCTCTCATTTTACGTCTGTCCTTATACTCAGTGTTTGTTGTGGTTTTCATTTACATCCATTGTGTTGTGCTGCAGACTTCTTTCTCTGTTTTCCCCGAGCGCTCTGACTTTAAGGTCTGCCCATGGTGCCATGTATGCGTGAGGCCTGACAGCCTCCTGAAGTTCTGTAGTGTCCCCACCACATTTTCCATGCCCAACGTCCAGACCTCCCACTGCCGCAAACAGTGCCCCGGGGCAGAGGCCATGCCTGCGTCCTCTTCGGTCCTGTGTGGAAATTTCTCTGGAATGCATGGCCGAGAGAGAGGCTGCAGAGTCCGCACGGGCACCTCACGGCACATGCATGTGCGTGGAAGTCAAAGTGTGCCCACTCTTTCTGACCCCCTGGGCGGCAGCCCGCCAGGCTCCTCTGTCCATGGGGTTCTCCAGGCAAGAACACTGGAGTGGGCTGCCGTTTCCTCCTCCAGGGGATCTTCCTGACCCAGGAATCGAACCCCCGTCTCTTGTGTGTCCTGCTTTGGCAGGCGCGTTCTTTACCGCTGCACCACCGGGGAAGCCCTTATATCCCTGACAGTTTCTGTGCTTATCATTTTTCCCTTTATCCCATTCTTTTTTGCAGTTTAGTTTTCTTGTTCCTGAAAAGCTTGTGTGTCCTTGGGAAGTTCTTTCAGCAAAGGTCTCTAGGTGCTTAATTCTTAATCTTTGAGATTGTCTTTCTTTTTGCCCACACTCTTGACGATAGGTGTATAGTTTCCTGCTGTTGCTGAGACAAATTACCAGTCAGTGACCTAAGATGACATGGATTTATTATCTCCCTGTTCTGGAGGTCAAATGTCTGAAATGTGTCTCCCTCACTAAAATCAGTGAGGCATCAGGGCTGTGTTCCTTCTTGGTTCAGTTTCCTTGCCTTTCTCTGATTCCTGCAAATTCCCTTCTGCCATGTAAGGTAATTTATTCACAGATTTCCAGGATTTGGGTGTGGACATCTTTGGGGGCCATTACTCAGGCTGCTATAGAAGTCTAGCTACATCTTGGGTTTTCAGGTGACAGTTTTATTTGGCAAGATTCAAGATTGTATTGAGGCTGACACTCTGTCAGACACTGTTCCACATGTTGAATACAATAGTGAGTGAAACAGACCAACATCCCCGCCCTCAGAGCTTAAGGTGTCTCTCCCACCAGGCAGCTTCAAGATTCTCTCTTTACCCTTTCCCTTCCATCTACATTTGCAGTACAGTGTTTCTAGATAGGCAGTTTTTTCATCCTCTTCTTCCGGTTAGCACCAGCTGCATAACAAACCACCCCAAATATGCAGCCCCGAAAGAATCGTTTATGGCCATCTGCATGTTCTGGGGATGACTGGCCTCCAGTGGACAGTTCTCTCTTGGGCTCGGATGTGCTTGCAGCTGGAGGGTGGCCGTGGCCAGTCACCTTGAAGTCATGCCTCCCTTGTCTGGTGGGTAAGGCTGACCGTTGTCTGGACCTCAGCAGGGATTGTTGGTCAGAACACCCACAAGCATCCTCTCTGTATGCCCTGGGCTTCCTCACGGCAGCATGTTTGGCTAGTAAGGGCCAGCACCGCAAGAGAGAGGGAGGCAGAAGTGTATTGCCTTTTCTAACCTACCCTTGGAAGTTAAATGGCATCACTGACACAACTTTCCGTTGATCAGATGCAGTCTCAGGCCAGGCTGTGCAAGGGGAGGGGAACTGGAGTTCACCTTTTTAAAATGTGTTTGTTTTTGGTTGCACTGGGTCTTTGTTGCTGCACTTGGGCTTTGCCTGGCTGTGGCAAGTGGGAGCTGCTCTTCGTTCCAGAGCGCGGGCTCTCGTTTGTGAGCTCAGTAGTTGTGGCCCACGGGCTTAGCTGCTCCCGCATGTGGAATCTTCCCAGACCAGGGATCAAACCCATGTCCCCTCCACTGGCAGGCAGATTCGTATCTACTGTACCACAAGGGAGATCCTGGAGCCCACTTTTTGATGAAGGGCCTATCAAAGCATTTGCAGACATATCTAAAAACTTCCACAACTGTCTATCACCTGCCATGATACTTAAGTCTCAGGACTATATCTGGAAAACTTACTTATTTTCCTTTCGAATATTGTTTCTCCGTCATTTCCTGTGTTCCTGTCCTCTGGAACTCTTTTAGAAGTGGGTCGGAGCCTCTCAGTGACACTTGTATCTTTGTGTCTACTTAGCTGCCCATGGTATGTTCTGACTTCTTTGTGCTGTGTCCTTGTTCACTACTTCTCTTTCCAATTTTATTGAAAAACACTCTTTTCCACTCTTGCCAGTCTAGAGCTTAAGCTGATTTCACTTCACTGACTACATTTTCCATGGGCTTTTCTTTTTCATCTGCCTATTCTTGCTTGATATCTGCCTATTTTAATTTCACAATTTCTTATTCTGTGCAAAACTTACTCCACTTATCTCTTTCCGGGCCCTACACGTGCTTATTGCGCTGCGGTTTACAGGTCGCTTTATTCTGATCTCATCTCCGTTGGGTCCGTCTCCTGGTTTGGCCTGTCCCGCCTCATCCTCCTCTCCCTGCCGCCGTTCTTGCATGTCAGTGCTCCACGGTCCTGGGCACCGTCATGGGAGGCTTAAGTCTTTTCCAGCTCCCTGATGATATTGGGGAGTTTACCAGTTAGATTTCTGGGAAAGACGGTGGTCTGGCAAAATCCAGACCAGTTCTCACTGTCAAGATTTGTTGTTGTTTAATCACTAAGTCGTGTCCAGCTCTTTTGCGACCCTGTGGACTGTCGCCCACCCAGCTCTCCATCCATGGGATTCTCCAGGCAAGGATGCTGGAGTGGGTTGCCATTTCCTTCTCCAGGGGATCTTCCCGACCCAGGGATGGAAACTTCGTCTCCTCCGTTGTTGATGGGACCTTCACCACCGAGCCACCGGGGAGCGGTTCCCAGGTTTGAGGGGCGGTGCGCACACTGTGGAGGCAGAATAAGCCTGGACCCCACACTCTTGGGTCCCGAGGCTGAGGTGCTGGTTTCTCTGGTTTGACTCCCGCACAGCCTGGACTGCCTTCCAGCTTCCTGGGCGGCACCCTCGGCCCGCTCTTCACAGAGGGACCTGGCAGGGAGCCTCCCAACCGGATGCAGGAGCGGATGCTGCGGCAGGTCGCAGCCTGACCTGCTGCGGTCCTAGGTCCTCTCCCTGGACCCTGGCGCATTCCCTCCACGCCCTGCTCGCCCCTCCCCAGCTGCCCGAAGCACCAGCTCCCTCCTCCCTCTCCAACCTTAAGTTTCACTTCATTTCTGGAGAGTTTACTGTCTTTCTTTGAACCCTGGCAGTGAATTTCTTTCTCGCTGTTCCTTTTTATGCAGCATTTCTATACACTCTTATTAGGAAGACTGCCTGTTTACTTTAGCCGCAGCTGTCATACACTGGAAATTTTCATTTGCTCTGTGTACAGTCACACCCCCTGGCCCTGTTTGCAGCCCTGTTCTCACTCTTGTCCTTTTAGTACCTGCCAAGGCCGCATCTAACCAGCCTTCTTCTGAGTACCCCTTGTGCGCAGCAGCTCCCCTTGTGTAGTTGATGGAACTGGGCTTTTTCCCTTCTGTCTTTCATCAGTTCTCCTCCTTCCACTCTGCCTTTAAGGAATGCGCCCAAGTCTTCTTTCTGCGAATGCCCCAAGCACATTCTTTTCACCGTTACGATTTTTATTCCTTGCTGACATTTTCATGCAGTCTCCAGAGTTTGAAGAAAACAATGCATTGACTCAGTCCCCTGTCTAAAATCAAAGAGCTCAGCTGAGTTGGCAGTGTGCTGTGTAAGCTTTTCTCCTTCTCGCCTTCTCTTTCTCGCTCTTCAGGTTATAGGTCACCTTCCTTTCTCTTTTCTGACAGCTACTATCCCCTCCCTCTCTCCTATCAGAGCACCTTCACTCTAAGACACACAAAAGCCATCAGATGGAAGCCGCCTCTTTTTTCATCCTCAATTCTCCAGTTCGCAAACACACCTTTCTTAGTACCTATCCTCACCTCTTCTTTTTCTCCTGGAAGTGAAGCTCCCCCTTCTTCCTATCCACAGCTGAGCTTTCAATCCAACCAGCTGTATGGACTCTCTCCTTCCACCTCCGCACTTACACCTTATCCACACGCAGAAGCCCAGTTCTGATCCCTTTCTCTCAGATTACATTTCTACCATTGACTGAAATCCTTGGCTTCCTCAAATGTCCAAAGTTGGCATCTTTGTTTATCTCTGAAAACTCAGCTTCTTCTTATGTTTTCTCCATTTTGCTAAGTGCCGTGATATACGGAGTCATTCCAGCCACAAATTTGTCTTTCTCCTTTCTTAAACTGTTCTAGAACTACATTGACCAATACAGTAACTACTCGCCACACACAACTATTTAAGTTGGAGTTTAATTAAAATAGAATACAATTAAAAATAAAGTTCCTTGGGAACACTGGGCACATTTCATGTGGCTTATGGCTACCATAGCGGACAGTGAGGCTAGAGAACGTACCCGTTACTACAGGAAAGGAAGTTCTATTGGATGGCGCTCTGGGGAGTGGTAGCCATTTTCGCTCCCACTTCACTGACAGTGTTTGAGCTCTCATCATTTCCCACATGCAGCTTTGACTCACTTCCTTTCTCTTCCTCATTCCAGTCCATTCTCTTCTCTCATCGGATGATCGTATGAAGCCCTTTTCGCTCTTCGGGAAGTCGTTGAGCGTTAAGAGAAGCGGAGGGCTAGCATTTTATTGTTATTTCCTTCCTTGAGCCTGTCAGATCTGTTTTCCTCTTTATTTGCTTGTTAAACAGCTCCTCAGCCTTCAAGATTGAAGGCCAGCGTTTCCCACTCTGGGAGGCAGAGTAATGCTTCTTTCACGGGCTGACACTTCTTGTCGGTGTCCCTTCTCGGAGCCCACGTAACGAGAAGTCTGGCTAGACTCTGAGCCCCTGAGACACAAGACTGTCCCCTTCACACTCCGTCAGGATTCCAGGGGACGTGACAGACACACTCTTCTTCCGGGCCTCTAGAAGCAACCTGGCTACATACTCACTTTAGAAAAAGTGAGGAAATGGCCATTGAAATCATGTTCCATTGTCTGATGTTGAAGAACTCCAGTGGGAAAGGCTATAAGAGTATCGGCACATGTATCAGTTCCTAGCTTAGATGTGCTTTGATTTCTGGCTATCCTCAATTGCAAAGCATGTATTTCGTTGAAATATATTTTCTTTAATGAAATATCTTCAGTGAAAGATGAGTATATTAGCTAATGACCTCAAACTTGATGACATAAAACAACAACAATGCATTCTCTCACCATTCTGGAGTCTGCAAAATCATGGTGTTGGCGAGGCTGCACTTCCTCCAGGGGCTCTGGAGGAGAATCCTGTCTCACCTCTTCTGGCTTCTATAGCTAGCCCTGGTGTCCTCTGATTTGTGGCCACTCTCTGCCTCCGTCTGTACACGGCCTTCTCTGTGTTTCTGTGTCTCAAATCTCCCTCTCTTTTTTCTTATAAGTGCATTTAGGGCCTGCCCCAATTCCAGGAGGGCCTCATCTTGAGATCCTTGATGTAATTACATCTATAGAGACCATATTTCAAAATAAGATCCCATTCATAGACTGGGGGTTTAGAACTTAAGACGTGTCTTTTGGATAAGGTACGCAATTCAACTCACTGCAGTGGGTAAGAACAAAAGCAAGGATGCTAATAGCTGTCTCTCTCCCCTCTCCCAAGCCCTATCTAAGCTTACAGTCAGCAGATTGGTTTTAACCTTCATTTCTGTGCATGTATTCATCTAAATGAAGATCCCACTTCCCAAGCGAGAGGAGAAAGGGCTTTTTAACTCAACTAGCTGTTTCTCATTCCATGAAGGCTCACTCCACTCCCTTCAGCTGGATATTTTTCACTGCCTAACAATTATCATTAAGTAATCAAGCGTAGACCAAAATAAACATGTTTATCATCCTTTAGTTTTCAAAGACATTCTCTTAGCCCAAAGCTTTTAATATGAAAATGAGTATTTAGACTCAGAATTCATTTGAGGTGTGCATGCCCACGCACAAACACACCATGGAAAATGACTAGAAGCTGTCGTCTCTGTAGAGTGAGAAAGAACATAGGTACTTTTTTTGTCTTCATTTTCCACTGTCATTTAAATTTTCCACAACGGACATGTTGACTTTAGTGACTAGAAGAACAAACATTTGTTTATAACATGAGTAGTTTTAATGATGTTTTTATAAAATGCCCAGGGCCATGTTTTACTTTTTAAGAAGAGAGATGAGTGGACCAGTTGGGATTCCTGGAACCCCAGACTACCGATTGTTTGGGGAAGGATTCAGACACTCCTGAAGTGACTTAGCAGCAGCAGCAGGCCTTCCCTGATAGTTCAGTTGGTAAAAAATCCGCCTGCAATGCAGGAGACCCTGGTTCAATTCCTGGGTCAGGAAGATCCCCTGGAGAAGGGATGGGCTACCCACTCCAGAATTCTTGGGCTTCCCTTGTGGCTCAGCTGGTAAAGAATCTGCCTGCAATGCAGGAGACCTGGGTTCAATCCCTGGGTTGGGAAGATCCCCTGGAGAAGGGAAAGGCTGCCCACTCCAGTATTCTAGCCTGGAGAATTTCATGGACTGTATAGTCCATGGAGTCACGAAGAGTTGGACACAGCTGACCAACTTTCACTTCACTTCAGACACTCTTTAGATTCGGCCGTGGTGGTAACGCTGTTGCTTATTCAGGACCTCATCAGGTTTTCACAGCAGTAGAACCTGAAACCCTCGGTCTCCACCACGGTGGTTTTCCCGGTGCCAGGAAGCTGGCCTGATGGAGAAACGCGTCCTGCCCTCGGCCGCGGGCACAGAGAGGCACAGTTGATCAGGACCATCCCACAGTGAGCCCTGTAATCTCTCAGCAGCAGTCCCACTTGATTTGACAGCATGTGTTTTTCTGGTGTTTAGACGGCTTTGAGGGCAGCCCTGTGTGTGGTTCTTTATGGGGACGATGCACATTTCTGTTAGCCCGCAGTTACTGGACGCCACCGCAGAGCCAGCTACTGGGCGCTTTTCAGCTGTTTCACCACTGAATGCAATTTGCTCCGAGGGACTTTTCCTATCTTGGCTTCTCGTATGCTAATGAATTATTGAAATTTCAATTACTTTTGGTTCCCAATTCAGCAGGGTGGAGACATCCAAGATATTAAAAATGAAAAGCTCTCCAGCTGCTTTTAGACAACAGTTCGCCTGGAAGGCCTCAGGGCTGGCAGCCGGGCGGCTCTGCTCCGTGGGGTCTGAGATGTCGAGTGCTGTGAGGCCTTGGCCGCCCGCAGGTCACTGCCGTCAGCCAGGTGCACCAGTGTTGCCTGGGCGCTTGTTGGACATGCAGACTCCTAGGTGTGGCCTCCACCTGCTGATCAGAATCTCTGCAGACGGGGCCCTGGGCTCTGTGTCTTAACAAACCCTTTGGGACATTCTGGTGCACCGATAGGTTGGGAAAACCCGGGTTTAGATGTCCTGGTGCTGATTCTTCCCATTAGGGTCTGGTACCCATGTGTAAGGGCCCTTGGGTGCTGCGGTCAGTGTGCCCTTTAAGGCTGACATTGTATACAGTGATCAAACTGTGATCAGGGTCATCGGAAAGACCAGTTTCTAATAATCATCTTCACTTGCTTGGAACATTTCTCCCTTTGGATATCAGTGAGCCAGAACCATAGAGAAGCAGAGTTGGGACATTTAAATTCTGTGCAGGTAGATGTGTGTTCTAAATGTAATTGAGGGGCCCTGGGTCTCTCCACACTGAAGGGCTAATTAGGTATTCCTTCCTACTGTCCCTGGGATAATCCCATCTCGAAGTCCCTTGGGAAGAAGCCATGGGTACCAACTCCCTCTCATCACCATAGCCCCTCCTCCTTCCCAGAGCAGGTCTCTCTCCTACCCCATGCATATTGAATAATTTGCAGTTCTTCAGACAGTGTGTCTTCCAAGCCGGTCTTCCCACTCCAGCCCCTCAGCCAGCGCCTCACTCATCTCATCCATTACAGCCCTGTCCACCTGGGAGGCTGTGCTCAAAGACAGTTCCGCAGTGACTTCAGGTGGAGCCATGTTCTTCCTCTTTCCTGATTCCTACACACCCACCCTGGATTGATATTTATAGCATGAGCATGTGCTCTTGTTGAAATGATCTCTGTCCTCTGAACTCCACGCGAGTACAGATTTCATCCTGGGTTCCATTTCTAGTGCCATCTGTATCAGGCACAGGAGACTGAGTGAGCAAACATCCCTTAAAGATGGCCCTTCTTCTTGTGCTGGAAGCTTCCAGCACCGTAGAAAACATGTCCCCCTCCAGCTTGTGAAGTGCAGATGCTGGCCAGCCCCTGGCAGATCCAGTTAAGAACATCAGTGCCCTTTATGTGGACTCAGCTGACTTCGGTTTTCAGGGAAGCTGGTTTCTTTGTATAAATGAAAGCTTTACCCTCCCCCCCACTGGCCCTTCTGCTCTTTGGGCGGGGGGGAGCCTACCGCTGTGTCTGAAGGTGTTGTCATTTCAGGTTCGAGAGCTTCAAACTCGCCTGCAGAGCGTGCAGGCCACGGGCCCCTCCAGCCCTGGCCGCCTCACTTCCGCCAACCGCCCCGTTAACCCCAGCACCGGAGAACTGAGCACAAGCAGCAGCAGCAATGACATCCCCATCGCCAAGGTGCGCTCTGGGGACACCGCCTGTTATCGGGCAGCCCTAGCCTTTGTGGAGCAGGGCCGCTGTGCCTACATGCAATTAGCTCAGCGGGCCCTGAGGGGCTTCCCAGGATCCTGCGTAGGCCTCCCGAGCTGGAGCTGCAGGAAGAGATAATCCACTAATAGTTTTAAGTCTCTCTCGGCTGCAACCTGGATGCCAGCTCTCTTTAATCAGCGGGCCAGAGCCTGTCCAAGCTGAGAGGTCGTTGTGGAGAGTGAGATGTTTTGTCACAGGGTGGGTAGAGAGTTGCTCTCGAGGATCATGGTTCAGCCCGGGAGGGGAACCCTGAGTAATGAACCGGTGATCTGCCCACTCCCAGAACCGACAGCCCTGCCAGCAGAAAAATAGATGACAGTGATGGGCAGGCCTCAGCAGCTGTGAGAAGTAGCCCCTCCATTCCTATGCCCCCGACCCCCTTCCTATGCTGAGTCCACCCCAGAGAGACTGTTCCCATGATTACATGTCCTCCACCTGGTAGCCCCGCCAGTCTCTGCAACAAGGTTGGCTGTCAACCATCAAGTTTATGAAGTCTCACCAGTGCTCCTCAGCCAGAAGTGATTTTTGTCCCAAGGGCTATTTGGCCATGTCTGGACACCTTTTTGATGGTCACACCTGGAGTACTGTGGCTAGAAGGCAAGGATGCTGGTGAACATCTCATAGTGTACTGAACAGTCCCCCACAGCAAAGAATGTCCAATTCAAAATGTCAGTTGTACTAACGCTGAAAAACCATGAGTTAATAAGCAGGTGGCAGAAAAATCAGACACGTGAGTCGTTTTTAAGAACTGATGGTTTAGTTGCCAAGGTTCAAGAGTAGCCCTGTATAAACACAGTGTCAGTAGTTTATATGGGGAGTGGCGTGTGTTATTTTTCGATCACTTGTTTTGTTTTGTTTGTTAAGATCGCCGAGAGGGTGAAGCTCTCCAAGACCAGGTCTGAATCTTCGTCGTCTGATCGGCCAGTCCTAGGCTCAGAGATCAGCAGCATTGGGGTGAGTGTTTATGAGGAGCAAAGGGACTCGCCACATAGTAAAACCACACAGTGGCTCCTCAACGACAGAAGCACTGCCCAGGGCCCCTCCAATAAACCAAGTGATTTTAATAAGGAATCATACCTGATTTCCTTCCAGAGGGTCAGATTAAAATGCTTAGTGGTTCGCCGGTAGTGAATTACCCCTTCAGCTTTAAAGGAAGCTTTTTGTTTCTCTACTTGAAACCATTCAGAAAGAAATGATTGAGGTCTTGTTACTGGCAATACAGATGAAAGTCTTGAAATACTTGCTTTATATCACCCTGCTTCCCCAGAGACCGAGTGAGTTAGGAAGCTCTAAGAGAACTTGATTATTCGCACGTCCCTTTTGAAAGGGAAGGTACTCTCCACTGAGCAGGATCGTTGCCTTTGAAGTACAGCCGATGCTGGGACAGTCCGGAACCTTCCAGCTCAGTTCTGGAGTTTTCTTTTGTAGAGTGCCGAATACCCTGGGGCTGTGAACTGATGTATAGTGAAAAGAGAATAATTTCAGTTCCCTGGGGATGTCTTTGAGGATTTGGGGGTGAGGCTGGAAAATCCAGTTATTTGATCCTTGTTAAGAGCTGACTCATTGGAAAAGACTCTGATGCTGGGAGGAATTGGGGGCAGGAGGAGAAGGGGAACACAGAGGATGAGATGGCTGGATGGCATCACTGACGCTATGGACGTGAGTCTGAGTGAACTCTGGAAGTTGGTGATGGACAGGGAGGCCTGGCGTGCTGCAATTCGAGGGGTCGCAAAGAGTCGGACATGACTGAGCAACTGAACTGAACTGAATGTTGCTCAGTCGCCCAGTTGTGTCTAACTGTTGCAACCCCATGGACTTCAGCGTGCTAGGCCTCCCTGTCCCTCACCATCTCCCAAAGTTTGCCCGAGTTCATGTCCATAGCATCAGTGATGCCATCCAGCTATCTCATCCTCTGATGCCCTCTTCTCCTGCTGCCCTCAATCTTTCCCAGTATCAGGGATTTTTCCAATGAGTCGACTCTTCACCTCAGATGACCAAAATATTAGAGCTTCAGCATCAGTCCTTCCAACAACTGTTCAGGGTTGATTTCCCTTAAGATTGACTGATTTGACCCTTAGGGATGGGGAAGAACAGAAACAGCACTTTTAAGGCCCTATTTTAGAATTTTGCACTGGGCAGAAATTGCAGGCACCCAGCTTCCATGCCAAAGCTGAATTATGAAAGTGAAGGAATGGGATATTCACCTTTGCTACAACAGCCAAGAGACAAGGATTGAGGGTGGCAGGGGGTTTAGGAAGGAGAAAGGGTGTCCAGACTCTATTTAATATACAGAATTTTAGGTCCCAAGGCTCAGGATCTTTCATGGCTGCTGCTGAAGATACAGCTTAGCGGATGCAGTTGCATTTTGACCCTGTTTGTGTGCTGAATTCACAGTAGTGAACTTTTTATACTAGGATTATATTATACAAATTGAAAAATATCTGGGTAGCTATCTCCTGGTGCTCAATTCTCAAGGAACATCAGCTTTAAACTGTTTAAAACTTAACAGTTTAAATTGGGAAGCAAGGGCCTGGGGCCCAGCATCCCGGAAGTGGCTTTGTCCAGAGGGGAATTAATGCTCACCTGTTCAGGTGTCCAGCAGCGTGGCAGAGCACCTGGCCCACTCTCTTCAGGACTGTTCCAACATTCAGGAAATCTTCCAGACTCTCTACTCCCATGGATCTGCCATCTCGGAAAGCAAGATCAGAGAGTTTGAGGTGGAAACGGAGCGGCTGAACAGGTAAGGAGGAATCCTGTATATTCGGTGGTGGTGTTGAGGGGAAACTCCAGTCCCATCCCAAAGATCCATTGAGGCTGGCTTATGCATTAGGGCTTAATGTGATGCTGTCGAGCTGGCAGGTGGGAGTTTCCACCACCCTGCTCATCACAGGAGGGCCTGCTCTGTGGGCCTGTGTGACCTGTCATCAAATGCACAGGGCCTCGTGCTTAGAAGGATCCCACACTTGCTTTACTGCTCTGCTGTCACTGTTTTAAGTGTTAGTTGCACTGTTTAAAATTCTTTAAATAATTTATGAACCAGGGGCTATGTCTTCTTTCTTTTTTAACACGCTGCTATATTTGTTTCTCTGCTGATTTCTGGCTGTGCTGGGTCTTCGTACTGCCCTCGGGCTTTCTCTAGTTGCAACCGCTAGTTTCGGTGCACAGGCCTCTCATTACGGTGGCTTCTTGGGGCTTCAGTGGCCACAGTATACGAGCTCAGGAGTTGTGACATACAGACTCCACTGCCCTGCAGCATGTGGAGTCTTCCGAGACCAAGGATCGACCCCATGTCCCCTGCATTGGCAGGCGGGTTCTTACCCAGTGTGCCACCAGGGAATTCCCCCTCCCTCTTTCCCTTGTGCACTGGCCCTAACAAACCAAGGAGCCGTCCGTATGCAATGACAAGTGGGTCAGGACAGCAAGACGGCTCCCTAGCGTGCAAGCCGGTTCTACTGAGAACCAGAGAGACCAGCTCTGGGATGTGGAGTCGACAGAAGGGGTCTGATTAAGACATTCCTGAGGTGGGCCGGGCATGCTGGTCTAACCCTCCCTGCTCCAGTCAAGGGTTGCCTCATTGTATTTATGCTTTTCACAAATGTGTACATCCTCCCATCCCTACATCCTATCCCACTTAGTTCAGATTTTCTAAGTAAGTCTAACTGTCCTGCTTAGAAGAATTGAACTGTGTGCCCAGTTTTATGGGTTCTTCCCAGATCTTATGACAGAGGTGGTTTGAGTTTGTCCTCCTGCCTCTTGGGCAAAGACTGGCTTGTATGTCATCCCAGCAATGAAAGAGGGTTGTTAAAAAAGCAGAAGAGAAGGAGCAGGGCCAAGCTGTGGTGACTGCTCTGACTCAGACCTGGCCCCACAGTGGCTGAATAGCGGCCGAGCATGCGGCGGCTGCCCTCACCCAGCCGTCTTCAGGGGGTGCCTACTAAGAACTAGAGAGGCTTGTGAGCCAACCCGTAAGAAACATGGATGCCGTTCCCCACCCACCATTGCTTCATGCCATTCCCCTTGTGTATGGCAAACCTGAATAAATTGAATTATCCTGTTAGTCCTCCCTGATTTGAAAGCTGTTTAATATAGTACTTGAGAACCAAGGAAATGTGGCAATCTAGGTCATTTTAAATCTTGAAATTAAATGGTTTCCTTATTAAATCCAAAATACTTAAGAGTGACAATCCTCATGATTACCTTATAGCAGTAAACAAGCAGTGCTCTCAGTATCACAGGCAGGGGAGTGCTTAAAAATTGAATCAGATATGCCCTTTGCAATTGAGTGAAGTCAGGTGCCTTCAGGGGCCCTCTGTGTAGGAGGATCTCCTCTCAGCAGATTCTGGGATTTATCAAGCCTGCTTTGTGGTTGAAGTGAGGGAGGTCCTTTCTCTTCAATTATATGCACCTAAAAGAGACCAAAGAAGGGGGAACTATTTGGTGCCTGTATCACACTGTCATGGAGTTTAACAGCTTTCCAAAGACTCACAGACAACCCTAAATCCTCAACTTGGGAGGACAGAATAGTCCCATTTTGCAAATTAGAAAGCAAATGTTTTGACACTGAATGACTTGCCTCAAGTCCAGAGCTATTAAATAGCTCAGGTGGTCAACCCCTGTCCACCTCTTCTGCATTGCTTTCTGTATTATCACAGCTACTGCTAGAACACAGGAGTGCTTGTAAATTATCTACCAGTATGTTCTTTTATTTAACTACCTATCTCAAAGTTGGAGTCCTGTTACACTCTGAAAGAATGACAGCCTTTAACTTGTGTTTGTGTGTGTGTGGCAGAGCATGGGATGGGTCATGCCTACTCAAAAGTGTTGTTGTGTTTTGGACTCCTCAGGTGGCGCTAGTGGTAAAGAACTTGGCTGCCAATGCAGGAGACTTAAGATATGCAGGTTCGATCCCTGGGTCAGAAAGGTACCCTTGAGGAAGAAATGGCAAGCCACTCCAGTATTCTTGCCTGGAAAATCCCATGGACAGAGAAGCCTGGGGGGCTACAGTCCGCAGAGTTGCGCAGAGTCAGACACGACTGAAGTAGCTTAGCACACAGCATGCAGATATTAAGCACCTACTATGTGCTGGGCTATTTGGATGCCAAAGAAAGTAAACAGACAAGATTTCATGGAGTTATATCCTGTTAAGGAAGTTAAGCAAAAACAGACCAATAAGAACATGAGAAAGCTCCAAGTAAATATGACACTGGGACAAAATAAAAGGTAGCCTTGATTTTAGGTACAAAGACAGGGAAGGCATCTCTGAAGTGGGGAAATAGCAATTGAGATTTTTCAGGCGGGGAAGGAACAGCCATGTGACAAACCAGGAAGAGTCTTTAGGGCCAACTTGTCAACTTCAAGGCTGGGAAGTGGCTGGTGTGAAGTCCGAATTGCCCCAATCCCAGTGGAACTGAAACCGAATGAGTGAAAGCAGGCGCCCCGTGAGACAAGGTGGTGAAGTAGTCAGGGCTGGGTGGGCTGTGGAATTTGAGGTCATAGACAAAGTGCCATTGGAAGTTGTTAAGGCGTTTTATGTATGGGGAAGAACAGACTTGATTTAAATTTTAAAAGTTCACTTAAATGTGCAGAATGGAAAGGGGTGGGCAGGGGTGGAAACGGAGCCTGTTCTGCAGTGAACGAGCACAGCCAAGTAGAGGCAATTTGAAGGGGTCATTGTATGTGTGGTGATACAAATCCACAGATGTATTAAAAAGGGGCGGTCTCAAAGAAGACTCGCAGATGTCTTACCTCTGTTGTCGGGAGTAAGGTGGTGGCATTTACTGAGATGCGGAAGATGGAGGAGGTTATGGTTAGAGGAAAGTCAAGAATCCCATGTTAAATTTGAGGTGTCTGTGTGAAACCCTGGATATGTGAGACTGGCACTTAAAAGAGAGGTTTGAACTGAGAATCTGGGAGCCATGGGGACATAAATGCCTGTGGAAGTCTTGGGGCTGGATACAATCACCCTCAGGGGAGAGTGCTGATAGAGGAGTGGCCCTAGGACTGAGTCCTAGGGGAACGTCAACCGTCACAGATTCTACAGAGAAGAGGGAGCCAGCAGAGGAGACAGGAGAAGTAATGACCTTTCGGCAGGGAGAAAACCAGTAGACACCTGTCATGACCCAAATGGAGGAGGATGTTTTAAAAGGTAGGAGCCATCAGTACAGGGGTGCTGTCTGAGATAGAACTGACCACATGGAGGTCTGGTTTCACCTAATTAGTAGGGACTGAATGTAACTGGAGCAAGTCAAGAAGTAAATGAGGGGATGGGAAGTCTCTGAAGAGGCCGTCATGTGAACCAAGACAGAAAACTGTTCCCTGTAACACCTTACATCGAATTGACCTTGTTGTTGCCAAAGCCACGCAACGGTCTTAGTTATACGTGCTAAGATGTGTGGTCCTAAGATTGATCCTCAAAGCAGATGGCTTCCAAACTCTTATCCTTTTGTGTATGTGAAACCTTATGTCTCTTTAAGACTTGGTAATCAGAGTACTGCAGATGGGCATGTCCTGTGGGGAGTGAATCACTGCATCCAGAGCATCAGCGTCCTGGGACAGAAAACAGGCTTCGGCTTCGGCTTCCCTAATCTGCGTTCTGACTTTGCCATAAACTCTTCTGCCTTGAATTTACAGTTCTGATTTTTATAAAACTTATCCTTATCCACTGATTATCCTGCCAGTAGTAGTTTTTCCACGCTGGAAAGAGCTTTGGATACATGCCACAGTTGCCACTCAGGTGCCCCGTAAGCACAGTTTCTTTTTCACTCCTTGATCCATCCTTTGCTCCTGCTCTGTAGTGAGCATTCTGAGTCAAGGATCTGGGGTCAACCTGCCTGGTTCAGAGCCCAAGGATTAACATTTCTGTGCCTCCTCTGAGAAATGGAGATAATAATACTTAATTCAAAGGGCTATTGGGAGAGTTACTGAGCAAGGGCTTAACAAATACTAGCTCTTATTGTAAAGGTTGCTTTTCATTTGTCCCTGTGGAGGGTGGAGTGTGGTTCATTGGAGCATCTAAGTCTTAACTCTCATGAAGGTTAGGGCTCCTTGCCACGGTCTATCTCCCAAGCCTAGCATTTTACCTGGCAAATGGCTCATCCATGACTGGTTAGGAAATAACCAGGGGGCAATTTTTATTTCTGATTCACACAGGATTTAATGATTCTTCAGCTTTGAGTTGCTTCGTTTATTACGTCTCATCAGTTGCATTTGCTAAAACATCTAATGAGCTCATATCCTAACGCGCATTTTGGCCAGAATCTAGAGTGGATAACTAAAATCTTGGCAACGCTTGTAATCCTAGTGTAAAATTGTGACCGTGATTTTCCTTCCTTTGTAGCCGTATCGAACACCTCAAATCCCAAAATGACCTTCTGACCATAACCCTGGAAGAATGCAAGAGCAATGCTGAGAGGATGAGCATGCTGGTGGGGAAGCACGAATCCAACGCCACGGCCTTGAGGCTGGCCCTGCAGTACAGGTAGGGAGTTGGGCAGGCAGGCGGGCGAGGCGCCGCTCTCCCTGGGAAGTGCGTCCGCAGCAAGCTTCTGCATGAAAGCAGAGAATAAGGTTTTAGAAAATTTAACTAGAGGACTGGACCCGCAAATGCTAGGGTGGGATAAATATTAAAAATCACTTAGCACCTTGGTAGCAATTAAGAAAATAAGGATAATGAGTGTGGTATTAGTAAAACAGGTATGTTTCTGTTAGCAATGTTCAACTGAAATATTATTTCATGTAAGTAATATCACTCAAAGTCTTCCCTTTGGCAATGGTAAAGAATCCGCCTCCCAATGCAGGAGATGGGGGTTCAGTCCCTGGGTTGGAAAGATCCCTTGGAGGAGGAAATGGCAACCCACTCCAGTATTCTTCCTGAGTAATCCCATGCACAGAAAAGCCTAGTGGGCTACAGAATCAGACACAACTTAGCAACTAAACAACAACATCCCTCAAAACATCGATTTCTGTGTTACAAGTTCACTTCTTGTTCTTCCAGTCTTTTCTTCCCAGGCTTTATTCACATTCATGTCATATTCTGCATTGTGGTAAATCTAGTGCGTTCTCTTCCTTCAGTTTGTTAAACTGTTGTATTATTGCTTAAAAGTCTCCATTTATTTTGACTGACTGTATCCCTTCCATCAAGTTTGTATGATCTTATTACTTATTTCTCTAAGATATTTAGACTCTTGCAGATTCTTGATATTGAAAATAATTCTATGGTGAATAAGTTAATACAAAAACTGTCATTTTTGTATTTCTCTTGAGATAAAATCCCTGGAGCAGGAATTATAGATCAAAGGATGTGAATATTTTCATGTCTCTTCAGGCATGCTGCCAGTTTTTTTCCCATTAAAAAACCAGTTTAAATGAATGTGATTCATTCATTGATGAGCAAGTGGTACCACTTTTTTTTTCCAGCTTCATCAGCTTTGGAATTTATCTATTTTTAAATTACTACTTGTTTAATAGCTATAAGTCTCAGCTTTATTGTTGTTTCCATAGACTTATTATATTAGTGTCACCACTTAGGCATATTTACCAAAGTCCCAGCGTAGTGACTGTATCTCACTCTTGGCATCCTCTCAAAGAATTCAGTATTGTTTTAAGAAACATTACTTCTTCAAAAAAAAAAAAAACAAAAACGAAAATATAGGAGACCAAAGCTAGAGAGCAATCCTGTTAGTTTACAGACACACCAAAGCAAACAGATGATCCTCTGTGACTACTCTTGAAACAGGCTCTTCTGCACCCTCAGCCTCCCTTTCATCTGTACAGAAGAAGCAACGTCCCAGCATCTCTAACTTGAAAGACCAACTGCCCTTGAGAAGGGGAGCTGCCAGCACCCAGAGGCAGTCATTGGACTCTCTCTCCTGTCTCTCAGTAAAGGAACTTGAAAGTAAACACAATTTTTAAAATAAGTCTGTTGACTAAGTGTTGAGTAAAGCCACATTTCCCCTGCTCAGCGTGGAGAAGCTCATCAATTCTTTGCTTGGGGGTGATTTTCGCTACTGCAGGCATTTGGCCAGGATGACTCAGGTATTACACACACACTCCATCCAGCGCAGACATGGGTCCCTATGGGGCCACGGGCAGCAGTGGGTTTCCAGCGGTCACTGTTTGATCCTCTGTCTGGTGTACCTGAAGGGAGAGCTGCACACTCCAGCTCTTGTCAGGGATTTTGTGAGTGTTTCATGACGCAGCTTTACAAACCTTTGGCAGAACTTTCTATGACGATGAGCTGTTCTCTGTTATCCAGTGCGGCCACTGCTAGCCGCACATGGCTGTTAAACGTATGAAATATTTCCTGCAGAGAGACTGAATGCTCATTTATTTACCTTAAGTTCTTTTTCATTTAAATATCCACATGCGGCTAGTGGCCACTCTATTGAATAGGCAGGTATCCGTTAAAACAGTCCCCTTTCTGGGCTGCTAAAGGAATTACCTATTATCGTATAACTGTCTGTTATGTCAAAGCTTCTGGGCTCAGGAATCTGGGAGTGATTTGTCTAGGTGGTTCTGGCTCTGGGTCTCTTGAGTTTTTGGTCAAGCTCTCCGCCAGAGCTGCGTCAGCTTAACTGGGGCTGGCAGAATCCTCGGTCCTTCACTGGCGATTGGCTGGCGCCTTAGTTCCTAACCACACGGGCTGCTCCATAGGGCTGCTCAAGGGTCTTCAAGACACGGCAGCTGGCCTCCTCTGAAAAGGATGATTCAAGAGGAAAAAGGAAGGGAGGAAAGAGAGAGAAAGACCCAGATGGAAATCATCATGTTCTTTAATAACCAACCTCGGATGTGATAACCCATCACTTTGCCTTATTCTCTTAGTCACACAAACCAAGTGGAACCGGGTGCAAGGGGATTACACAGGTGTGGCGATCCGGGCGGGCAGGGCACACCCAGAGGTTGGTCGCTGTGAACACTTCACCTTTCCCTTCAAGCTGGTCATCAAAGGAGCAGCAGGCTTGCCTCTCTCATCTTCATTACTTCCCTTATGTTTTTCTAGATCACAGTCTAAAGTTTTGTTTTGTTTTTTTAAAGCAGGCCACAAAGCAGAGCGAGCCCCTGACTCTGTCCATGAGTGCCTGTGGGCGTGTCCTTGCCAACCTGGACAGGGATGCTGAGAGGCAGGGCTCACACTGCACCGCAGGGGACTCGCCGTTCGCTGCCCAAGCTGATGATGCCGTGTGCTTCTCTTTCAGCGAGCAGTGCATCGAAGCCTATGAACTCCTCCTGGCTCTGGCCGAGAGCGAGCAGAGCCTCATCCTGGGGCAGTTCCGGGCGGCCGGTGTGGGGTCGTCCCCTGGTAAGTGTGGCCGGGTCCCTGCAGCCTCTGCTCGTCATCCCCCCCCACCTCTTCTGGTCTCCTGCCCTCTGTCTCGGCTGTTGGCATTGGCACGCCTCCCAACAACATGAAATTCACTTGTCAAGTGTGTTTTTCATTTTTTCCTCATGACTGAGTGAGTAAATTGTTTATGTTGAATGCAGCAGGAACTGAAGTGGAAACAGCATTACAGACAAGTTAAAACAAACAGGCCGTCTCGGGAAACATACTCTCCCAGGCTGACTCTAGGACCAGATGGGGCAGGAGGCCCAGGTTCGCCCTGAAAGGGACCAGCTCTCCCACAGCCTCCCTGTGATGCTGTTGCCTGAGGGTCCGTGTGCCGCCCACCAGGCCTTTGCCTCCTCTGGCAGTGCATTTTCTCCAGGTTTGTTCCTTTGCATTCAGAGGAACATGGGTTCCCCCTACCTGCTCTCCAGTGACATAGGAATGCAGAGGAACATTTCACACCTTGTTATCTTCAGCTTCACCAAATGCCAACCCCGGGGGCCTGCTGCCCACCTCCCCTCCCTGCCCATCCTCCACTGCAGGGGTTGTACATCCCCCAGGGTTGGCATCATTTGTCCCTCCAGACCCACACCACCCCCCACTACTGTGGTCCAGTGCTGAGTAACTAGAAGGGCTATGTACTGAAAAAGACACGCAGGGCACCCTAGTTACCATCATTTGCCAAAACTTCACCCTTGACTGTGACCATGGGCCTTGACATAACAGGGGGACAATGACAATAGAAACAGTGTTTGGAAGAAAACAGAGGCTCAGTGACAGAGGGCTCTGGTCCTGGAGCCTCCTGGCTCCCTCAGCCTATGCTTGACCACAGCAACTTCTCCCGAGAAACCACGGCAAGTGAAAAAAACTGATCAGATGCCTCCAGAGTCAAAGGTGGGCACTCTGCGCACGCTGGCGAGCAGGCCACCCATCATCACTGGCTTTTCCTCCTAGGCTGTCAGCCCATATTAAGGCTGTCCTTCCAGGACACACCTTGCAAAGGTCTCATCAGGGTACCTCCTGAGTGCGTCCGCCGTCCTCCTTGCCAGCTCCTCCCTCCCTGCCCAGGCTTTAGCTTTTCTTTTTTTTTTTAAATAAGATCTGATGGAATCCCAGTTGAGCTATTTCAAATCCTAAAAGATGATGCTTTGAAAATGCTGCAATCAATATGCCAGCACATTTGGAAAACTCAGCAGTGGCCACAGGACTGGAAAAGGTCAATTTTCATTCCAATCCCAAAGAAAGGTAATGCCAAAGAATGCTCAAACTAACTGACAACTGTACTCATCTCACACACTAGTAAAGTAATGCTCAAAATTCTCCAAGCCAGGCTTTGGCAATACATGAACCGTGAACTTCCAGATGTTCCAGCTAGTTTTAGGAAAGGCAGAGGAACCAGAGATCAAATTGCCAACATCCACTGGATCATCAAAAAAGCAAGAGAGTTCCAGAAAAACATCTACTTCTGCTTTATTGACTATGCCAAAGCCTTTATTTGTGTGGATCACAATAAACTGTGGAAAATTCTTCAAGAGATGGGAACCAGACCACCTGACCTGCCTCTTGAGAAATCTATATGCAGGTCAGGAAGCAACAGTTAGAACTTGACATGGAACAACAGACTGGTTCCAAATAGGAAGAGGAGTACGTCAAGGCTGTATATTGTCACCCTGCTTATGTAACTTCTATGCAGAGTACATCATGAGAAACGCTGGGCTGGAAGAAGCACAAGCTGGAATCAAGATTTCCGGGAGAAATATCAATAACCTCAGATATGCAGATGACACCACCCTTATGGCAGAAAGTGAAGAAGAGCTAAAGAGCCTCTTGATGAAAGTGAAAGAGGAGAGTGAATAAGTTGGCTTAAAGCTCAACATTCAGAAAACGAAGATCATGGCATCCGGTCCCATTACTTCATGGCAAATAAGACAGGGAAACAGTGGAAGCAGTGGCTGACTTTATTTTGGGGGGCTCCAAAATCATTGCAGATGGTGACTGCATCCATGAAATTAAAAGAAGCTTACTCCTTGGAAGAAAAGTTATGACCTACCTAGACAGCATCTTAAAAGGCTGAGACATCACTTTGCCAACAAAGTTCCTTCTAGTCAAGGCTATGGTTTTTCTAGTAGTCATGTATGGATGTGAGAGCTGGACTATAAAGAACACCGAACGCCAAAGAATTGATGCTTTTGAACTGTGGTGTTGAAGAAGACTCTTGAGAGTCCCTTGGACTGCAAGGAGATCCAACCAGTCCATCCTAAAGGAGAGCAGTCCTGGGTGTTCATTGGAAGGACTGATGCTGAAGCTGAAACTCCAATCCTTTGGCCACCTGATGTGAAGAGCTGACTCATTTGAAAAGACCCTGATGCTAGCAAATATTGAAGGCGCGAGAAGGGGACGACAGAGGATGAGATGGTTGGATGGCATCACTGACTCAATGGGCATGAGTTTAAGTGAACTCCAGGAGTTGGTGATGGACAGGGAGGCCTGGCGTGCTGCAGTCCATGGCATCGCAAAGAGTTGAACATGACTGAGCAACTGAGCTGAACTGAATTTCAAAGTTCTTTTTTTATTTTCCAATCTATTTATTGGCTGTGCTGGGTCTTCATTGCTGCACTTGGGCTCTCTCTAGTTGTGGAGAACAGGGGCACTGTTTGTTGCGGTGAGTCGGCTTCTCTTTGTGGTGGTTTCTCTTGCAGTGGAGCACAAGCTCCAGGCGTGCAGGCTTCAGCAGCTGCAGCTCCCGGGGTCCAGAGCAGAGGCTCAGGAGTTGTGGTGCACAGGTTTAGTTGCCACGTGGCATGTGGGATCTTCCCAGACCAGGGATTGAACCTGTGTCTCCTCCATTGGCAGGTGGATTCTTGACCATTCTGAGCCACAAGGAAGCCCCAGGCTCTAGCTTTTGCACTGAACAAACACTCGCCTATTTTTCCTCCTTCCTTCCTTTCCTCTGTTTTGACATGGGCAGGAATCTGAAAGAAAGGAAGTATCCTGGGTATTAATTTCCTGCTTCATACCAGGCCACCCAGTGAGGAAGTAGGCCTCCGTTTGTATGTGTGGCCATCCTCCACCTCTCTCTGGGTTTTCTTGTGTTTTGTTGTTGTTTTTTAAATAGTATTACTCTCCCAGCCCAATAGTAGAAACTCTGCCAGCATTTCCATTAGGAAGCTCATTTTTCAGTGTCTTTTAACCAAACCATAAAACTTTATTCTTCCTCTTAAGCAGAATCCTAAAATGATCTTGGCTTGCTGTCAAGTTTTGTTTTTTTTTTAATAAATGTATTAAGGAAAATAATCAATTAAAGGCAAAAAAATCAATCATTTTATTTTTACTTTTTCTCAGAGGACTGTCTTAGTCTGTGCTATCCTCAAAAGGCACCTCATATGAAGCTTGTCCCTACTCAGCACAGTGATTTGGATAGGAGCTAAAATGACTTAAATCTGCATTTTAAATATTTAAAATCAATAATAAAATGCCTTGTATTCACATAATCCTGGTTGGCTCATGGGTCTATTTATAAAATGGAGCAGTCAGTTAATATGCCTGTTCAGAATTCAGAGAGCAGTCAGTTGTGAGACGTCTGTAAAGTATCTTATTTAGCAGCTTTTTAAACTTACTTTTTAGCAGCTCCCTATTAAACCTGACTCTTCCATTCTGCCAACAGTGGCAGTGATATGTCATCCTGCCCTTAACACGCCATGGAGTCGCACAGCAAGGATGAGTTGTAACATTCACCCACAGTGTCAGTGATGGGGATTTCTCCTTTGTTTCTTCTTGACTGCACAACCATTCATCCTGGATGACTTAGACGGTGGTTTTCAAACTGTGCCTGGGAATCTGGAGGAGTTTCTTTGGGCCTCAGTGTTGGGCTTGGAGGGTGGGAAAGCTGAGTGTATACCCTCCCCATACCCCCTGCCCACTTAAGCCACTTTCATATTTACCATCTTTGTATCTTAGACTTTGGCGTTAGATTTCATTTATAAATATTTGGAAGATTGAGGATCTGGGCTGTAGAGGTAACAAACCAATGACTTATTTGGCCTGCAGAGTTTTTGAAAACGCAGCTAAAACATGGCTGCCTTGGGCAGGGGATCCCCAGTCTGGCTGCGTGCTGGTGGCCACCACCCTGAGTCTTGCTGCAGACGTTAGCTGGCTGTGAGAGGCATGGAGCTTGCCCCTGGACATGACCGCACTCAGGGAGAAAGGTCAGGAAGAGCATCCATGCAGGACATCAGAGCCAATCCCAAGGTTTTTGTTTTAACCATTAGTTCTGTGTCTTGTGTCTGCATGAAGTTCTAAGCGAAGCTGCAGACGTGTGGAAACATGGCGAGGTTGGGCTTCATTTTCCCTTGGCCTCGCTCCCAAGGAAGCACTAAGCAGCTGAGGGAGACGGGCTGCACAGGAGACTTGGGGTTGTGTGCCAAGAGCAGCCAGGAGTCTCAGGAGTTAGGAAATCAGAGCAGGTTGCCGCTGGACACAGAGCTGGAAGCTCACATGGGCCAGCCCTTCGTGTGTGGGGGAAGAGAAAGCCTTCCTCATCGCAGCTTCTGGGTGAAGGGCCGGCCCCAGGACGCACGCTCTGCCCCTGTCTCCACCAAGCCACCTCCGCCCTGAGTGCCTGCCCCATCACCCAGCCTCATTTATCTAGACCAGTGCTGATTAACCCCTCGGTTTCTTGCAGGAGACCAGTCAGGGGATGAAAACATTACTCAGATGCTCAAGCGAGCCCACGACTGCCGGAAGACGGCTGAGAACGCCACCAAGGCCTTGCTCATGAAGCTGGACGGCAGCTGCGGGGGCGCCTTCGCGGTGGCCGGCTGCAGCGGGCAGCCCTGGGAGAGCCTGTCCTCCAACAGCCACACCAGGTAGTCTGCGCTCCTGCCACACCGGGCGGGCGTCCACGGGCTCCACTGGCCAAGCTCGAGGACTGCGAGGCTCGGGATCTGAGTGGGAGAGCTGGAAAGCGCCTTCTCATTTTGCCAGCCAGAGGGAAGGGGCCGAACCCAACTGTTGCTTTCTGTCTTGTACCCTTTCCCACTTTGTTCTGCCCTCCATTTCCTGACAGTCCTTGATTTTCAAGAAGCATCTAGGGTGGTGAAGGCCCATGTGCTGCAAATGGTCCCGAAACACCCAAGCCCCAGACCGCCTCCTAGTTCCAGGCTGCGTTTTCTCCCTTCCTCCTGTGCCTGTGTCCTTCGCAAACCCTTCTCAGGCAGCAGGCTTCCCTTCTCCCACCTTTTGCCCTGTAGAGTGAGGCCATATTCATAGCATGTGTTTAGCAGATGCTTAGGATGAACCGGGGTTCAGGTTCAGTATCCGTGAATCTAGAAAACTGAGGCGGGTGCTTGAACAAGATGGGGAGGGAAACAGTGAACACCTTGCTGTGTGCATAATTTGCTGAAGCGGTTGGATTCCACTGGGTGTGGGTGGAGAGTCATAATGAAACGTTTTCTAATGATCTCATGTCTTGTCACCAAAATTCCTAAAACATGAATGCCTTCCCTTTTTCTTTCTTTATTTTTTAAATTAAAATTGATTTACAATATTGTGTTAGTTTCTGGTATACAGCTAGTGATTCATATATGTGTATATATATATTTCTTCATATTCTTTTCCATTTTAGTTTAATATATAATATTGAATATAGTTCTCTGTGCTATACAGTAACACCTTGTTATTTGTTTATTTGATATATATATATATATATATATATAGTGGTTTGCATCTGCTAACCCCAAACTCCTAATTTATCTCTCCCACCCCCTTCCCCTTTGGTAGGCGTAAGTTTGCTTTCTATGTCTGTGAGTCTATTTCGGTTTCATAAATAAGGTCATTTGTATCATATTTTAGATTCTGAATGTAAGTGGTATCATATATTTGTCTTTCTCTCTTACTTCACTTACTGTGATAATCCCTGGGTCCATCCATGTTGCTGCAAATAGAGTGCCTTCCCTTTATGTTCCAGTTCTGTCTAGAAAGTACTTTGTTAGAGATTCTCATGTAATAACCACATCACAAAAGATAGGAAGAGTAATGACCCCATTTTTACAGGTGAGAGAGCCTTGGCTCAGAGATGCACCTAACTGACAGCTCAGAAGGGAGTTCAGGCGCAAGCCCAGACTGCGGCACCAAATGTATTCTTTTCACTAGGCCAGGTTGGAGCTTATGACTTAAAAAATGCTGTTTGCTTACAGGTCAAGCAACCAAAACCACGTAAGGGTGTATTCAATCCCAAGGGCAAAAGGAGAAATACTGATGTTTTGTTCGGTACCTGAAGGGAACATAATGATCCCAGCTGTCTCGCCTGCTGGCAGGACCCTGGCCATCTGCCCAAGTGCAGACTTACCTGTTCTGGACCTGGTGCCTCAGGAAAGGCAACATTCCCAGTAACACACTTGGCCAGGTGCCCACAGACACAAGGGAGTTATTTCCTTTTGACTCCAGCAACAGTTGTCTTATTCAAGGAAGCAAAGCACAGATAATCATTTATTTATTTTCTTAAAACCAGATTATTTTGTTTCAACTCATAAAGCAGATGCTCTTCCTACTGACTTTTCCAGATGTGGATGATCGGTAATTTCCACATTCATTTAGAATAGAAATGCAGTTCTCACGTTGTCAGTAAATTCTGTCCTGTTGAATTAGTGAGCACAAGAGTTGGGTTGACAGGTATTGTGTGCTGTTTCAGGAGCTTATGAAGGGTTTCTTACAGGTTTTTAGCTTATACCTCCCCACCTGCAAAATAATTATGTTGCTTTAATCTAAGTCAGACTCAAATGTAGAGTCAGGCAGGAGTGCGAACATTTTCTCTCCAGCCCTTCAGTGGAAACTGTAATGGTGAATATTGGTTAGAAATATTTTAATCACTCAGTCGTGTCCAACTCTTTGTGACCCCATGAACTACAGCGCGCCAAGCCTCCCTGTCCATCACCAACTCCCGGAGTTCACTCAGACTCACATCCATCGAGTCGGTGATGCCATCCAGCCATCTCATCCTCTGTCATCCCCTTCTCCTCCTGCCCCCAATCCCTCCCAGCATCAGAGTCTTTTCCAATGAGTCAACTCTTCGCATGAGGTGGCCAAAGTACTGGAGTTTCAGCTTTAGCATCATTCCTTCCAAAGAACACCCAGGACTGATCTCCTTTAGAATGGACCAGTTGGATCTCCTTGCAGTCCAAGGAACTCTCAAGAGTCTTCTCCAACTCCACAGTTCAAAAGCATTAATTCTTTGGCGCTCGGCGTTCTTTATAGTCCAACTCTCACATTCATACATGACTACTAGAAAAACCATAGCCTTGACTAGAAGGAACTTTGTTGGCAAAGTGATGTCTCAGCTTTTTTAAGATGCTATCTAGGTTGCTCATAACTTTTCTTTAATTTCATGGCTGTAATCACCATCTGCAGTGATTTTGGAGCTCCCCAAAATAAAGTCTGACACTGTTTCCACTGTTTCCCCATCTATTTGCCGTAAAGTGATGGGACCAGATGCCATGATCTTCGTTTTCTGAATGTTGAGCTTTAAGCCAACTTTTTCACTCTCCTCTTTCACTTTCATCAACAGGCTTTTTAGTTCTTCTTCACTTTCTGCCATAAGGGTGGTGTCATCTGCATATCTGAGGTTATTGATATTTCTCCCGGAAATCTTGATTCCAGCTTGTGCTTCTTCCAGCCCAGCGTTTCTCATGATGTATTCTGCATAGAAGTTAAATAAGCAGGGTGACAATATATAGCCTTGACATGCTCCTTTTCCTATTTGGAACCAGTCTGTTGTTCCATGTCCAGTTCTAACTGTTGCTTCCTGACCTGAGAAGCTTAATTTGAGGTGATGTATTTCTATAGATTGAGATTACTCAGAACATAGTTTCTATTTGCAAAGATGACCTCGTTAAAGATTGACCCTATGAACTAAATTCAGTCTTAAACAGATCTTCCCATCAAAGTACAGGGGGCTTACGCGGTCAGGTTTCACTCAATTCTCCCTAAAAATTCCCTTTCACATTCCCACCCAAATCAGAGCTGCTCAGAGGGTACAAAGGAACCACACGCCAGGCATTCATGTGGCAACGCACATTCTTGGGACCTGACACAACCAGGCTGCTGATTATGTTCAGTGTGGCTCAGAAAAAAAAGTCCCCCGCAAAAAGAAAAAAGTCGCAAACCAGCAGACGCTTTCATAATTATAAGTGATTTTGTTTGTAAATCTTGGCGTTCCACTCAGCCTTCCCAGCTTGTCAAGATTATAGACGAAAGACAGACCAGAGGCCTCCGGGGTGGAGCTGTATGTGGCTCCACCAGTCCCCTCCCCGCCCACTGTAGCCAGCTGGCAGAGAGACTTCTAATCAGAGTGCCAGCCAATTGCTCCCCCAGGTCTCGGGAAAGGAATGCTGAGTGCCAGGCTTCAGACTGGTAGTACACGGCAGCTCCCGATAACTGCAAGGTCGTGGTTTGGGAACTGAGCAGCGGAGGGGTGGTTCCCAGGGAGGAGAATGAACATGGTAACCAGCCCAACAGCTGACTCTGTAGTCAGGAGCCCAGAGATGCTGCTCTCGCAGTTTTGAAGCACTTTTTTTTTTTTCTTGCAAAACCACAGCTGCAGCTTCATTAGAAAATATAATTGTCTTAACAGACAGAGTAACTAGGTAATGTGGGTTGCCTGGATAGCTTTATCAATGCATCACAGCAGTGAGGCAAGTGGACTAAACTGCTGAGAGTGAGAATGGAATTCTTGGGCAGACCCGCTCTTTTTGTCAAGCATTACACTTTCAGCTCATTGGTTAGAAGCACGATCGCTGATCTAACTCTATAATAGGACAAGGGGCTAAGACAGCGTCAGCCACAGCAAGTTTGCCCTTTTGGAGGCTGGGGTCCCTTCTGTCCTGCCAGCAGGTGCCGATCCTGTGAGGCTGTGATTGCAGCCTTGCATTTAGCTCAGGAAACACCCAGGGAACTGGGATTCCACCTGGCTGACCTCTCACACTGAGGCCTCGGTTCAAATGGAGAGAGAGCAGCAGAGGTGCCCAGCCCTCACCTTCCAAGAGGTGCAGTTAAAGACTGAGAACAGTGGAATTGTGTGCACTGAAAGGGTGAATGGACTTGAAGCAGCCGTCCAGTTAGGATAAGCCTATATACCCCCTGCCAATCAGCTACCTTCCAGGAATGGGAATCAGACTCGATCTGACTGTCAGAGTAGGCACGTCTACTTCCCTCTGAAAAAAAGAGGTGCCTTCCCCACCCAAGTACCAGGAGAGTCTCTCTGGAGTCCTTGGGACTTAGGCTTAGGAGTGCTCATCAGTCCTAAAGTCCAGCTCAGACACAGTTCTCCACATGATGATAGCATGGCCTGTAGGCCTCCTGCAGAAATGTCCTGTCACTTATCATTTAGCTTCTATGGGAGCTAGATAGAGAGTTGAAATGCTTTCACTTTTCTTAAGGCTTGCTGATTCCCCAAAAATGATATGCTCATTGTATTAAAAGTAAGCTTAACAGTTGAAATCCAAGCATTACATAAAATTCCCCATGCGAGGACCCTCACTGAAAACAAGCACAGTCTGGAGAGTGTCTTCACAGATTCGGCCGCCCATTTTTTAATTACCTGCTAGCCCCTCGGTTGGCAGTGGCAGACGCATACTCAAATCTGGGGGTGGATATCGGGTCTCCCACACAGGAGCCGTGGACCCAGGCTGAGGGCAGAAGGCTCTGATGAGCAGGAGAAGCAGACCTCACCTGGCCCCTGTGGCCCCCATACCTCCCTGCTGCAGGCCGCTCCCCAGACAACAGAAAACCCGCATGCCACCCCCATCAGTGCACTGGGCTGACTGGTTTCACTCTTGTCAAGTAAGAAAATCCTAGGAAGGAACATCTTGCCCAGCTGGGCTCAAGCACCTCCCCAGTTATCTGTGGTCGTAGCGGTTCCACAGGAGCCTCGGGGGCAGAGAGGAGGGGAGGGTCCCAGGAGAAGGGGCGGGCTTGTGTCAACAGACCAACACATGGCATCTTTAAAAATGACTCCATCCCATTTACCCCGAAAAGGATCCTGTTAATCGGACTCCTGAATCTTGCCTTTCCCTTCCTTTTCCCCTAGTGTTGTTATATGTTTAGGCATCTCTGTGTGTGTCCTTCTTCTCAGCAGTAGCTTCCCTGGTAGCTCAGCTGGTAAAGAATCCGCCTGCAGTGCAGGAGACCCCAGTTCAGTTCCTGGGTCAGGAAGATCTGCTGGAGAAGGGATAGGCTACCCACTCCAGTATTCTTGAGCTTCCCTGGTGGCTCAGCTGGTAAAGAATCTGCCTGCAATGCATGAGACCTGGGTTTGATCCCTGGGTTGGGAAGATCCCCAGGAGAAGGTATAGGCTACCCACTCCAGTGTTCCTACCTGGAGAATTCCATGGACAGAGGAGCCTGGCAGGCTGCAGAATGGGGTTGCAAAGAGACAGACACGACTGAATGACTTTCACTTATCGCATGTCCTTACTATTACAATACTGCTGCACACTCCACGCTTGTCCTTGTCTCTGTGCCCCTGATGCAGTTTCTATGGGATTAAGTCTGAGAAGTAGAAGGTGCTGACTCAAAAATGACTATTATTTCAAACGTCAACTAGTGCCACCTACCCCCCTGTACATGATTCAGCAACTGTGTGAGCACCTCTGCCTCCTTTGCTGAAACTGGATAATATACACTTTTAAAATTTGGTCAATCTCTAAGCAAAAAAAAAAAAAATACGCTTAATGTTTTACTTTGTACCTCTTAATTATTAGTGATGTCGGAAATCATTTATAGTCATCCCTCGGTATCCTCGAGGGATTGGTTCTGGACCTCTGTGGATACCAAAGTTCAAAGATGCTTAAGTCCCTTGTGTAAAACATCGTAGTATTTGCATTAGAACCTACACACATCCTCATATATTTTAAATCATGTCTAAGTTACTTATATAATACCAAATATAATGTAAAAGCTATGTAAATAACTGTAAATAAAATGTAAACGCTATGTAAATAGTTGCCAGCACATGGCAAATTGAAGTTTTGCTCTTTAGAACTTCCTGAATTTTTTTTTTTTTTTCTCAAAAATTTTCCACCTGAGGGTGGCTAAATCCGCAGATGCAGAATTCGTAGATAGGGAGTGCTGACTGTAAAGTGTTTAATTTTTTTAATGTCAGAGAAATTATTAGCAGCAGTAGAAGTATCAGATCTATATGGTGTTTATCTCGGTGTGTTATCAGCAACCAAATCAGGAGCAGGTTAATATTTGTTTTAGAGATGCCTGGTTTCCAACATCATCATAACAGCACCTTATAAGTAGTTGCAGAAATATCATCTGTCTCCTAACTGTGTCTCTCATTTTGCCTTCCACTGTCAGTTAAGTTTCTGAAAGCAGGAAGTGTTTGAGGACTGTAGTTATCTGGTGGCAGGTTTTACCTACCAGTATAATCTCAGAGGATCTGTTCCAGGACTCACCACGGATTCCCCCAACCCCCATCATAAATGTATATATATATATATATATACATATATATATATATTTTTTTTTTTTTTTAATTCCCAGATGCACTGAGTCTTTGTTGCTTTGCTCGGGCTTTCTCCAGTTGCAGCAATCGGGAGCTGCTTCTCATTGCCTTGCGCGGGCTTCTCATCGCAGTGGCTTCTCTTGTCGAAGAGCGCTGGCTCTGTGTGTGGGGGCTTCAGTAGCTGCATCTCACAAGCTCTGGGGCACAGGCTCTGTACTTGGGGCATGCAGTTAGTTGCTTCACGGCATGTGAGATTTTCCTGGACCAGGGATCAAACCTGTGACTCCTGCATTGGCAGGCAGATTCTTATCCACTGTGCTAGGAAAGTCCTATAGAACTATATTTACTTTTAAAAGATCCAGGTATAAGTGATCCGCACAGTTTAAACTTGGTGTTTGAGCATTAGCTGTATTTTTTTTTTTTTTTTGGATAATTTTTCCTGCCTGAACCACTTCTCCTAGAGAATTCTTATAATCATATGAGAGCATCCAGACCTAGGAGGTTTGGACTGTGTTGAGTATTTTTACTCCTTTGTGACAAAGAATTGTCAGAAACAGGGTGGGGCATGGGTAGATACCCAGCACAACACTGAAAGGTTCAGGCAGTTGACAGGCTCAAGTTTCTGCTCAGAGAAGTGGGGCCCAGTGTCACCTGACCTGACCCCGGCCACCCTTCGAATAAATTTTAAATGCTCAGCAACTAGAAGGCCCCCAGGTGGCACTTGGTGTAAGTGAGATTGTAACTGGGAGCCATGTAAGACATTGAGAAAAACTTTAGGAAGAATCCATCTCTGGTTTTCAAGGCAAAAGAAATGTTCTTTTCTGCCAAGACAAGATGAGGAAGCTGAAAAAAAAAAGATGGGATTTTTTTCCCTATAAAGCAAGAGGGGAAGTTGTCTTGAGGACAAGGATCAGACACAGTGGAGAGGGACAAAAGAGAGGCCATCTGAACTCCACTGTTGCATCCAGTCCCACCACGATCAGGCCGGCAGTGGGTGGGGGCCCCGGGCCGGCCAGCAAGCGCTCCCCTCGCTGGAGGCCCCCATGTGTGCGGTGAGCGGACGTCCCACAGGCCACTAATGGACTCTGAACCGAGCCAGCCGAGGGGAGATCAAGCAGAGCATCAGGAAAGGAGAAACGCACGCAACCTGGCCTGGCTCCTCGAGAAACCAGAGCGAAACACCAGGCTTTCCTTCATCTGCCCCTCTCCCACCATCCGTCTCACACTGCAGAGGAGGAGCCCAGCTCCCTCGGACGTATACCCCCTTGACAAGTGTGCTCATCCTGCGATCCGCCTGCATTCCCAGCCCGAGGGTTAATGGCTGACTTGCCCCCCGCCCGGCAGCGGCAGCCGGCTCTCTGGAGACTGTGCCTTTGTCTAGAGGAGGCTGAGAAAGGGCCATGGCCTCCCCTCCACCCAGCGCTGTCAGAGCCATATTCCGGGTAGGATCGTGGGAGCACAGAGCAGAACTGTAATGAGCCTCGCCTGATCCGTTGCCCGCTGGGGTGTTCTGGAAGGAGAGGGAAGCTGCCCAGACAGGCTGCCGGGCTGGGCGCTTATCTGGAATTAAACTCTCCCCTGGAAAAGCATTACAGCCCTGAGCTTTCCATGGGGGTAGAGACTGTTAGGGGAGACCTTTTGCCCTTCTTTTCTATTTCTTTCTCTCTTAAAACTCTACCACAGTAGAAAGGGTGAGACAGAAGCCTTCCCTGCCAAACTCGGGATCAAGCCCAGGTCCCAGGGGGTTCCAGGACACCCCAAAGCCGGGCAGCCTCTACCCACCCAGGTCAGTGTCTCCCAGGCAGTTCTTGGGGGTGTTCAGGTCCGGTCAGCACTTGTGCTGTCCCTCAGACAGGCAGTTTTCTGCAGGACCTGCTAGGTGGCTGCCATCCCAAGAGGGAGGTCCTGGGTCTGGTGTTGGGTGTGGAGAGGCCACTGGCCCAGCTTCCCTCCCCCTCTGCCTCCCCCAAAGCAAACACAGTGTGCGCCCTGCCAGCTTCAGGACCCCACTTTACCACAGCTGGAAAGCTTGGGTAATTTGCTCTGGACCATAAAGCTAGGCATGGATAGAGGAAGGTCATTTACTCGGGTCTGCCTGATGTCAGAGACCTGCTCGCACTCACTGGTACCCACCAGATCAGCCCAGGAACGTAGTGGCCACTCCCGAGAGAATTTGGGATGGGGTCCCATTACCTTACAGGCTACTTTGCAAATGCCCACTTATCCTGTGGGGTCGACCAGTTGTTCTCAAATCTGCCTCAGCCTCAGAATCAGCTGGATGGTACATTTTAAAACAGATGGCTGCCCTCCTCCAGCATTCCCGACTCTGTGAGTCTGGGTCGTGGAGTCTGGGAACATGCATTCTTAAGAAGTTCCCAGGTGATACTGCCATCCCCAGCCTCACCACTGGTCTTCGACAACCACTGGGGAGCACCAGTCCTGCTAAACAGAAAATATGCCAACAAATTAACCTTTCAGGGCCTGCAGAATATTTGGAGAACTAACTCTAGGTTCTACTGTCCTTTGAGTTTTGAAGTAGTTTTTTAAATTTTTACTGAGGTATATTTGATTTATAATGTTGTGTTAATTACTGCTGTATAGCAGAGTGCCTCAGTTATACATATATATATACATTGTTTTCCACTATTGTTTATCACAGGATATAGAATATAGTTCCCTGGGCTATATAGTAGCGCCTTGTTGTTTATCCATCCTATATACACCAGTTTTATATATCTGTATATATTATATATTATATATATATATCAATCATATCTATATCACGACCCAGATAATCATGATGATGTGATCACTAATCTAGAGCCAGACATCTTGGAATGTGAAGTCAAGTGGGCCTTAGAAACCATCACTACGAACAAAGCTAGTGGAGATGATGGAATTCCAGTTGAGCAGTTTCAAATCCTGAAAGATGATGCTGTGAAAGTGCTGCACTCAATATGCCAGCACATTTGGAAAACTCAGCAGTGGCCACAGGACTGGGAAAGGTCAGTTTTCATTCCAATTCCAAAGAAAGGCAATGCCAAAGAATGCTCAAACTACCGCACAATTACATTCATCCCACATGCTAGTAAAGTAATGCTCAAAATTCTCCAAGCCAGGCTTCAGCAATACGTGAACCGTGAACTCCCTGATGTTCAAGCTGGTTTTAGAAAAGGCAGAGGAACCAGAGATCAAATTGCCAACATCCGCTGGATCATCGATAAGCAAGAGAGTTCCAGAAAAACATCTATTTCTGGTTTATTGACTATGCCAAAGCCTTTGACTGTGTGGATCATAATAAACTGTGGAAAATTGTGAAAGAGGTGGGAATACCAGACCACCTGACCTGCCTCTTGAGAAATCTGTATGCAGGTCAGGAAGCAACAGTTAGAACTGGACATGGAACAACAGACTGGTTCCAAATAGGAAAAGGTGTACATCGAGGCTATATATTGTCACCCTGCTTATGTAACTTATATGCAGAGTACATCATGAGAAACGCTGGGCTGGAAGAAACACACACTGGAATCAAGATTGCTGGGAAAAATATCAACAACCTCAGATATGCAGATGACAGCACCCTTACGGCAGAAACTGAAGAGGAGCTAAAAACCCTCTTGATGAAAGTGAAAGAGGAGTGTGAAAAAGTTGGCTTAGAGCTCAACATTCAGAAAACGAAGATCATGGCATCCGGTCCCATCACTTCCTGGGAAATAGATGGAGAAGCTTGGAAACAGTGTCAGACTTTATTTTCTTGGGCTCCAAAATCACTGTAGATGGTGACTGCATCCATGAAATTAAAAGACGCTTACTACTTGGAAGAAAAGTTATGACCAACCTAGATAGCATATTCTAAAGCAGAGACATTACTTTGCCGACTAAGGGCCGTCTAGTCAAGGCTATGGTTTTTCCAGTGGTCATGTATGGATGTGAGAGTTGGACTGTGAAGAAGGCTGAGCGCCAAAGAATTGATGCTTTTGAAGTGTGGTGCTGGAGAAGACTCTTGAGAGTCCCTTGGACTGCAAGGAGATCCAACCAGTCCATTCTGAAGGAGATCAACCCTGGGATTTCTTTGGAAGGAATGATGCTAAAGCTGAACCTCCAGTACTTTGGCCACCTCATGCGAAGAGTTGCCTCATTGGAAAAGACTCTGATGCTGGGAGGGATTGGGGGCAAGAGGAGAAGGGGATGTCAGAGGATGAGATGGCTGGATGGCATCACTGACTCAATGGACATGAGTCTGAGTGGACTCCAGGAGATGGTGATGGACAGGGAGGCCTGGCGTGCTGTGATTCGTGGGGTCGCAAAGAGTCAGACACGACTGAGCGACTGAACTGAACTGAACTGATATCAGTTTATCTGTCCTGTATACACCAAACTCTCGATGCTTCCCTCTCCCACCCTCCTCCTTGGCACCCACCAGTCCATTCTCTGTGTCCCTGTTTCTGTTTCATTAGTTCAATTTAGTCAGTCAGTTGTGCCTGACTCTGCGACCCCATGGAAACCTGTCTGTTTCATAGATGGGTTCATTGGTGTCCCATGTTATATGCCGCATGTAAGTGATATGGCATTTCTGATTTGCTTCCCTTAGTAAGATAATCTCCAGTTGCGTCCACATTGCTGCAAATGGCATTATTTTGTACTTTTTATGGCTAATATTCCATTTTATACACACACACCATATCTTCTTTATCCATTCATCTGTTGCTTCCATCTCTTGGCTATTGTAAACAGTACTGCTGTGAACGTAGGGGTGCGTGTATCTTTGTGAATTATAGTTTTGTCCAGATACATGCCCAAGAGTAGGATTGCTGAATCATATGGTAATTCTACTTTTAGGTTTCTGAGGAAGCCCCATACTGTTTGCCACTGTGGCTGCACCGACTTACAGTCCCACCAGTTAGGTAGGAGAGTTCCCTTTTCTTCACATACTCACCAGCATTGACTATTTGTAAACTTTTTGATGATGGCCATGCTGACTGGTGTAAGTTACCTTCAATTTGTAGGAAATATCTTTTTTAAGTGACAGGAATCAAAGGGTACCTCAAGTATGTTCTGTGTCTTTTTTTAAAATTATGTATTTATTATGCTTGGTTGCACTGCTTCTTCACTGCTGTGAGTGGCATTCTCTAGTTGTGGAGAGAGGGGGCTGCTCTCTAGTTGCAGAAAACGGGCTTGTCCTTGTGGTGGCGTCTCTTGTTACGGAGCACAGGCTCTAGGTTCATGGGCTTCAGCGGTTGTAGCCCGCAGGCCCAGGAGTCGCGGCAGGGGGGCTTGGTTGCTCCGCGGCATGTGCAGGCCTCCCAGACCAGGACTGGAAGCTGTGTCCCCTGCTCTGGCAGGAAGACTCCCACCTGCTGTACCACCAGGGAAGCCCAAGTGTGTTCCATTTCTAAAACAGCATTTCAAAGAAAACATGAAAAAAGGCCACCCAGGTATTAGTTTCTCTCTGGGTTTTCTGTATATTTAAAATTTTCCAAAGTGACTTTTCATGAAAAGAAGCTGTAAAGTGAACTCCTGGTGGTGAGTCTCAGCTTCATGGGAGAGGATTTTCCTACCTGAAGCCTTCTCCCCACTCACTGGAAAAAAAGTGTTGCTATTTCCCAGCACCGTGCTGTCTAAACATGCCGTGTCTGGGGGGGCATCGCCTCACTCAGCCACGTGGAATGCGCTGTGAACACTGCCACCGCTTCCGTGCACTCTAATTTTGCTCACATGTGGAACCTTAGGACTTAGGCATCTATCCCTCCACACTGTGTTGACAAACCGCCCAGGAGGGTGGTTGTGTGTGAGGCATGCCTGTCACCGAGCTTTACTGAAGGCTGAGGCGCCGAGGGAGGACCCTCCCTCCGCAGGACGAGGCACTCCTGGACGCTGTCCCCCGCGGACGCCCCGCCGGCGCCCCGCGCCCTCTGCTGGCAGCACCGCTGCTCTTTCATGCTCCCTTGCGCGGCTTTGTGTATGACGTCACACCTGAGGCGGTCCAACTGGAGGGCGTGGCTGCTTGTCCCCTCTCATCCTTTTTAAAATACAGCTTGAGCACTGATGGATGAAGAATTTTTAACCTCCTTCCTGTCTTCTCAGCTTCTACCTTCTCTCCAGAGCTTGTTACAATAGCCCCCAAAAGGGTTCCCTGTCTCTGACCTCACCTCCCTGCATCCCTCCTCAGTACAGCAGACAGAGGGAGCCTGTTAAAATGTAAGGTGAATCCTGTCAGTCCTCTAGTACTAGCCCCCTCCAGGGGCTTCTCCATCTAATTCTAGAGAGAAAACACAACCCTATGAGGCCCTCTGAGACCTGGCATTCGGCCCCACACTCTGACCAGCTCTCCCCGCCCACCTCCACTGGACACGTGTAAGTAACCATCACCACCTCTAAAGAGGTGTTGTGTGTTGGTCAGACTGATCTCGCTCCGTCCTGATGGAGTCAGGGCGGGTAGGGGGCCTCAGAGCGTCTGTGGCAATCGGGAGCTTTTATGCTGGCCGGAGTTCTCTGACTTGAAGACCACCAGAGCCCTAGGGAGTCCTCTTCCTCGTGTGTGTGGACTACCATGCCTTCCACCCTTCCCTCCCCGGAAGCCTCAACTTCTTGATAACGTGTCACAGACAAGAATGGGGCGTTCTTGTCACACCGAGGTTGTGAGATTTCATCTGCTGGCTGGGGGGCTGTTCCCCCTGTTGCTGTGAGGTGAGGAGGGCAGGCCTGGGCTCCAGGCAATGGAACAGCCTGTGGACACCAGTCCCTGCTCCTGGCTCAGCACCTCACAATGGAAATCTTGTGAGCCTAGGCCCAGCTGCACCGGGTTCCAGCCACGAAATGTCTCAGAACCTCCACTTCCAGGTAACGGCAGAGATGATGATGCCAGGCCGGCCTGTTTGCTGACAGCTAAATAGGCCCCTTGCTTATTTATCTGCCATCTTTCCAAAGCCAGTTCCATGCGGGCTATGTCAAGTGCAGGGGCGTCCAGAGAAACCACTGTAGGTCTTGAGAGGCAGGCTGCAGTCTTCCTGTGGTGCTCACCCTGCCGTGGGACTCTGGAACCCACAGAAACATGCATGGCCTGTCACGTTCCCGGGCTTCAGGCCTAGGTGCTCCTTAGAACTGCCAGCCCCCTTAGCATTCCCACAGGATGGGTGGCCAAGGGCCCCTCGGACCGCCTGTGTCCCTGTGAAGGATTTATATTCATCCATGATGGGGGAGGAACAGCCGGGGAGGCCTGGGGGCACCCTGCTTTCCAAGCTGTGGCAATACGACCCACAGAGGGTGCCCCCACTGCCCTTCTTTCCGGCTCCCGCCGCCCGGCGCGGCTGTCAGTGGTCTGGGGTGTGTCTGCACAGTGCGTGCGCCCCCACACACACACTCTGCAGGTCATACTTCAGACACTTAGTTCTTCACCTTGCTCTGTTCCTTTAACGTGTCCCTTCTGTTAAGTCTTGGCCATAAGCACACCTGTTTTGTTTTAATTTAAACTCTTTCTTTTTTATTGGGGTATAGCTGACTAATAATACTATGATAGTTTCAGGTGAACAGTGAAAGGACTCAGTCATTCATATATGCGTATCTGTTCTCCCCCAAACTCCCGTCCCATCCAGGCTGCCACATAACATTGAGCAGAGTTCCCTGTGCTATAGAGTAGGTCCTTGTTGGTTATCCATCTTTAATATAGCAGTGTGTACAACTATTTTTATGATATATTTTTCATCCTATTTCCTCAAACTCTCCACCATTGTCATAATTATTTCCATAATGTTTACGTAATTTTCTTCTTTTAGATATATACTATAACTCACTAAACCTTATATTCCATGAAACATCTTTGTATGTGTGTATCTTTTTGCTTCTGTGGAATTATTTCCTTGGAATTCATTTCTAGAGTCCACATATTGTCTTAAGGGGTGCAGACATTTCTGATATTCTTCACATTGTTTCTTTCCCAAAAGGTGGTATCGATGTCCAGTGCCAGGAAGAATGCTTTTTGTTGTTGATGTTTTGCCATTACCAGCTAGGTGCTATTGGGAGAGGAAGGTATGGAAAAGTTCAGTTCAGTTCAGTTGCTCAGTCGTGTCCAACTCTTTGCAACCCCATGAACTGCAGTACGCCAGGCCTCCCTGTCCATCACCATCTCCTGGAGTTCACTCAGACTCATGTCCATCGAGTCGGTGATGCCATCCAGCCATCTCATCCTCGGTCGTCCCCTTCTCCTCCTGCCCCCAATCCCTCCCAACATCAGAGTCTTTTCCAATGAGTCAGCTCTCCGCATGAGGTGGCCAAAGTACTGGAGAAGAATGAGGACGAAAAGCTCTGTTAGCAGTTACTGGAGATGCAGTGAGGTGGTTTGTTTTGTCTTCTCAGCACGACCAGCTCCACAGCCAGCAGCTGTGACACGGAGTTCACTAAAGAAGATGAGCAAAGGCTGAAAGACTACATCCAGCAGCTCAGGAACGACCGGGCAGCAGTCAAGCTGACCATGCTGGAGCTGGAGAGCATCCACATCGACCCTCTCAGCTACGATGTCAAGCCCCGGGGGGACAGCCAGCGACTAGACCTGGAGAACGCGGTGCTGATGCAGGAGCTCATGGCCATGAAGGTATCCGTGGCGGGGGGGAGGGGTGCCTTTTCTCAAACCCTCATCCCCTGCACTCTGCTGTCGTCAGGAGGAAACATAGAAAGGCCTCTCGAAAGCTGGTTAGCCATCCATGTTCAGTTGCCTCTCCACAGGACAGCCAGAACCTCGTGTGTAGACAGGAGTGGTTTCAGTAGTCCAGGGTCCCTTGAGCTGGAAGTGCTCCTAGAGAGGTGCACTCAGCAATGGAGAAGCCTCAGGGGGTCCCAGGCCAGAATGGGACACCTCATCTCCAGGAGAAGCCAGAAGAGGCCTCAGCAGGGTGAAACAGCCTCCGATTGGCCTCCAAAATGCTTGCAGGTGCTTCCTGGGCTGATGCTGATGTTAAGGTGAGGCAGGGGAACAGAGCGAGGCCAGGGCAGCCTTTGGACAGGAGCCCTGGTTTCCTGACCCCCTTGTCCATTTGGTGCTGTGGGGGGCGCCAACAACCACCTTCCCCATCACACCCCAGGCGCCAGTTCGCCCTCGTCCTGGTCGTCCTGGGTAGAGATATTCCAGTAGATACTTGTAGCCTTAGACCTGTTCGGACTTGCCGGTTTCAGAGATTTAGGACTGGTCTTTGTTATATTCTTGGCGGAGAGTTCCTGTTGTACATTTATACATCCCTCAGGTTTGTCATCTGATTCCTCAAAGGAGGCTTTTCTTTTCCCACCCGAAACCTGAGGACACACGTGTCCTGGCCGCCCCTCCAGAAGGCAGCCTTCTAGTCTCCTCTACGAGGTAGTACTCCCTTCGGGCGCTCTGGCCTGGCTGTCCACCCCGCCCTTGTGCAAGTGCTGAAAGCCCAGGTCCTGGGGCCCCCTACCCATCCGAGCCCTCAGGGCCCAGCACTGTGACTGCCTCATCTTTCCTCTTGGGCAGAACGCCCGCTTCATCTCTGGCACCCATGCATTCATCTCTCCTCTCAAGCTTGCGTCTGTGTGTTGTTCTGGGCGTGGCTGTCCATATTAGCTCAGGACACAGTGTTGCCAGCACCTTAAGAATCCTGTTTCTGGTGGCAAAAGATGAGACGGTTCAGTGTGTGGAAACACCTTTAATCCTGGTTTTATGTCATTGTCAGGAGAGGTTTGCGTCTTCTTTTGAGCAGTTGCTCGGCACATTGCCCTCTCCGTGGCTAATACCGTCCCTGAGTGTAACCAGCTGTGCTGGGTGCCCTCCCGGTGTTTCCCCACATTGGAGCTGAGACCATCCCCCAACCTGGGTTTGGCTTACCCAAGACAGCACGGCAGGCCTGTGGCTTGTTAGCCCAGAGAAGGTCACTTCGGGGATGACCACAGTCAGTCAGTGACTTGGTGAATCCCTCTCAAGGGATTCAGTGTATGAAGTGACTCAGTGTATGAAGAATCCTTTTAAGTAGGATCACAGAAAGAGCTGGCAAGACTGACCAGGTGGTCATGGGGTGGTGGACTCGCCCTCCAGCAGACGCAAAGGGCAAGGGTCATGTATGGGCTCACCTCTAAAGGGGGACTGTAGCTTGGTGCTTACCTGGCCTCTGAGCTGAATGTCGTGGGTTCAAACTCAGGCTCCATAATTTACTCAGTATGTGGGCTGAGAAGAGATTGTAGGCTCTGCTTACCTCAGTGTCCCATCCGTGAATGGAGATATTCACAGTACCTACCTCAGGATGAGAGGACTGAATGAGCTGCTGAGGATAACCATTTAAAGCAGTGTTAGATGCTCAGTAAATGCTAGTGCTTCTCACTGTTACCTGGTCCAGGAGAGCACTGTCCCATTTTGGGGTCACTTCTTACTCTTCACAGCAAACTCTCCTTTGACTTTTCAAGAGACTCCAAGAAGTGACCTGATGAATAGCCACCTGAGGAGGGCTCTGTTCCCATGGATTTTATGTGGGCCCTGAAGCCAATAGGACCTGGGGCCAGTGTCACTGCTCTGGGTGCTCCCGAGCTGCCCAGCGTGGTTGCAGGACCCAACTGCCATGAGGGTGATGATATCCATGGATTGGTGTCATGGAAGACGGGAAAGGAAACGCAATTTAGAAGGGACCTAGTCAGATGCTTCAACTTCTTTGATACGGGTTAGCCTCTGCCTGCCAGAAAACTGGCCTCCAGGAAGGTGAGTATGACCACTGGAGAAGAGGAGGTGGAATCTCCTGGTTGGTAGAAAGATGCTCCTTATTGTGAGCCAAAGCCTGCAGGCCTGTCCCTTCTACCCGTTGATCTCGGTTCTGGTGCACCAAGCCTGTGACGTGGTGCGGGCATGTGGAGACAGCCGTCCAGTCTCCCGCGAGGCCTTGAGTGGCAGTCGGGGTCCCTGCTGTCACCCCACCAGCCCCTCGTGTGCTCTGTGCCCCGCAGGAGGAGATGGCCGAGCTGAAGGCCCAGCTCTACCTCCTGGAGAAGGAGAAGAAGGCCCTGGAGCTGAAGCTGAGCACACGAGAAGCCCAGGAGCAGGCCTACCTGGTCCACATCGAGCACCTCAAGTCTGAGGTGGAGGAGCAGAAGGAGCAGCGCACGCGGTCCCTCAGCTCTGCCAGCAGTGGGGGCAAGGACGCGGCCGGCAAGGTAGGGCCCGGGCTCAGCCTCCCCTCCCGCAGAGCCGCGCTCACCGCCCGCGGCTCCCTTATGTGCAGAGGAACTGCGGCCATTCTAGAGATCCGAAAGACAGTGACGTTTTGAGTGCAAAGAAACCAAGTCCACGTGTTTTCACCTCACTTTATGTAGCAGGTACAGCACCTCATAGATCACGGTCTCATCCAGGGAGTGGCCGGGAGGCCGGTAGTCACCCCACCCCCTCCTCCTGGCCTGTGGGATCATCAGTGTTGATCACGTGGTACTGATCACCACACACGTCATCTCCCCTGAGTCTCAAGACTCTCGGGAAGCAAGAGTTATCCCTTTTACATGACAAAAATGAGGTAGAAAAGAATGGGGGCGGGGGCGGTCTCACAGCTGGTAAATGGCAGAATCAGGATTTAACCCCAGTCTGGCTGACTCTGGTCCTCCTCCTCTTACGTGTTTCCTCCTCAACTTCCTTAAGGTGGAAGGCAGGAGGTGGCCTGAGGCAGAGGAGGAGGAGGGCGAGCGCTGAGTTACCCCGAAGAGTGCAGAGTGTGGGCTGCCGGTGGCATCATCTTGCAAGCTCACACTTTCATTAGCCCTCAAGTCTTTTTTTCTAGAATTCAAGCTCATTCCATCATCCTCTATCACAGAATAATTCCAAATACTGCATTGGAGAAAAAAAAATAGTCTAGACCCTAAAGAAAGACATCCCTCGCCGCAGGATCCTGGAATTCTGTGCGTGCAATTTTCTGTTTCTGATGAAAGCCAGCTGCTCCTGACTCATTTATCTCTGGCCCAAGACTGTGGGCGTGCAGTGACTTGCTGCCCTGTGAGTGGCCCTTCATGGCCCAGGTGCAGGGGTATCTCCACCAGAGGGATGTCCCTAAGAAGAAAGCCCCTTGCTGATGCTGTGTGACAGAGAATGGTTCCCCTAAGCAGCTAAGAACTGTGCTGCCTGCTCCAGAGTCCATAGCCGCCCTCTGCCCACTCTCACCTACAAGGGTGCCAAGGGAGCTGGGGCCACAGCACCCAGTGGGGCTGCTCTCCCAAGGCCCTGCTGCTTCTCGCTCGTCCATTCCTGTGATGGATGTGATCTGGTCCAGGCAAGATGCTGGAGGTAGTGCCAGGATTTCAGCTTCCAGTGCAGGACACCAATGGGCAAATAGATGATCACAGCAGAGGACACAACATCCGGAGCGCAAAGATCGACGCCCAGTGCGAGGGGAGGCCACAGGCCAGACCCGTGATCCAGATTTGGAGGTTAGGGGCAGGTGTCCTGAACACAGACCCAGCGGAGAGTGGGTGCGAGCCCGATGAAGAGGCCAGGAAGGATGTGGAAGTCTGCCCTGGGCCAATGGAGCCGCACAGGCCAAGCCCAGGGGGAGGAGGGGTTGATGTGTTGACTGGAGAGACCCACCAGCTGCGCCGTCCTGGGCGCGGGGAGGGATCACAGAGGGGCTTTTGTAGGAAGTGACGTGACACAGTCTGAGCTTGGGAAAGGTCACCGTGGGGTGCACCCTGAGACCACATGCCAGTGCCTGAGGGCTCTGACCACGGGGTGGAGGGCTCTGACCACAGGGCGGGCAGCAGTGCTGCTTCACACAGGAGAATCCAGGGCTCAGACATGGCTTGTCCATTCTGTGGCAACAGCTTCAGAATCTATGCACAGCCCTTTGAGTTTGTGAGCCATCACTCTGGGACAGAGCTCCTGTGTTTGCGTATGTACTCTTGGGGTGGGGTGGAAGTGGACTTACTGAGCTCTTGCCAGGAGAGGCCCATGAGCTGAGCATTTTCCCCTGGTTCTTAGTATTTATTTTGACTGGGGGAAGCACTATATTCTGTGGAATGGCTCCAAAAAACAGAAACCTCTTTGACGTAGAAGACCAGATGATTTATTTTTATTTTTTTACATTAAGAGTACAGAGCTTTTATAAAAGTACCCTGTGTTGTTCAGGTAATGAAATTAGAGTAAGCTGATTATTTTGTCTTTCAGAAATTAGACCCATTTACTCTATCAATAATATCTCCCTTCTGGGCTATTCATTTGGTCTTATCTGTTGGTAGATGAGGCAAGCAGTCTGGAGCAGAGGCTGGAGCCAAATAGTCAATATTTTAGGATTTGGGGGTCATACAGATTCTGCTGCACCTATGTAACTCTGCCATTGCAAAACTGTCTCTTCCTTACTGCAAAGGAAGAGACTACAGACACAGAGGCACGTGGCTAGGTTCTAACAATGCTTTATTTATAGACACTGAAATTTGAATTTCATATGATTCCTACATATCATAAAATAGTCCTTTCTTTCCCTTGATTTTAAAAATAAAAACACAATTCTTACTCTGTGGACCTTAATAAAAACAGGTGGCCAGCCAGACTGGAGTTTAGAACACCTACTCTTGCTTCGAGGTAGGGAGGTGGTTGGGTGTCGTGCTTCGTTTAAAACTTCCCTTCAGCCAAAAGGCTGAGTCCCACATCTTAACCAAATCACATTAGGTTTTTTCAGTTCTTGTCTGTGTGCAGCAGATTACTAGACGCGCTCGGTGAGCCTCACTGGGTGAAACAAAGCTGACCCTGTCTTTAAGGAGACACGTCAGCCCCGCAGGGGAGTCAATGTACTCACAGAGGGTGTTGGACTCTGGAGAGACTGCAAAGCTGGTCAGTGGCGGCTCAGGGCTGCAAGACGCCAGGTGGAGCGGAGGGAAGAGAGCAGAGCTGGGGGCCGGAGGAGAGCTCAAATGCAGTGCTCTCCTCCCGAGCCCTGGGGGGTGTGGTGCATCTATGTGGGCAGGCAGAGGCGCCCTCGTGCCTCCTGTCAACTGGACTTCCAGCCCTGGGCCCCTGACCCCTTGGAGCGCTCACCCACTGAGATGCAGCCTTCTGTCTACATTCTGTCTTGAGTAACAGGTCACAGCTTTTTCTTCTGGAGCCTGGGTTGTAGTAAATCCTCAGGAAATGTCTGCTGAGCAGATTATCAGATGAGCACTGTCCCCCTCTGTTTATTCCACAGCAGAGCAGCTGCCCTCCGTCTGTATGCAGACAGTGGGTCGCTCAAATGGGCACAATCACGGTGTTATAAATGAACTGTGCTCTACACTGGGTTTAGGCCTTCTCTAAAGGCTCTCACGTGTCCTCATCTGTTAAACAGGAGGAGTTGGGTTAGGTGACGTCAAAATTCCTGTCTGATGCCAAGACACACTTCCATTTTCCTTCCCTTCTCCTGGGTTTTCTAGATGATTACCTGGACCCAGTGAAGCCCCTGAATCCAGAGGAGACCAGGTTTCTCCCCGGAGGGTGTGGGGTTGGGGAGGGACCACACAAGTATGTATGTTTCCCACGCATCTTTCCTGCGTGAGGAGCGCTGGCCTGAGTGGGCATCCCGGTTCCACCGGGTCCTGGCAGTGACTCAGGACAGCATCACTTCCCTGAGCCTTGGTGTCCTCCTTGGCCAGGAGGGGACACTGACAGTGTCCACTGCAGAAGGCCATCACGGTGGTCAGATGAGGGAACTCGTGTGTGTGACCTGGGTGCCCGTGAGTGCTTGGGACATGGGGCAGCCTCCTGCTCTGCCAGCGGCACCCTCGGCTCAGCCGCAGGCCTGACCCGGTGCTTTGCGTCCTCAGGAGTGTCCGGACACCGCCTCCCCTGCCCTGTCCCTGGCCGAACTGCGGACGGCATGCGGTGACAGCGAGCTGGCCACAGAGTTCACGAACGCCATCCGTCGGTAAGCACCCAGCCCGCCGCCCAGAGAGGCAGTTTCTTCCAGGGGTAATGGTGTATGCAAGGGCGATGGCTGGGGTCGGTTCTCCCAGCTGCTGACGCCACTTGTCAGGAGTATCACAGGTGCCTGGGAGGAAGGAGGCCCCGTACCGCCTTCTCATGCAGGCCTGCAGGCCAGAAGGGTGAGTGCAAGAGGAAAATATATCCAGTGATGCCACCTGCAGACAGAAAGGGTCTGCTTCTTCACCCTTCCGTTGTGGTGTGGCACTGGCTAGAATCTCAGGACTGTGTTAAACAGTGGCAGTCGAAATAGGCGTCTTTTGGTTTCACTGGGATGGAATATTGCAGGTAAATTCTGTTGGCTCTTTAGGGAATTTTTAACAGTTTCTTTGGCTGCTTTATACATATAGCATATTCCTCGAATATAAAGATAATTAAGCTGACTGAAGAGAAAACAAACAGACGTCTTTACCTTGTTTCCACCTTCAATGAGGATACCTGCCTCGCCATCTCGGTCTCTTTCCACTCAGACAGCCTCAGTTTATTTACCTCCGGGCGTTTTCCTCTATTGTGGCTGTTTCTCTGTCCTTTCTAGACCTGTCTTCCATATCCTGACTTTTCATCCTCTCCCCACCCTTGCACTCAGTTCTAGGGCAAGGCTGTCCAGCAGAAAAGTAATGCAAATCACACCGTAATGTTAAAGGTTCTAGGATCCATGTTTTTTAAAATCCACTTTTATAACATATTGTATTTCACTCAGTACTTCCAAAATATTTCAAAATATAAATCCATGTCTCTAAAAGATATTCTTTCTTCTAATTTTTCTAATTCTTTTTTGGAAAATTTTCTTCTAATTTTTTTTTTTTACTAAACTTTCAAAATCTATTGTGAATTTAGTACATTTATACTTATTGCACATCAGATTCAAACGAGCCAGCACGTCGAGCATTCAGTAGCTCACATGGCTGTGGCTGCCCTCTGAATAGTGCGGTTCCAATCAGTCCTGGGTGTTCATTGGAAGGACTGATGCTGAAGCTGAAACTCTAGTACTTTGGCCACCTCATGCGAAGAGTTGACTCATTGGAAAAGACTGATGCTGGGAGGGACTGGGGGCAGGAGGAGAAGGGGACGACAGAGGATGAGATGGCTGGATGGCATCACCGACTCGATGGACATGGGTTTGGGTGAACTCCAGGAGTTGGTGATGGACAGGGAGGCCTGGCGTGCTGCAGTTCGTGGGGTCACAAAGAGTCAGACATGACTGAGCGACTGAACTGAGGAGGTTCTTAAGGTCCACTTTCCAATCCACTTCAGTCTTCTTGCCTGGAGAATCCCCATGGACAGAAGAGCCTGGCGGGCTACAGTCCACGGGGTCCCAAGAGTCAGACATGGCAGAGCGACTGAACAACAAATGCATACCCTCGCTACAGCCACCATGGTGTTTGACTGATGTGCTGGGTGTATTTTGTTGATTAAATCTATCATCTCTCGTAATGATGATATCTTCTTGCGTTTCTGAGGACACTTATACTTAATATCTTGTCCGCTGTACTGACTGTTGCCTCACAGGTGAGCTTTACAGTTGAGCTTGGTGACTTGGCTCTGGCTTGTAAGCTCGCCTTCCACGCTTTCTGTCCCTCCCTGCTGACGGAGGTCTCTAAGCTATGTGTCTGACCCAGGTGTCTCCTGCCTTTCCTTTTTTATGATTGCTCACGGTTTCTGGCAGACAAAGAACGCTCCTTAGTTTCCATCATTCTTTAGGATTAAAAAATATATGTATGTTTGCCATCACTCGGGAGGCTTTGGAATGGAGGGGAAGGCTACAGTGCATGCTCAGGCCGCTGTCTTGAGCCAGCCAGGGCTGTTGATTTTATAGTGTAGCCTCCGGCTGAGGGTGGCCCAAACGCTGCCTTGTAGGGAACCTTACTACCCTCCTGATTGACTCACTACCACTTTCGCTCTTTCCTTCCAGTTGTAATAGCTCAGTGTCTACACTGCCAGCACTTCTGGCCATGTGGTTAAATGGTAATTGCTTTGCTTGAGGAGGGAACAGAGAAGCTGTGCAGAAAATACCCTCACCTAATCCTAATGATGTGATTGCATCAGAAACCAGGGACGCAAACCACCCCCCACTTCCAACTGGGAACCATTTGGATACTGTGTCTGTAAGCTAAGCCCCTGCATTTGTCAAGATCCCCGAACCTCAGAGGCCCTCGCTAGCACAAGCAGGGTGCAGATCCTGCTGACTAAACTTAAAGGGATTGCATTTGTTCTGTCAGCCACAATGGATTTCCAATAGCCAGCCTTGAGTCGGTTAGCATGGATTTCTAATCAAGCCCCAGATATATGGAGCCAAGCAAGAACCCACAGGGCTACAGGAAAAAGGAAAATAACATAATTATACTGTATACATAGCTTAGAAATGGGAATCATTATTTCATGAGGGTTTATAACATAGATGCCCAAGCACTGAGGTTTGGGGTGTTTCTCTTTTTAAAAGTCAACTGGAAACTACCACCTTCCTTGAAGGTGTTAAATCACCGCCAAGCTAGTGGCTGAGTCAGTCAAGGGTTTCCTCCCAGAATTTTCAGCCATTTTCCTTTTTTGGAAAATGATGCTTCCAAACACCGAAGTTGTGGGCCCCAGGAACAGGACTGAAGCGGGTGTGTAGAGGGGTGGGCAGAGGCTGTGCGTGCTAAGTTACTATTCATGTCCAACTCTTGTGACCCCGTGGACTGCAGCCTACCAGGCTCCTGTCTGTGACTCTACAGGCAAGAAGACTGGAGGGGGTTGCCACGCCCTCTTCCAGGGGATCTTCCCGACCCAGGGATCAAACCTGCATCTCTTACATCTCCTGTGTTGGCAGGTGGGTTCTTTACCACTGGTGCCACCTGGGGCAGAGGCTTGGCGTGGGCTATTCTGGCAGGAGCCCCGGGAAGGGCCTTGTGACGCTCCAGTCGCTGCCTGGTCTCTGTCCTGCCCCAGCGGCTGCAGCCCTGCAACCCTGCTCTCTGTCTGCGCCCAACCTTCTTCTGTCTAGAACAAAACCAGGCCTTCATGCAGTCACACATTTACCGTCTAACTTCCATCTGGTCTGATTTTGTTCCCTCTACTTCCGTGAGCGCTTATTGTGGGATACTGGCTCCAGGCTTGCCATAAAACCCCATCTGGATGACCAGGTTTCCTGTCTTGCACATGAGTTTTCTAATCGGGGCACCTAGTCTCCCCTGTTGTCTGCACAGGCTGTGTGCTGCAAAGCCTTTCTCCATCCCAGATCCCCGTCTTGCTCATGTTCCTAGTAAAATATAACTGAACAGCCTTCCCACCAGAGAAGTAAGCTGCCTATGCAGCTCAGGAGAGGGAGTTTTCAGAAAGGAATCTTCTTGTACTTCTGTGGTATTTGTGTAGCCTACCTTGAGGACCCAGGCACAGCTGAGAGGAGCAGACAGTTTCTCCGTCATGCTTAGGAGGTGGCAAGGAGGAGGTGGTGTCCCTTGTATGAGGCAGAGGAAGCAGGGGCGGGGAGTCTGGACAGCAAGGTTGAGTGGTCACTCAAGGTCACACAGCAAGGCCGCCAGGAAATCTCACGCCATTGCTTTCTCCGCTGGACTCCATGTGCTGGCAGGGGGGTGCTTACCCATTGAGTGTGGGCCTCTTCCCTGTCTATAAAATTTATTGATTGATTCTTGTGTGCCCTGAAAGTGAGAGCTGCTCAGTCATGTCTGACTCTTTGTGACCCCATGGACTATACAGTCCATGGAATTCTTCAGGCCAGAAGACTTAGAAATATCAATACCCTCAGATATGCAGATGACACCACCCTTATGGCAGAAAGCAAAGAACTAAAGAGCCTCTTGATGAAAGTGAGAGTGAAAAAGTTGTCTTAAAACTCTAACATTCAGAAAACTAAGATCATGGCATCTGGGCCCATCACTTCATGGGAAATAGATGGTGAAACAATGAGAGACTTTATTTCAGGGGCTCCAAAATCACTGCAGATGGTGACAGCAGCCATGAAATGAAAAGACGGTTGCTCCTTGGAAGAAAAGCAATGACCAACCTAGACAGCACATTAAAAAGCAGAGACATTACTTTGCCGACTAAGGTCCGTCTAGTCAAGGCTATGGTTTTTCCAGTGGTCATGTATGGATGTGAGAGTTGGTCTGTGAAGAAAGCTGAGCACCAAAGAATGATACTTTTGAACTATGGTGTTGGAGAAGACTCTTGAGAGTCCCTTGGACTGCAAGGAGATCCAGCCAGTCAGTCCTGAAGGAAATCAGTCCTGAATATTCATTGGGAGGACTGATGTTGAAGCTGAAACTCCAATACTTTGGCCACCTGATACGAAGAACTGACTCACTGGAAAAGACCCTGATGCTGGTAAAGATTGAAGGCGGGAGGAAAACGGGACGACAGAGGATCAACAGAGGATGAGGTGATTGAATGGAATCACCAACTCAGTGGACATGAGTTTGGGTAAGTTCCTGGAGTTGATGGACAGGGAGGCCTGGCATGCTGCCGTCCATGGGGTCGCAGAGAGTCGAATACGACTGAGCAACTGAACTGAACTGAGCCTTTCCCTTCTCCAGGGGATCTTCCCAACCCAGGGATCAATTCCAGGTCTTCCGCATTGCAGGCAGATTCTTTACCAGCTGAGCCAAAAGGGAAGCCCAAGAATACTGGAGTGGGCAGCCTATCCCTTCTCCAGCAGATCTTCCCGACGCAGGAATCAAACCAGGGTCTCCTGCATTGCAGGCAGATTCTTTGAATACATCATTGCTGTTTCTTATGAGCCTGCCTCTCCTTCCCTCAATTCCCTGGTAGCTCAGACAGTACAGAACCCACCTGCAATGCAGGAGACCCGGGTTCAATCCCTCGGTCAGGAAGATTCCCTGGAGGAAGCACAGCAACCTACTCCAATATTCTTGCCTGGCAGGCTACAGTCCATAGGGTCATAAAGATTCAGACATGACTGAGCGACTAACATGACTTTCCCTTTCTCCTTCCCTCCTCCACTCCCTGCAGGAGAGGTGTGGGGTGGGGGGTAAGGGGTGCAGGAATCATGGGTTACTCACCCAGCTGTATGACTCGTGCCTCTGTCCCTTCTAAGTGATCCCTAAACCATCTCAGCCTCATTTCTCTCTGCCCACTGGACATCTCCCCTGAATAGACTAGAGCCTTAAAACAGGACGTCCAAAACAGAAATTATCTTGTTTCCTCCTGCCCTTTGAAATTGGCCTCTTTTTCAGAATTCCTATTATATGTAAAAACTTCAAAGTCTGCCTCTTATTAGCAGATAGTATTGTTTTTTCCCCTTAAAACCCCATCTCTCCCATAAAGTTTGCGTTGCCTCCTGAATTTAGCCCTCAACCCCTCCAAAATCAGAGTGGCATCTCAATGGGTCATTCTGCCATTAGTTCCATCCTGTGTTCCCCCACAAAAAAACACCTTAAATCATACTCCTGATCATGTGGCTCTGCAGATAGATCTTCCATGGTGTGACCTTTGTATCATATGTAGGTCCCTAACTTAACTTCTTGGCCTGTATTTCAAATGTTTCCCTACACGTTATCTGTGGTCCAGATTCATCCAGACAGTTCATCTTTCCATGAGCATGCCCTTTGCTTTATCCCCCTACCCAACCCCATCTCTCTCAAGCTGTGAACCCCTCCTTCTTATCCCCTCCAGCTGGACACTCATCTTCCTGAAGGTTCCTCAGGCACCTCTTCTCTGTGCCGCTGATGGTACAGACCACTCATCACCATCAGTGTCCACAGAGCCTGTGGTTGTCAAGAGAGCCTTAGAGCAAACCATAGGGAGCCTCCTGGAGTTCAAATCCACATCCGAGTTCCAAAAAATGTCTGCCCAGCTCTAGAAATCTTCCAGACTTGATGGTACCCCTTGACCCCCTGTTCCAGCAGCTATGGATTAATACTGTTCCTGAGCCACACACATACTGGATTGAAATGAAGAGGGAACCAGTTAAAGAGGGAGCCCCGCTGAGGCCACAGGCAGGATCATCACCATTTCATTAGTGGGACCGTTATTTTTAAAGGTACTGTTTTCTTAAACTTGCACTTGCTGGTGCTTCCTATGTGGCTGATTTATAATCAGGCAGTAGAGGTTGTGCTTAGAATTCCATAAATGCACAGGGGTCTACAGGATGTTAATGGAATACACGGTGTGCCTATAAGTTCATTACCTTGTAAATAAATGGCTGAGCTCCAGAGCTGGCCTCACAGGGCCAAGGGAAACACCAGTTCTCATCCCAGGGGTTGAGGTGGGTCAGTGAGATTTCTTCATCTTTCTGTCATTCCCCCATGTTCCAAAAGCTGAGAGAGAAGGCCTTCCCCTCAGATCTCATAAAGGCAGTGATGGAGACATCAAAGGACCCTGTAGCACGGGCAAGGCAGCGGCGAGATGTGCAGGAAACATGGTCTGGGCCACCATCTTGCTGCTAGTCTAGGCAGACTCACCCCAAGTCAACACCTGCAGAGCATCCTTATCCGGGACACCCCCTCCTTAGTTCCGCAGGCCTGGGCTTTTCACCAGTCTCCTGTTCCACTGCCTGCTCTCCGTGACTTGGCACACTGCAGCACCGTGCTGACGCACAGCACTAGTGCATCCGAGCTCCACAGGCGTCACTGGCAAATCTCTTCAGCTGCACTTCAAGCGCCTCATCTAGAAAACTAGAATAATAACAGGACTGCCCTCCAAGGTTTGTGGTGAGAATTAAATAACTTCATGCTTGTAAAGGAGTTAGGATAGCTACTACTGCTGGCTGGATTTTCTTTAAAAAGATGAGTAGTATAGACTGTATAGACACTCTGTTGTTGTTCAGTCACTCAGTCGTGTCTGACTCTGCAACCCCATGGACTGCAGCATGCCAGGCTTCCCTGTCCATCACCAACTCCCAGAGTTTGCTCCATTGAGTCAGTGATGCCATCCAACTGTCTCATCCTCTGTAGCCCCCTTCTCCTCCCACCTTCAGTCTTTCCTAGCATCAGGGTCTTTTCCAGTGAGTCACTTCTTCACATCAGGTGGCCAAAGTATTGGAGCTTCAGCTTCAGCATCAGTTCCTCCAATGAGTATCCAGGGTTGATTTCCTTTAGGAATGACTGGTTTGATCTCCTTGCTGTCCAAGGAACTCTCAAAAGTCTTCTCCAGCACCACAGTTTCAAAGCATCAGTTCTTCAGTGCTCAGAATTCCCTATGATCCAACTCTCACATCTGTACACAAGTACTGGAAAAAACCATAGTTTGACTATATGGACACTTGTCAACAAAGTGACGTCTTTGCTTTTCAATAAGCTGTCTAGGTTGGTCATAGCTTTTCTTCCAAGGAGCAAGCATCTTTTAATTCCATTGCTGTCGTCACCATCCAATAGTGATTTTGGAGACCAAGAAAATAAAGTCTATCACTGTTTACATTGTTACCCATCTATCTGCCATGAAGTGATGGGACTGGATGCCCTGATCTTCATTTTTTGAATGTTGAGTTTTAAGCCAGCTTTTTCACTCTCCTCTTAGACCTTCATCAAGAGGCTCTTTAGTTCCTCTTCACTTTCTACCATTAGGGTGGTGTCATCTGCATATCTGAGGTTATTGGTATTTCTCCTGGCAATCTACCATGAAGGAAATAAACAGAAACATAGTCACTGCAGAGATTTTATTTTAAATATATAGAGATTGCAATAAGTAATGGGGGAAATAAGATGCCGGGGATGTTGTAACTCTGGGACATTTGTTTAGATGGGTGGTCAGGGTAGGCTTCTCTGAGGAGGTGGCATTTAAGCTGAGACAAGGAGGAGGAAATATAATGTAGCGGAGGAAGTTCATCCCAAGGAGAGGGGGCTGACTGCACAGGGTTCTGTTCTGGGAAAAAATGCTTGGTGTGGGCAGAGAAGGGACAGGATTCCAGGGTTCGAGGAGGAGGGTGATTCCAAAGCCTGGGTCAAGCAGGGCTTTAGTCAAAGCAAGACCGTGGACTTGATTCTCAACGCAGTGCAGTATGATCCGATTTGTCATATCAGAAAATTCCTCTGGCTGCTCTGTGGGAACTTGACTATGGGGTACAAAGGTGAAGCAGATAAACCAAGTAGGAGGCTCCAGTGGTGGCTGAGAAACAGCGGCAGCTTGGACCCGGTGGTGGCAACAAGCACAGCCCCCATGTAGGGGTCTGCGGCCAAGCGGACACACAGGATGAGGGAAAGGGGGGTTAGGGCTGAACTGAGACTGGTGTCAGCCGCTGGGCAAGAGGTGTTGCCACACACCCCTAGGGGCAGAGGCATGGATGGGCCAGACCGTCCAGTTCCATTTGCTGAACTGAAGATACCCATGAGTCAGGAGTTTTTAGCACATAGGTAGTTTTTAGGAAAATAAATGGGAATGGAAAGAAGCAAGAAAGGGTGGGCTATAAAAGAGTCCAGGCCCAAGTCCCAGATACTCTCAGCAGGCAGAGGTGCAGAGAACAGGCAGCCGGGGCAGGAGATGCCGGGAACGGCCGGCGAAGGGGGATGGAAGCCAGGCTTGAGGGGAGGGGGGTAAGGTGCTTCAGGTCAGACTGGGACAGACTGCGACACCCAGAGCCCCGGTGGCCTCGGGACGGTTATCACTGGAGATAGGGGCCTGGCTGGGGGTGACCAGTAAATGGAAGGTGAGGCGGAGGAACCGCAGAGACAATTCTCGCAATTACCAAGAAACGCCAGGCCCCGTGGCCACGACTCCCTGAGGCTGGGTCTGATGGGCACGCCTCTGGAAGGCGTCCTGGCCGGTGCCAGCCCCTGCCCTATCCCCAGCGGCGGTGGCAGCCCTGCTTGCAGACTCCCGGCCACGGACAGCCTCACCACACGGCCCGCGAGGCCATCCCCTGCCCGGCTGCCCGCCTGGCTTTGCTCGCTGCCTGCAAACTTCCACCGCGAATCCGCCCCTCAGATACCCTGAGTATATGCCTCTGCCAACAAATCTGTGCTTCCATTAAAATAGATAAAAAGCACCTGTGGCTAGAGTAAGATTCAGAAGACCTTTCGTGACCAAAATTAACCTTTTAGGGGTGAGGGGCTGGGAAGGCCTCTAAGTGAAACCTGTAAGTGTGCTGGAACACGTGGGTTTTCGTGGTACTAGCAGGAGCCAGCAGTAAAGGTTCATAATTGTGAGGGCTTATACTACGGGCCAGAAAGAAGGCAAGGACGGCACAGTCCTGGGCATTCCAGGGAACTGTGAACGCACTGCCACTCAAGCGGCAGATGGAGCATGCAGTGCTTATGTCACGCTTTCTCATCTGCATGCAGCCTATCAAAGCGCTCCTTTTAGCCTTATTACCTAGACAAGCCACATAAATCCTTCACTGAAAGCCCAGCAGATGTGAATTAGAAACTACAAGGAACAGGGTACGAATGGTTGAAGTGTACTGCTTATAGCATTTTTGAAGTCATCCTTGGAAAATCTGAGTAAAGCTGTATGGTCTTCAGGAAAGCTGTGCATGTAATTTTGCATAAAAATTCAGAGTTCAAGACAACAGGAAATTCATCTGTAGACCCAGGTAAAGAGCCCTGCTGCCTTACCAGTTTTCAAAATTTACACAAGAAGAAGAAATCATCTGAGGCATTCTTCTTTCACTGAGGTATACTGGGCGTGTAACATTATGTCTGTATCTGGTGCAGAGTGATGATTCAGTATTTGCATGCATTGCAAAATGACCACCGTAGTAAGTCTGGTTAACATCTGTCCCCAGTTACCAAAAAATTTCTTTTAAGATCTCTTAGCCACTTTCAAGTACACAATACAGTAATAGTAAGTATAGTCACCCTATTATACGCTACACCCTCAGTGTGTACCCTTTAAACCCCTTCACCCACTTTGCCCACCTCCAACTCTCACTTATGGCAGCCACCAGTCTTCTCTGAATCTGTGAGCTTGTTTTGGGGAGTTATTTGTGGGGTTTTTTGTTGGTTTTTTTTTTTTTGGTTTTTTATATTCCACATACACATGAGATACAGTATGTCTTTCTCTGTCTTATCTCTACATAGCATAATACCCTCAAGGTCCATCCATTGTTGTTGCAGACGGCAAAACTTCACTTTTTTGTGGCTGAGTGATATTGCATTTTCTACATGTACCACATCCTTGTTTTGCCAAGAAAATGCACTGGTCACAGCAAACACCCTTTTCCAACAACACAAGACTCTACACATGGACATCACCAGATGGTCAACAACGAAACCATATTGATTATATTCTTTGCAGCCAAAGGTGGAGAAGCTCTATACAGTCAACAAAAACAAGACCAGGAGCTGACTGTGGCTCAGATCATGAACTCCTTATTACCAAATTCAGACTCAAACTGAAGAAAGTAGGGAAAACCACTAGACCATTCAGGTATGACCTAAATCAAATACACAGTGGAAGTGAAAAATAGATTTAAGGGCCTAGATCTGATAGACAGAGTGCCTGATGAACTATGGAATGAGGTTCGTGACATTGTACAGGAGACAGGGATCAAGACCATCCCCATGGAAAAGAAATGCAAAAAAGCAAAATGGCTGTCTGGGGAGGCCTCACAAATAGCTGTGAAAAGAAGAGAGGCGAAAAGCAAAGGAGAAAAGGAAAGATATAAGCATCTGAATGCAGAGTTCCAAAGAATAGCAAGAAGAGATAAGAAAGCCTTCTTCAGCGATCAATGCAAAGAAATAGAGGAAAACAACAGAATGGGAAAGACTAGAGATCTCTTCAAGAAAATGAGAGATACCAAGGGAACATTTCATGCAAAGATGGGCTCGATAAAGACAGAAATGGTATGGACCTAACAGAAGCAGAAGATATTAAGAAGAGGTGGCAAGAATACATGGAAGAACTGTACAAAAAGATCTTCACAACCCAGATAATCATGATGATGTGATCACTAATCTAGAGCCAGACATCCTGGAATGTGAAGTCAAGTGGGCCTTAGAAAGCATCACTACGAACAAAACTAGTGGAGGTGATGGAATTCCAGTTGAGCTATTTCAAATCCTGAAAAATGCTGCTGTGAAAGTGCTGCACTCAATATGCCAGCACATTTGGAAAACTCAGCAGTGGCCACAGGACTGGAAAAGGTCAGTTTTCATTCCAATTCCAAAGAAAGGCAATGCCAAAGAATGCTCAAACTACCACACAATTGCACTCATCCCACATGCTAGTAAAGTAATGCTCAAAATTCTCCAAGCCAGGCTTCAGCAATACGTGAACCGTGAACTCCCTGATGTTCAAGCTGGTTTTAGAAAAGGCAGAGGAACCAGAGATCAAATTGCCAACATCCGCTGGATCATCGATAAGCAAGAGAGTTCCAGAAAAACATCTATTTCTGGTTTATTGACTATGCCAAAGCCTTTGACTGTGTGGATCACAATAAACTGTAGAAAATTCTGAAAGACATGGGAATACCAGACCACCTAACCTGCCTCTTGAGAAATCTGTATGCAGGTCAGGAAGCAACCGTTAGAACTGGACATGGAACAACAGACTGGTTCCAAATAGGAAAAGGAGTACGTCAAGGCTGTATATTGTCACCCTGCTCATTTAACTTATATGCAGAGTACATCATGAGAAACGCTGGACTGGAAGAAACACAAGCTGGAATCAAGATTGCCGGGAGAAATATCAATAACCTCAGATATGCAGATGGCACTACCCTTATGGCAGAAAGTGAAGAGGAGCTAAAAAGCCTCTTGATGAAAGTGAAAGAGGAGAGCGAAAAAGTTGGCTTAAAGCTCAACATTCAGAAAAAGAAGATCATGGCATCCGGTCCCATCACTCCATGGGAAATAGATGGGGAAACAGTGGAAACAGTGTCAGACTTTGGTTTTTTGGGGCTCCAAGATCACTGCAAGTGGTGACTGCAGCCATGAAATTAAAAGACACTTACTCCTTGGAAGAAAAGTTATGACCAACCTAGATAGCATATTCAAAAGCAGAGACATTACTTTGCCGACTAAGGTCCGTCTAGTCAAGGCTACGGTCTTTCCTGTGGTCATGTATGGATGTGAGAGTTGGACTGTGAAGGCGGCTGAGTGCCGAAGAATTGATGCTTTTGAACTGTGGTGTTGGAGAAGACTCTTGAAAGTTCCTTGGACTGCAAGGAGATCCAACCAGTCCATTCTGAAGATCAACCCTGGGATTTCTTTGGAAGGAATGATGCTAAAGCTGAAGCTCCAGTACTTTGGCCACCTCATGGGAAGAGCTGAGTCATTGGAAAAGACTCTGATGCTGGGAGGGATTGGGGGCAGGAGGAGAAGGGGACGACAGAGGATGAGATGGCTGGATGGCATCACGGACTCGATGGACGTGAGTCTGAGTGAACTCTGGGAGATGGTGATGGACAGGGAGGCCTGGCGTGCTGTGATTCATGGGGTCGCAAAGAGTCGGACACGACTGAGCGGCTGAACTGACCTGAACTGAACCACATCCTTATCCGTTTATCCACTGATGAGCACGTAGGTTGTGCTCGTATCTTGGCTATTGTAAATGCTGCTGCAGTGACAGGAGGGTGCAGGTATCTTTCCAAGACGGTGATCTCATTTTCTTTGGGTACATACCCAGAGGTGGAGTTGCTGGATCATGTTAAGTTTTATTTTTAATTTTTGGGGAAACTTTCATTCTGTTTCTTAGTGGCTGCACCAGTTTACATTCCCACCAACAGTACCCAGGGTTTCCCTTTTCTCTGTATCCTTACCAAAACCTGTTATTTCTTGTCCTTCTATTTTTAAAATAATAACCATTCTGACCAGTGTGAGGTGGTATCTCATTGTGGTCAGTGATGATCAGTGATGTTGAGCATCTTTTTCACATTGCCTGTTAGCCATCTCTGTCTTTGAAAAAATGTCCATTCAGACCTTATGCTTTTTTTTTTTCCTCTTCCATTCAAACCCCAGCTTCTGCTCACTTTTTAATCTGGGTTTTTTGTTGGTGTTTTTTTTTTTTTTTTTTTTTGCTATTGAGTTGTATGGATTCTTTGTGTTATGGGTACTAACCCACCCCTTATTAGAGACATGGTTTGTAACTATTTTCTCCCGTTCAGTAGACTCTGCATTTTGTTGGTTTCATGTACAGAAGAATCTAATATAGCCCTATTGCTCTGTAATTGCTATTGTTGCCTTTGCTTTTGCTGTCAGATTCAAAAAACCATCACCAGGATTGGTATCAAGGTGCTTATGTTTTCTTCTAGGAGTGTGATGGCTTCCGGCCTTACTCGTTAATCTAACACTTGAGTTACTTTGTTTTGTATGATGTAAGGCAGTGATCCAGTTTCATTCTCTCGCATGTAGGTATCCAGTTCTCCTGTGACCATTTATCTAAGAAACTGTCCTTTCCCTGTTGGATATTTTTGGTTCCTCTGTCATAAACTGGCCATATATGCATGGGTTTATTTCTGGGCTCTCTATTCTATTCCATTGATCACATGTCTGTTTTTATGCTAATAGCATGCTGTTTTGATCACATGGAGCACTTCTTAAAAGTTTAATTCCTGGGTCTCAACCCAAACCTACCCTGGCACTGTTACAATGGACGCATGCTTTAGAGCAGTCCTGTCCACATCACATGTGTAATGTGCCTTTTCTAGTAGCTGAGAACTATTAAAAGCAGGGGCATTCTAAAATAGCAATAATATCATTTTAATGTATATTCAGTATTTTTAGTTATTTTACATTCTTTTTTTATATTGAGCCTATTCCTGGCTGCACTGGGTCGTGCGGGCTTTCTCTCGTTGTTGAAAGCAGGGGCTACTCTAGTTGTTGTGTGTGGCCTTCTCATTGTGCGGGCTTGTCTTACTGTGGAGCACAGGCCCAGGGCGTGTGGGCTTCAGGAGCGGAGCTTCGTAGCTGAGGCTCCGGGCTCCAGTGCACACGCTCAGGAGTTGTGGCATGTGGGCCTATTTGCTCCGAGGCATATCAGGGATTGAACCTGTGTCCTCTGCACTGGCACATGGATTCTTTGGCACTTAGCCACCAGGAAAGCCCCAGTGGGTACTGCACATTTACAGCAGTTCAAACTGGCTGTGTCTCAAGGACTCAAAGGGCTCCTGACCCTTGGAGGCTGGCATGAGGCGGCTCTGGAATTGTTCCCGCACAGAGTTTAGTGTTTCAATCCAGACGAGCAACCCTGGAGGCATGGCTCTTACTGGAGGCGGCTGCCTCATTCAAACAAACACAAGTAGAAAGTAACTCGTGCTTTAGATTTGAGTTTCAGCCTGTCTTTGTGGCTTGAAATAAATCAGCATTGCGGTTCTAGTGAACAGTTCACTCCTGTCTGCCTTCCTGAGGCCTGAGGGGTCCTAGCTTCCAGATGTGGCTTCCTACCCCCAGCCTGACCATCTCCCCCACTCCCCAGGATTGCGGAGGGTCAGTGAAGGCTTCTCTTGCTTCCCTGGGTCCTGTCCTCATTGGTGCTGGCCCGCAGGCTCCAGGGCAGGAAGCCCTTTGCTGTGCGGAGGCTGGGAGATCCTCACTCTTCCTCCGGAGCTGGGTAGGGGTTGCGCGTAGGGAGTGGTACTGTCCTGGGCAGTTTTATGTTATCAATTTGAGTTCATGGTTAGACATTAAATTCTCTTCATGATTTTCTTCTTCCCTTTTGCACTATCAATCAACTTTAGAATAAAAGAAGAATCAAAACAGTAACAAAATGTAAAACAAATCATTATTCTCTCTTCTTTATAGTCAGAGGGCCGAGGGGACAGATCTTCCATGCTCTCCTAACTTTCCCTGGTTTGACAGAGGGCCCTGCAAGGCTGAGGCAGTGGTTTGGGCAGCAAGGCAAGAGCCGCACTCCCCATGGTGGGAGACGGTGCCTCTAGGATCCCAGTGGGAACTGCAGCCAGATCTGAAAAATTCCTGGTGGCTGCCAGGACCCAGAAGCCTCAGCAAACAGGAGGCACTAACAGGGAGGCTCTGCAGGAGGCTCCTGCTCTCTTCAGGGCCGGTGGGAGGAAGTCACTGGGTATGATGCTCACTTTTTCAAATATCTTTCTCCCACCATCCTCATAAAAGTAGGCCTGGATTTTTGTGTAGCAACACCTTTCTTCATTAATGAACTTGGGAAGCTGGAATTGCACTTAGAGTAGCTGGGGGCAGACAAGTAAAAGATCAGATATTTGAAAAGCCAGGAGGGGTGAACCATGGCTGAACCCAGAGCTCCTGACAGCCCACCCCCTCAAGGTGACCCCCACACACCCATCTTACACTTTACAAAAGCATCCAGAATTGGGAACATTTCAAACCACCTGAGAAGAAGATGGAAGTGCCCCATGCCGTCTGCAGGAGTCAGCACCGGTGAGCATTCAGCCTTTTAGTCCGCTATCAGTGCAGCAGACATTCACATTTTCTGCAAACTTGTGGCATCCAACAGAACTCACCCTTTTCACTTGACAGTGTTCAGATGCCTTTCTATTCCAGGGCATATCAGCCTGCATTTTTGATTAACAGTGAGCATTTTAACAGAAGCGAAAGCAGATCGTACCTTAACCAGCTCCCTGGTTGTTTCCCATTCTTATCTATTGTAAGCAGTGCGGAAGTGAATCCAACTGTAATCTCCTGTTTCTCTAAAATCCCTAGAAGTTGCTTAGTCAAGGGATGTGTTCCTTTTTCATCCTGCTAGATGCTGCCAAACTGCCTTCCAGACTCACTGTGCTCATCTACATTCCTCATTCACCCGTGGGTTTTTCTTAGAGGAGTGTCTTCCATAAATCCTGGTTACCTGATATGCTCCAAGGCACCAGATACCTCCAGTGATTTGTTTTCACTTTTGCCCCTGTGAAACTCTCTCAGGCATGGCACTGCGGATACACTGTGGAACAAGCCAAATCAGGTCCTTGCCATCCTGGAGCCTACGTGCCAGTGGGGAGCTTGCTGACCCGATCACACAGGCTGTGCTCATCTGTGCCAAGTGTGCCGCAGACAGAGTGACACTGTGCCAGAGCCGGGGGCCTCGGGAGGAGGACGGTGGTCAGTCCCAGCCCCCTGCCTGTGTCCTCCTCTCGTAGGAGGGAGAAGAGGGCAATAACCCGATGGGGCACCCCACACCGCCCAAATCCGTTACCTCGGGTCACTGTCATAATAAAGACCCACCAGACTTGAAGCCAAGGAGTAGAGGGAGTCGAATGAAAGTGCAAGTTTAATTTCCATCCTTTTTAAATGTGGAAAATGTGATCAAGGACTTTCACAGAGAACCACCTTTTTCTACTTTTCAAGGTAGGCTCGTGTTGGTTTCACTGACTGAGGGCCTGGCCCAGGTAGTGCCCAGGCCAGCTGTGTACTCTCAAGCCCCCAGGGGTTCGGGAGATGCTGAGCAGCTTGGAAAAGGGCCTGAGCGCAGGCCCGGGTTCTGTGGGCAGGCTGCACTCTGTTGGCCCACTGGCTCGGGTCTACCCAGAGGAACTTCTCCAGGAACTTGTCTCCTCACCTGGAAGATGAGAAACTTCCTGTATTGTTCCTTTGCAACACACACAGCTCTAAAGGTCTCTATCATTAAAAAAGAGCCGACCCCAGCCTTCCGGAACCTTTCTGAAGGGCATTCAGGAACACAGCAGCGAGGTGCTGGGCTCCTGTGCCCTCTCCTCTTTGTGCCCAGTCCAAAGGCCGGAGTCCTGAGCAAAGTCATGCTCCACTCTGCCTCCGTCAGGGCAGCAGCCCAGTCCATCATCTCCGTTACTAAATGGCGTGCTTCGTCTCTCCTTGATACAGAGAGAAGAAGTTAAAGGCCAGAGTTCAAGAGTTGGTGAGTGCCTTGGAAAGACTCACAAAGAGCAGTGAAATACGACACCAGCAATCAGCAGAGTTTGTTAATGACCTAAAGCGAGCCAACAGGTACAACCTCACTGTCTATAATCCAAGTGGTTCTTGGACTTACGCACCATAATTGCTGGGAATTGACTGTGGACAATGGTGTGTCCTCTGCCGCCTCCTTGGAGCGCATTCCTCCCTAGGGCTCCACCTCCCGATGCTCCACAGAAACCTGAGGAGTCCTCTCTAAGGATGGTAGATGCAGCCAACTGTGGTCCCCTCTTAGCCCTTCATGTAGAAGAGGTTCTGAGAAGTCATACAATTAAAACAAAAATCAGCCTAGGTTTAAGCCAGCATTTTCCAAACGAAACTGGCTACAGAATGTTTTATTTGAGCAGCATTCAGGAATCAGGTGGGGTACTTCAGGAAGCAATGCTCTAAGATGGGAGCCTCAAACCTTTCAGGCTCATGACACCTTTACACTAAAAAAAAAAGAGAGGACCTTAGAGCTTTATTCTTTCAAATTAACTTATCAATAAAATTTGTCTATTAGCTTCTCAAATGAGACTTCTAAAGGTTTTATTCATTTACCAAATTAAAAAAACCCAACTCACTAAATGTAACACAAATGACACTTATTTTAAAAATCAGTTTTCCCGAAAGTAATTAGAAGAGGGGCACTGTTTTTACAATTTTGCAAATGTTTTTAATCTGTTTTAATAGAAGACAGCTGGATTCTCCCAGCTGCTTCCACAGGCAGTGTGTTTGAAACATTCTAAGAAAACCCAGCTTCACATAGAAATAAAGGACCTCACATTTCCCTTCAGAAGGCTTTGGGAGTCCTGGGCTTTGAGAAGCTGACAGCATACAGAAGGGAGGTGGAGTGCTGTTTTGGACCAGAGAGGGTGGGGAGTAGGGGTGGGGGGGTCTTGGATAGCTCAGGTGGTAAAGACTCTGCCTGCAATGCAGGAGATCCAGGTTCAATTCCTGGGGTTGGGAAGATCCCCTGAAGGAGGGAACAGCTACCCATTCCAGTGTTCTTGCCTGGAGAATCCCCAATGACAGAGGAGCCTGGTGGGTCCCTGGGGTGACAGAGAGTCAGACATGACTAAGCACAGAACAGGGTATGGGGACTTACCTAGCTCTGGGCTCAGCCCCTGCCCTATCCCCCAGAGACCTGGGTTTGGCTGGCAGCATTAGTTCACGGCCTGTGAGCACTGAGTCCGTCAGCCACAGCATCAAGGACAGCTGCTGGGGCCTGTCTGTCTTCAAGCTATGGCGGTGACTTAAGATTGCAGCGTTGCAACGGATCGTAAGCAGCCATGGAACGGCAACAGACCTACTACTTGTATTTTCATGACAGATTGTTACAATTCAGCTACCATTTCAGCTCATCTATTTTGGATGTGGTTAGTGTGGACTGCTGGGTTTTAAACCCTGCTTAATGTTAAGAGACGAGCCTCTAGCAGTCAGGCTAAGTTCACTGTGGTCAGGTCAAGACCTGAGTGACCGTGAGTGCTGCGACCCTTCTTGTTAAGCTGCTGAGTCGTGTGGATGTTTTCGACCACATGGACTGCAGCCCACCAGGATCCTCTGCCCATGGGATTTCTGAGGCAAGAAAGCTGGGGCGGGTAGCCATTTCCTTCAGGGGATCTTCACAACCCAGGGATTGACCTTGTGTCTCCTGCACTGGCAGGTGGATTCTTTGCCACTGAGCCCCCAGGAGAGCCCAAGCGTTGAAATGCTACCCACCTGATTTCAAATTCTTATTTCGGAGGCCCAGCGGCCAGAGTGGTACTTACCAGACCCAGTCACCCAGTGTGCGTGTGCGTCTCAGTGCTACTTAAGATAAGCCTTCATTCCCATTCCCCTCTGTGCCCACATAGCAACCTGGTGGCTGCCTATGAGAAAGCAAAGAAGAAGCATCAAAACAAACTGAAGAAACTGGAGTCTCAGATGATGGCCATGGTGGAGAGACACGAGACCCAAGTGAGGATGCTCAAGCAAAGAATAGCTCTGCTGGAGGAGGAGAACTCCAGACCTCACACCAACGAAACATCACTGTAGTTGGCACTTGAGCGCCACGGTTCTGTCCGTGAAGCTAGAGGCTAGCAGTCATGGGACCTGTCGGGAGGAGGGGGAAGGCTGGCAGGTGGGCTGGCACTCCTGGCAGGGAGGCGCCCTGGACTCAGCCTCGGGGCAGCTGGCCCCGCTGAGCCGGTGTAGACTGTCCCCCAAAGGCCCCCTCCCCTCCTGGGCTGGGGGCGGCGTGGGGACTCCTGCCCCGCGCACTGGCTCCGCAGGGCTTCCTGCTGCTCTCAGCACTGGCTCTGTCCCTCGCCCACATTTTCTGTATCCGCGGTATAGTCCAGGCATCATCTGTTTGATTTTCCAGTCTTTGCAGCCTTACCTCAGGCATCCCACATTTCTCCTTTCTCCTTCTAGGGAGAACTGGTGGGGGCGGTGGGGGCGGAGGGGAGGCAGTGCTCCGCATCGAGAAGAGCTGCTGCTTCGTTTCCTGCAACCAGGCTTTGGTTTTTAAGTCCCAGGTATCAACTCTTCAGGAGGTGGCTGTCACTCAGAGGTGTTCCAGGAGGTTATCACAGGCAGATGGCACGTAGGTGTTCCTTCCAGTCCCTCGTATGTTGAGGCTACAGGTAGAGCAGTTGGGTCTGATCTCCTTGACCTCAGAGTGGCGGCAGGGACGGGCAGGGAACGCTCTTTAGACAGGAACCTCCCTGTCCCAGTGCCGCCTTACTAACAGCTGAGAGAGTCCTGTTGATCCGTGTCAGGGACCTACACTGTCAGGAGCAGAGGCACCACAGAATTGCTGTTCTCCACGAATCAAAGCTCCCCAACCTGAACATACTGATGGCTTCAGACCTGCCTCTCTCTCGAGGGAAATGCTCTGCAGCTGATCCACCTATTGAAGAGACTGCTACTGTGGCACCAGTTTGAGTGCGCCCCTGCTGTTCCAAAGGGCAGCGGGCAAGGGAAAGCTGAGGCGGCCTCCTCTTATCCCCCAGAAACATGGCAATGGGTGGCAGATGGTGATTCCGCGGGTGTCAGCTATAGCAAAATGGTGACAGGACCGGGCAGGACCAAAGTACCTGAATTCTTTCAGGAAGGTCTTCCGTTTGAAAATCAACTCTTCATCCCTTTTCTACGGTGATGTCCCCGTTGCAGTTTTTCAGTTGTCACCACCCTAGACTGACATACATTTTAAAGGACCACTTGCCATTTCTCCTGAAGACCCACTCGAAGTCTCTTAGAAGAAAGATGTTCAAAGATCTGCTTACGACCAGATTTCTGCATTCACGTCTCGGTGTCAGTGAGCTGTTCTCGGAGGCAGGACGCAGATTCCACAGCCTTCAGTCTGACAGGGAAGGACACCCCAGCCACCGTCTGCCAAGGCAGAGTACAAGCATTCCCCCCAGGAAGCGCCGTCCTGCCTCAGGCCAGCAGCGAGGCCACCCCGTCTTCGAACAGTCATCATCAGCTGGCCTCAGGCCCAGCTCTCGGGTGCTCTGGTCACTGCGAAGGGCCCCACCAGCTTGTTCTGTTATAGATAAGGTAAACTTCGTTCTTGTGACATTAAGTCAGTTTTCACTCTTTGGATAGTTTCATTACAAGGAAAATGTAATGACCAAAAGTGTGTTTTTAGAAAAAAAGTGTAACAGATGAAATCATGGTTTTCCCCATTTTTCCAACTTGCCCAGGGGAAACATGTTCCCGAAGCAAACTGGGCTGCGCAGGGCAGGGAACAGGTGTCAGAGATGGGAGGCTCTCATTCTCACCACCGCTGCAAAGGGTGCCGTCGCAGAACCTCTACCTACCATTCTCGCTCTAAGGGAAAAGAGAGCCTGCTCTTCCAGAGTCCTGGAACCCATCCCAGACGGGAAGCCTCAGTTCCTATGTTAAGAGCCCCAGCATTACTGACCCTACTTAGCTCATTTTGAGTTTATATTTCCACATAATACTGGTTGGGTGAACACTTTCCCTGGCAAAACTGTTACTTTTATAAATGTGTAGAATAAAAGCTATTAAATAGTTGATTACCTTTCCTTGTATTCTTCACATACTCCCCAAGACTCTTGCTGAAGGTGAGCTCACGGGCACTTGGTTATTATACTAATTGCAAGGCTAACTAAAATGGCATAGATGAAATAAATGATTGCAGGTGCCTGGATCATTTTCTTTTACAACCTGATTTATTCTTTCTAAATAGGAGCACGTTTATATACACATCTCCATCAGACGTAAACAATGATCCTCATTATCTAACTTGAACGAGCCATTAAAAATGTTCAGACTTTTATTTTTAATCGTTTAAATACAGAGCACAATCTCTGGCTCTTAAGAGAAATGGGCATGAGAAGAAAAAACCCACTTCCCAGTCCCGCTGGAGTACAATTTCCCACTGCTACACTGAGGCAGACTCTCTCAGAGAGAGACTTCTGCCTGGAGCTGTAGTGCCATCAACACCTGCGCCGATCAAATGGCTCTGATGTTCTGCCAAACCCCTCGTGCACCAGCTACTTAAACTGCCATGGGCTGGCAGGCAGTAAGACCCCCTTTTGAGATGATGCCAAAAGTTACGACTGTATCTTAAGGTTGGGATTTCTCATGCTCGCCCTACCTCACAAACATTTTATCACTGCCCATGCAGGTAATTAACTGTTGTATATTCACTCCCATCTGCTGGCATGCCACAATTTAAAAAAACAAAACTAAGTGCCAGTTAAAACATAGTTGGTTAATTCTCTTGCGAGGTGATGTGTAACTTAGGAAGTCTTCCTCTGAGCCTCTGCAGCCAAGCTTTACAGGGACCCCGGAGACGGGACGCTCTCCTACTCTGGGAGGCAGTGCGCGTTAGAGCCAAGGAGACTTTCTTTTTAGGATGAGGACAGCAAAGAATCTACTGTTTCAAGAAATCTTGAAATCACCGGTAAGTGGCCTAGTTCCCACCAGCATACAGATTACTATTTTAAGTGAAAAAAAAAAAAAAAGCCTCATAGTTACCCATGGCATAAATTGTTTCCTATGGCCCACAGAAATTATCCTCCAGTTATTTTTAAATTCTATTAAATATCTTAAAGCTCTCACGAGTTGGGGTGCCATGCTTGTGTTTTAAGTGAAGTAAAGACTATAGAAGTTACCCACTTGTATTATTAATGATTTCTAATTTAAAGTCATAAGCTTTTCCCATAAATTATTTGCAAATGCATAGCTGGAAATGTGTCTGTCTCATCCATGAAGGTATGAAGTAAAAAGATCATGTTTCCTAAGTTTACAGCCGCACCTATTTCTAAGTACAGCAAACAGCTTTTAATTAGACAGTTTTTAGAAGTCAAAAGGGGAAAGAATTCTGACGACTGCAATTTCCGAACTGAATTTAATTAGGATGCATCCCATAGGGTTGCCAAAGATTCTGTGGGAGGGAAAGAAGCATGAGAAACATCATTTTTTCTGCACCAAGGGGCCGCTTGGTAACACTATAAAAAATTCTGAAAAAAAATCACGTAACAATTATTTTTCTATTTCTCCAGCGGAATGGCCTATTTGACAGCAAAGATACTATTATAACCTTTCTCTGAGGCTTAGAGGCTTCACTTGTTACAAAACACAAATTATGTCTTCTCATTTAAGTCTACCCAAATCCTATTCTAGTTAACTCAGATCTCATGTTCACACAGGCCAGACTGTAGTTTAGCGCTGAACTTGTCACCTTCTAAATTCCTGTTTCTCATACCTGAAGTTACCTTTCTGAAGTTTGTATTCACTAGTAAATGAATGCCTCAGGCTGCCATATGGTAATTTTCCAGAACTGGCACCAGAATCATCAATTAATGTAAGCACTCAGTGGCCGTTAAAATATTAAGGAACTGGAAAAGGGTACAAGCTGAACGGCAGCTGTTCACACATTCTTGTTCCCCTAATCCTTCTGTGGAGAAAGGAACATTTGCATACAGACAACTGCTTTTGGTGAAGGGGTACACAGCATAAACTCTCACACTGCATCTGAGTGAGATTCTGCATGTGACCAAGAAAGCTTTCCATCCCAGTAACAGCAACTGCTACTGGATAATCACACCCTTGGCCCAGTAGCACTGATTTTTTCCAGTCAAGGTTGGTACAAAAACCACTCATCCACTAATCATCGGAAACATCAGCTCAGCAGTACAGAGCAAGCTAGAGACAAAATCCCCTCATATTCATGACCTGCTTATTCATTCTACTGCTCACTTCTGCACCGTTCTGCGAATCTAATCCATGTGGAAAACGTTCTGTGGGGTACTCACTCACAGTGCCCGTGGATGGCCAGGTGAAAGGGAGCCCCAATATCATCTGCTTCTGTTTGAACCCAATGCAAAGAGGATGAGGCGTGTTCACTTTTCTACTCCTAATCAGTTCTTAGACATTGTTAAGACTTGCTTCGCATGTGATTTTAGTTTCCTATTATTTGAAAATGTGCTTTTAAGCCGCCTGAATGTACTGTCAGTTACTGAAGCACATGTGACCGAGTCTGCATTTGTCAGTATTGTTCTACTGTATTAGAATCTCACTTTAAGGTTGACACTTAACACTGTACCATACCTTGTAATTTTTTAGATTCTTCACTTGTATGCTTTAAATGTTTCCAGATGCCTTTAGTTTTAGCTGCTGTAAAACAGCTTTGTCTTATTTGATATAAAATTGTTTTTTAAATAAAAACTCCATTTATTTATAGAGACATTTATAATATTTTACAAACATTCTTATATTCTGAATAAATAATTCTAATTCCATAATGTACTTTGACCTGTATTCATTGAAGGGTATGACTCTCCTTCTGCAATACTAACATTTAATGTCAAACATCACAGGTTTGGTAGTTACATCGAGAGCCCTCATCAGAGCAGGAAACTAGACAGACTGTACTGGTCAAGACAGCCAAGAGCCAAAGAAATCATCACCATCTGTCACTGATTTCTATGGGCCACCTTTCCAGACCTGGACTGAATAGGGAGTTAGTACCTCTCGAAGGATCCAGATCTTTTTTCCTTTTTAAAAAATGACTGAAAGAGGAAATCTAACTGTGAGCTGGAAGGTCATCCATGACTATAAAGAAGGATGGTGAGCAGCTCTGCATGGTGTCTGTCAGATGTCAGTTCTCATCGTCAAAGCAAAGTACCTTTGACAGTTAAGAGTGTGACACACCTTGGTAACTTTCCTCTTTTGGCTGCGGCATGCAGAACGTCCCTGACCAGGGATAGAATCTGCAGCCCCTGCACAACAGGGAAGTCCTTTCTTAAAAAAATTTTTTTAAACTGCTATCATATATCTGAGGTCTTTAGCAGAGAAGAATGGTATTTCTTTGACCCCTGAGATCCAAGGACTGGAAAGCATTACATTCAGAAAACCTGACTCTAATACAAATTTAAGAAATACTGGATTTTATGTATTTAGCTCACAATATAAACTTGCTTTCAAAGTCAACAACCAAACCATAAACTGAGATGGAGAATACATACCAGTTACTTTCATTTTTTGCAGAGACATTCTACCTTTTAATATTTCTTCCTATCATATAAATATCTCACATTTGTCATTTTTTATTGGTCCAAAGAGATGCAGCCAAAATATCAGCAACTTGCAACCTACAAGTATCAGTAGCAGAAGCCAGGTTAAGGTAGTAATTAAAACTGCCCAAGCAGGCAAAATTTATTGATATTGCACTACAAAGGCTCTAAATGTAACAATGTTTTTACAGAAAGCCAATATTTGAACAATCAACTGTAAAAATGTTTTAAAATACAAAGGAAACCCTCCATCATTCAAACTGCATTTTTTAAGATAAAAGGTTTCTCACTTCTCAACTGGTGTTATTTACATCACAAACTTTCAAAAGAGCACAAATGTAATGACAGAGGACTTAGTTCATTTTCTCAGCGGAGAGTACAGCTGGCATTTCTAGTCGAAATCAAAGTGCAGTAATCCTGCAAACATTTAAACTTCCGATTTATAAACATGAGTCATTGAAAATCCTTTACTTATGATAGATAAACTCAAGGTAAATGAAAATCAGTCCTAATCTTTTCATTGAAACTGAGGGGAAAAGAGGAAAACTACTATTCAGTCAGAAAGTAAAACTACAAGGTGTACAACAGTGTTTTGGGGTTCCTTTTCTGCTTTTCCTAAATGTTTGACAATTAATCAAACCAAGCACCAAGAACTTTATTACTACTAACAGAATCACTCCAATGGTTTACCTACACAGCCTGTCTAAACAGTAAAATGCCCTAGAAGCTAAAGTAATAAAAACAGTTTCAATTAAGGTAAAAATTAAGTGTTTCATCAATTTTTTTCTACCAAATTCTGCAGCTTCCAATTTGTTCAACATTAACTTAGTCTGCTAAAACCAACTCCCAAGGGAATTGTTTGAAGACTCCATATCTTCCATGAACATTACCTAGTCTCCACAGCACCAAAGACACTTCAATTCTTATTTTGGAACTAGACCGGGAACATGATGAAACCAATTCTTATTTCTTTTCCCATCCAAACTAATTTTGATGGTCACTTAAGTTAGTTAATACATGAACCATAATTTCATTTGACTCATCATTTTATTCTGAAAGAAGACTCTTAAATTTTCAATGACGTCAACAGGTAAAATTTAAAAAACGGAGTTGTGTGAATCAGTACTCAGCAAACATTCATTTTTAAGTATAAGCTAATAAGTAAATTTTAAAAACAATTAGAAAAAATATCTATATTGTGTGTATATATACACACCAATATATGCATATGCAAAATAGTTCATTCTCCTTCCCTCTTACTGAAGAAAAAATATCACTGACTCAGACAACAACAGCAAACTCTGGGAGATGGTGAAGGACAAGGAAGCCTGGTGTGCTGCAGTCCATGGGGTCGCAAAGAGTCAGACACAACTGAGCGACTGAACAACAACATTTGTAAAACGAGAGTTAGGTTAGCGGTCTCCCATCCTAAATCTGAAATAAAATGAACGAAAAGTAAAAGAATCAGTTCTTTGGGCTCTTGCATTTGAAATTAAAAGGTACGATCTAAACACGAACCTAAAATGACCACTAGAGACAGCAGTGCCCTAGGACAGTAGCAAAGCGCACAAAGAGGCTCTGCAGATGCTTCTGTGCTTTTGTATCAGTGCATGTCATCCGAGTAAGACAGGAAGAGCGCAAGTCCACTGCTGGTCATCTGTCGCAAAGGCATTAAAAGCATCAAACTAACCAAACTGCTGAGTAGTTACGACCTTTCTCAACTTCAGTAACAACTGACTGTGCTTTCATTTCCTGTCATCCAGTCTATTCCTAAATATCACAAAAAAACACACTAAGCAATCATTTTACAAAGACCTAGCTAATCCCGTCAATTGCGAGAAATGACTAACAATGAAGATTTGTGCCCCAAATGTTCCACACCATAGCTTAAGACTGTTTTAGAACGTCAGATTCAATGAATTATAAGCACATTAAATGAAAAGGTTACATCTTACCTCCAAAAGCCCACACTTAAGAATGTTAACTAAGACCAGTCAAAGACCAGAACACTGCTCAGTTTGCCCTAGAACTACACAAAAGTTTCCTCTGTTCCCAAACCAATTTAACAGCTGTGAAATTAAAATAAACAAGCCCAGGTGTCCACAGCCCTTCCTAACTGCTCATGACCCAAGGGTCAAAGTTAAGATACAATTATTACCTATAAATTCCCACAGTGGTAGCCTGACGATAGAGATGCATCACAAAGAAAAAAACATTCTTACAGAAAGAAAAAAAATGACACGAAGGGACAGACTCAATGGCCTCTTTAAGGACTCAGGAACAATAGGTCTTCAAAGAACACTCACCAGATAGAGGCTAATCACCACAAGAACACCCCAACACCAAACAAGCAGCAAGTGACTATTTAGAGCCGCCTTCTTCCACTGGACAAACGGATCAAAGGCTAACAAGGGTCCACATGAAACAAAGCACAGGCCACTGCCCTCTGCATTCCATCCCTGTCCCCGGAAGGCACCTGACCGGCAACTACAGAGCCGACATGAGCGCCTCGTTGAGGCCAGATCCTCTCAGACTGTGCCACCACGCTGCCGCCCTAACTCGCCCACCCGACTGCTAAGCACAGGAGACCCAAGGCAAAAGGGATTTCTTTGCCGGTGATTTCCTAAGGAACCCAGATTGAAGAGTCAGTTATGAACATGTTTCTCAACATTAAACTTGAATACTTCATCAGTTTTTTATTTACACTTCTCTGTACTTTTATGATAAAGTCTGAGCAACAAAACTGGTGGAAGCCAGCCCTTCATGTCCACTCCCAGGCAGGGGAGGTAGCTTTACTCTGCTCCCCAGCTACAGCCCACCATTTCAGTAATAAGCAGTGTCACGGGAAACTAGGTGGGAAGGACCCCCATCTGGGACAAGTGTACTTTCTGTCCCGTGGGTCACTGAGTGACTGTGACACGCGGCGGAGGGTGGCTGGGCGTGCTCTGGGCTGTGTCCCTGGAAGAAAGCAGTGTGTCAGCACTGCAGTGTGGCTGGAGTCCTGAAGCAGCATCAGCAGGGGCAGGACCAGAGTCTCAAACACCGACTATGAAAGTGAGAAAAATCCCTTCAGATTTTCTGGACCCCTTGGCAACCATACTTAGAACAAAATTAAACCCCAAGCCAGAAAATGCTTGGTAATGGCCACACATGAGACTCTGCCTGGGCTAGGCAATGGTCACATTTCCGGCCTCATGCCTCATGCAGCACTTGAGAATTGATTTCATCTTCTAAAATCTCTGCCTTCTGTTTTCCTTGCCCAGTAACTATAGCTATCTTCTTCCTTCGGGGCACTGTTTACCCTATAATAAAAAACCTATCATGTTTTTTGAAACTGATATCCAAAATTGCTTCAAAAGCACGAGACAGAGCCTGTACTGTCCATTTGTGATCTGCCTTCTTCACGACAGAGGTGCACAAACTTCAAAAACAACTCAGTTCTAAGAAGAAAAAGATGCTGAGAAAGCCCATCATAATCCCATTTTTACAATTTTCAGCAATTGTACAAATTGACTTTAAAGTTTAGTACAAAATGAGGGACTCAAGGCTTCGCCAAACTACCAAGAACAAAGTTTAACAAAACTTATTTTACTAAAACCCATTTACCTGGAGACAGGTACTTAAAACATAAAGTAGACTGATACCTTCAGACAGAATGAGTTTGTCTTGTTTATCTTTAACGTTACAGGAATACATGCAAGCCCCTTCCCCAGGCTAGAAAATACCTAATTCAAAATCGCTAGGTAACACCTAATTTTTCTTCAGTCAAAAAATGTTAATTAATCCGACCTCCTAACTATGATTAATATGCAAAGAAAATACTGTACTGCCTCAGAGAAAACAAGACACAATAGATGTCAATCAAAACAAAATTATTTCTGAACACGTAGCTCAGAGGGCCACTGGCACAAAAATAAAGATAAAAAGCCAAGAGATATTATCATAGCAAGAAAAATAACTCTGCAAAAAGCCTAATTTTTTAACTGACTTTGCTCCTTACTGTTCAAGTTAACTGTTGGAAACAAAACAAACAGCAAGGGAAATGGTAATGAAATGTTAATTTTTTTTAATGCATACATGCACTCAGACCTGAAATTTTCTAAGACTGCTACAATGTATTAAGTTTTATAGAAGAATTTAATCCTCCTTATGGAGGGATGCCATTCACTTAGACTTGAGGAGTATTTTTATATTAACACACAAAATCACTAACGACTTAAAAGACAATACCAACCCAATCTCATAGCATAAAATTAATATTGCTATACATCTTCATTTGATACTTAATGGAAAAATAATCCAAGTTCAAAGCAGCGAGCAGTGACCACCATTCCTTTACAGCACAGGAAACTCACCTTTTCATAACCATGAAAATCCAACTTCACTTTCAAACATCTTCAACCAAATTTCACCCATGCTACAAAAGCTCAAGTAGGTTCTCAGATATCTCCAAATGCTCATGTCTCAGGAGAACACCACTTCGAAATCTTAAAACCATTCATTTGCTAGTGCTGAACAAAAACATGTGACAGCGTATAAAACCATACCCCTGTCTTCTAGATTATAATGGTTAAGTACAGAAACAATTCATTGAACATCTTACAGATCATTACAGTATACATAAAAGCACCTAGGAAATTTTTAAAAAATAAAAAGATTCACAGTACACTGAACCTTGGAACTAAGAATACTGAAAAAATGGATTCAAAAGACCTATTTCTCTCAAAGACATAATCTATAATGGAAGCCAACACAACTGCTATTCTCATCTAGCTTCTTAAAATGCAGCACACAGAAGTAACGTATTGCATATTCAGCACACTCCCTTATCACTGGATTTCTTCAAACCATGCTAAAATTTCTCAATCAAGAAATCTAGTTCTGTGCTAAGCACGGCTCTTTCCCAGGTGACCTGAACACTGAGACTCTAACACACAGGTTCGAGGGGAGAAGTGCAGCAGACGTACACGAAACAGGTACATCCAGCTTACACACTTTCTGCATAGTTCAGTCACATCACACACAAACTTTAACTCATCTTTTAACATTTTTTAAATCTCAAACTGTTAAGAGAGCTAAAAGCCTCAATACCAAAATTACCATCCCAACAGTACCCTTATTTTGTCCCACCCACAGTGCATTAACTGAAGCAGCCCAATAGCAATATTTAACCAGTCAAACTACCATAACTGAAAAGAGATAATCTGTTGGTTCTTGAAAAGGCTCAACGCCGTCAGAGGCCATATTTCTGGTAACTAATCTCTTCTGCTTTAGTGTCGAGAGCTGAAAATTCCAACTCAAGGCACCAGAAAGACTGGCCACAGCACTCACTTAAACAGAAAAACACACATTCAAAATCACAAAAAATTAAATGGTTTCCAGATGGCAATAAACGAGTGAAAACAACTCACCTGCCAGACAAACTAAGTTTCCACTCCATTAAGAACAGAAACCTGGAATGCTGGGACCAACTATAAATATGGCTCAAGGAGACCCAAGCAAAGCTGCTGTACTCTTAGAAAGAGCAGTGAAGAGCTTCCAAAGCAATCTTACAATGCGTTCTTAAAAGGTCACAGAAGCATTCACCAATTTGTCACATTAAAAGATGCAGGACACCGGATAACCTAATTCTAACACACTGCTATAACTGAATTATCCTGCTTAGCACCAAGAGGGTGACACTTTTATTAATAAATAGATTTTCTCCTTTAAAATGAAGCCATTGAAAATCTAAAGCAAAGAAATACCAAGTGAACTCCTTACAAAAAAAGTCCCACAGGGTTAAATAGAAACCCTATTAAATAGACTATCTATACAGAATCAAGATTTCCACAATAAACTTTACAAGCAGAGATATATTTTGTGGATACCACATGTAAAATAGATTTTTAAAACCCATATGACAGACGCGTACACACGCATATGCTAACACTCTTCCCCCCACCCCCAAAGAAACACCTTCAATGAGGTCAGAAGCAGCCCAAACACTAAAGCCCCCTTAAAGCCTTGGTGATTGTCCATAGCTTTACATAGCTAAACTCCTTCTCTAAATGGGCACTGCCATCCTTATTTGGATTTAAGAATCCTAAAGGAGCAAAATACATTCTATGAGTGAATTATACATGTTGCTTCCATGTTCTGCTCCTCCCCTAGTGATGATTTATCAGTACTTAGGTAAACTGCATATCCTTCCCTTTTCAGTCCGTGGTCCAGAGGCTTCAATATGCTACTAAGTGTGTCAGTCCCTGCTACTGCTGCAAATGGGAACCTCACATAGCATCAGTTTCCAGAGACCAACACTGACATGCAATGTGAAACCCAGTAATGTCAGTATTCCACACATATTTACACAGCTGTAACACAGAAGCAAGTTGCACGAGAACAAAATCATACGCTCCCCAGGGGCTGGCGGTGGGGTGCTGCAGTTGTGACAGCACGGTCTCGGGGTCCCGGGCCTGTGCTCTCCCCGCTGTCCTCTCCCCACAACCTCCCAGGCCCACTGAGAGCACTCGGCGCAACCGGAACTGGAGCCGCAGCTCTGCACCACCAGCTCAAGCCCCTCTCCAGGCTGAGGGCTTTGTCCTTTCACGAAGTGCCGTGAGTTCATTTTGAACATGAACATTATATAGCAGATTCTGACTCTAAGCAAAACCTTTCAACAGAACTCCTAGCAAGGAGGGTAAGAGAACCTCAGCGGTTAGAAGCGGAGCAAGGTGCAAAATGCCACCAGAGCAGATGCCCTGCAATCTTGACTTCTGTGACATTTCGGGTCTTGTATTCATTTAATAATTGTGTATTTTAAGTTTAAAATTTTCAGTATAAGGAAACTAGTATTACAATCACTGTAGTGGGAAGATGGCATATTCCCATTAACCTGGCTACTTAATGATGACTCAAACACTATTTCTGTGACCAGAAAACAAGATAAAAACCACAATCACAGAAAAAAATGCCCGCATAAAAAGCAACTTAAATTCATTAGCCAAACACTGAAAAGGTACATGTGTATAAAAGTTATAACCACATTTACAGTGCAAATTCATGTTTCTTTCTACTCTCTCTTCTGCACAGAGAACATCTGTTCAGAAACATCATCGTCTCCCTGCATTTCTTTACAACACCTGAGAAAGGTAAGGCTCAAAGAGACACCCACTCAAATGCAACACGCCTCTGATCTGGGGACTTCCACATGTGCTGCTATCAGAGGTCCAAGATTTTCATTATAGCATTATGGTCAAACTTGAAACTCAAAAAAGCTCGGGATGAAAAGGGGAATTTGCAGTGTCCGTTACATGCCACAGCCTGGCCCTCAGCATGTTCGAGCAACTGGTCTTCACCGGAGTGAGGCGAGTCATACACAGCATCTGCTTAGAAAGCAAAACAAATAAGCTCAGCTAAGAAATCAAATCCTGCCCTTTACCTTTTGTTAAGAAGGAATTCACATGCAGTATAATTCACCTTCCCACACTCTAAATCTAACCTAAGTAGAACCACCAAAATATTTTCCTTTCCCTAAGCTGATATTCAAAGTGAATTTCCAATCTATTCTTATTCCACATAAACATTCAAGATCTGTCTTTAAGATCCTTAATATTCACCTGCTTTCAAAAATGGGCATACCTTTATTCACCACCTATATTTATATTTTGTCAACATGAGAGCTTCTCCAGAGATCAAAATGTAAACATTATAAAGACTGTAATTACAATATAAGATCTGTACAGATTCCAATTCAGAAAAATAAAGCTGAAGGTTACCACATCTTCAGAGAATAAATCAACCTAAAGAAAAATCCAGATTTTCAAACTCACTGTGCAACAAAACTCCAACTTACCATAGCTTGCCCCACCCCATCCCTGCCCCCGCCCTTGCCTAAGTAGAACAGGAGCCTGATTGGTTTGGAACAGCAGGGTCTGGAATAGACACCAGAAGGCTGAGGTAGAAATGAAGTCTGATGTGAGGTTTCCCAAGACAATAACTCCTTTTATACTTCTCTCTCAAGACAACTCAAAATCTCTGTGTCACGCCCAACTGAGCTGGGTATGCATTCTAATGTGCCTTCTTTAATGTTCCTAAACATATGGCTTTTTAAAGGTTTTGTGAAATAATTGGTTTCTGAAGTTATATTAATTCAACTATCAGCCTATCATGTCCACACCACCTACGGTGGCCAGAGAAGTCCTACTAAGAGGACATCCTTAATTTCCCAGAACAGGGTTAAAGCATCTCATTTTTAAAGAGCTTCCATCTTGCTTACATCATAAACAGTAATGCAAGGAAGCGAGTATGATTATAATGCTGCTCAATTATTAAAGAGCTTTCTAGATGAAACCCTTAAATCTAGATGGTAAATAAATGCTTATCTACTACATGAGGAATTTCATACCATACAAAATAGCACCTAAGAAAAAAACAGTCTACTGTACTTCCGAATGACACCTATGAAATCAGAATTTACAAAGCGCTTTCTACATTCCTCACCGTTACTTTCAAATCAAATCACACACCTCCTCCTTTCCATAACTGAGGATGGAGAAGAGCCAAACGTCGTATTAGTGAAGACTATCCTTGGTACCACCTTAACGAGGGGGAGACCATTCCCTTCTGAAGTGAGCTCTCCCCTCACATATGTGTGAGGGTGAGGTCTCCTCACTATTACTTGGGTCTACTAACCGTCTAACCATTAAGCAACTATTTATTTGTTTACAATATTCACACACAGCATCAACGCCTGACAGTCACTAAAGTAACAGTATACTGAAAAGGCAAATAATTTCATCTTGATCATTTAAATAATTTTTTTTATTTTTAGCCAGTTTCCTATTTAGAGAACTTGACCGCATGTGTGAACTCTCTATAGACCATGTGCAACTCTTTCAGCTCATCTATCACAGTTCGTCACACACTACTTAAATCAAGTTTACTTCAAAACCAAGATGAATCCCAACTGGAAGAAATTTAAAAAAAAAAATGACTTGCCTGTTTCAAAAGTATCCTGAAGTTTTCGTGGATGAAGTTTCTTTTCACATTTCTATTAAAAAACACAAACATACAACATACCGTATCCAGTTATTTCACTTATTGTTGATATAAATAAGGAGATACATTATCAAATTTCTCAGGAAGAAAATTAAACCAAGAATATAATCACCATCCCCACTCGGCATTGGCATTTTAAAGTAATTTTTTTAAGCCTAAAACTGTTTTTAATTCTTCATTATATGTACAATATAGAAACACCAGGGAAAAAAAGAAAATTATTTATTAAATTTCTCAACTTGGAGATCATTAACATTACAGTACATCTTTCCAGCTTTTTTTCTATGAAGATATGTGTGAATGTACTTTCATATAATTATGTAACAGAATTATCCAGTATATGCTATTCTATAACTCCCTTTTTAAATGTAATACACTATGAACATACCCCTTTTTCAATAAACACAAATAAAAAATTAATACAAATCTACACCAACACTTTTAATGACTACAGGGTAGTCTATGGCACATATCTATGATATTACAGTTAATATCTTCTTAGATATTTAGATTGTTTCCATGTTTTCATAATGTAGAGCAATGTGGTGAACACTCTATCTTTTAGGGAAACATGGTAAGGAAGTCACACTTTCAATACCACCAAACTACTCTCTAGAACGCTGAAAGTGTTCTCAATGTATTCAGCAATACATAACTAGATATCTGTTCATCTTTGCCAATCTAACGGGGAAATTTACTCTCTTGAACTACATATTTATATGTTAATCACTTATAGCTTTCCCTTTTAAGTTTTCATATACTTGTCCTCATCATTAACTTTAAGAACTTTTTTAAAAACTTATTCAAGTTCTTCCAAATACGAGTCATTTGTGAAGTTCCCCCAAAAAAATCCAAAGTATTTTGATTGGTACTGAATTAAATCTAGATATTAATTTGAGAAGAATTAACATTTATACAATACTATCATTTTAATCTGTCCAGCTTTTGTTAGGGACAGATGTTGAATTAGATTAAAAGCTTTCTGACCATCTATTAAGACTGTCTTCTTTGTTCCTGTCACTATTTCTCCTAGAGTGGAGTGCAATAATAGAGAGCAAGCAGTCCAACATTAAACATTTAACTTGTGCTTGCTTGTGGAATCAAAACACTCCAGGTTAAGTCAACGGCACCCAGGAATTCAAGGAAAACACTCTTGCTAAATATCTGAAATTACTATTATTATCCACTGTTAAAGAAGGAAAAACAGGTGAAGCTACAATATAAGAAAATTCAACATAGAGATACCAAGACTTATGGAAAAGATAAGCAAGGGAGCTTATTAGTTATTAATTACTTTCTGGAACACAGACTGAAAGAATGGAAATAAATGTCTTAAAACGCTCACAGGTATCTGTCCTTCAGCCCAGTCTAATGACTATGGCATTGGCTGTGAGTGTTTTGTTTTCGTTTTCTGAATTCTATCAATTTGAAGAAAAATAAAACAGACTGTGAAGCTATTCCAAACTTTTAACTTCATTAAAATAATACAGACACAATTTAGAAAAATAGAATACCTAGGACTCATCTAGAAGGAGAGTTGACTAACACTGTTTCCAAACTATTAACGTAAGTCTAAATACCCACATAGCAGTAATTACTAAGAACCTGCAGAACAGCACGGGAGCTCTCCTCAGCGCTCTGTAGTGAGCTATACAGATACAGAATCTAGAGCGGACATACGCAGAACTGAGCCACTTCTTCACCGGAGACTAACACAACTCTGTGAATCAACTACACTCCAATAAGAATTCATGCTAAAAATCGTAAACAAGCAGATAAACAAATACCCACATAAAAAAGTAAAGATCAGATGCACAACTGAATCAACACGCCAAATCTATCATCGAGCGTAGGCAGAGATTTCTTAGTGGGTGACCAGCACACACACAGGTGCATAAAAATCCTGTCAATAAAGCAATTCAAAATGCCTTGACAATGCCCTTGCCCCATTCTGGAAAGCATGAACTGCCTTAGCATGAGCATTGTTAACTCTTACCACCAAGGGATTCTGCTGCTTGGCTGGCTGGCTGTGGATCCCATTTGCTCTTTTCTTTGGATTAGGTGAATCTTGATACTGTTTTCTGCCATTTCCCCTTATACTTTGATTCTGTTTTTCCAATAAGAAATAAAATGTAAACGTACAACACAATGTAATAGGATAAAATAATATACCCCATTAGCTGGTTCGATCAGAGGTCAGCAAAACCCTCCAAAATCTTCCTAAAACACCGAAGAACCACTATCAACATCTTTTATTATAGAGAGCTTCACAGAGCAAGAATCCTCGAAAGATACAAAACAGCAAATACAATGTTCCCTAGAAATAACTTTGAAAACCTTATGACTATCAAAGAAAATCTCTCTAGGAAGGAACACTGAGGCACCCTGACTTCACTCCTTAGAGCAGGAAACAAGCACCAGATGTGATCACTGTTACCCTAAAACCTGCTTTAAACTATTAATAAACAGGGATTTTAAAATTAATAATCTTTTTATATAAAATAAAAAATAAGACTGGTTTGGCTCAGATGGTAAAGAATCTGCCTGCAATGTGGGAGACCTGGGTTCAATCCTTGGGTTGGGAAGATTGCCTAGAGAAGGGAACAGCTACCCACTCCAGGATTCTGGCCTGGAGAATCCCTGTGGACAGTCCATGGGGTCACAAAGAGTTGGACACGACTGAGAGAATTTCACTTTCACTTTTAATCCCTAAATTTAGACCTAAAACCTAAACATGCAGTAGTCAACATCTTGCTATATTGCTTAAACATGAGTTAAATCAAGTTTAACTTAAAACAGTTTTTAAACATTAATTTGGCCTTAAAGGTCTTAAAAACAGTTATTTAAGAGAACTAGCTGAAACAGTGCAAAGAATAGTTTCATTATTATTTTACAATAAATACACTTATGTACATCCTATCTACCAACAGAAAAAATTTAGTTCTTTTAAAATAGCTTGAAAACAATAACTTAAAGGAAGGGAAATAGCTTTCAGAGGCTCATGTTAGCCCATACCTTTAACCCATTTCATTCCATTCTTTTCGATATTTACCTTTTCACTGTGTACCATATACATAAAACTTACCACCTGAACCACTTTTAAATGGACAGCTCAGTGGCAGTTAGTACAGCTTCAGTGGCACTGAGTACAGTCACAAAGCTGTGCAACCACCACCAGTATCCATCTACAAAACTTTTTTATCACTGAAACCGAGACTTTGTCTATTAAATACTTCTGTTTTTTCCTGTGTCTCAGCTCCGGTAATCTCAAATTAATTAGTGGAATCATATAGTATTTGTCCTTTTGTGTGTTAGGTTCATCCATGCTGCAGCACGTATGTATAATTTCATTCCTTTTAAAGGCCAAATAATATTCACTGTATGTTTACTTTGTTTATCGAGTAATCTTTTGACACACATGTAGGTTGTTTCCACCTTCTGGCAATCATGGACACTACTATGAACACTGGTACGGAAGTTATCTCTCTGAGTCCCTGCTTTCAATTCTTTTGAATATGAACCAAGGAGTGGAACCGCTGGGTCACATGGTAATTCTATGTGTACCTTTTTGAGGAAGCACCAAGCTATCCCATGGCAGCTGTACCATTTTACATTCCCACCTGCAATACACAAGGGTTCCAACCTTTTTACATTCTTGTCAACTCATTATTTTCCATTTTTTACTACATTCTTATTACTTCCCAACTGAGCATCTTTTCATGTGTTTACTGACCATGTAAATGTTTTCTTTCAATAAATGTCTATTCAAGCTGTTGGGCACTCATTTTTTAAATTGTTTCTTCTTTGCTGTTGTTGAGCTATAGGAGGCCTCCATATATCCTGGATAGAAGCCCATCAGATATGTGATTTGCAAACTCTCCCATTTCATGGGTGTTTTTTCTCTTTTGACAGTGACCATTCAAGAACAGAAGTTTTAAATTCTGATGAACCCAGTATATTTGTAAAAGAAGAAAAGTAAAGACTGGTACAGAAATAGATGGTTAAAGTAACAGACAGGTAACACCAAAGATCAGTAAGGATATGGAACAAATGGAACTCTCAAATATTTTGCAGGGGATACAAATTATTTAGAACATAGTTTGCAGTATATACTTAAGAACACAGGCATATCCACTGCTCCAACAATTCTATATACTCAAAAGAACTGTATATGTTCATCAAAATACATGTACAGAAACATTCCTAGCAGTGTGATGTGTAAAGCCCCCAAGTAGAAACAACAAACATGTCCACCAAGAGTAAAACGGATGAATCAACTATGATGCAACCACACACTGAAGAACACCACAGTGTGAGCCCTTCACTGGTAGCATATTTACCAAAATCAGATGTTAATTCATGTGCCTTACTACACTGGATTAATACCACAGCTGTAAAGGTTAGCAGTCTCATCCCAGCTTCAAATCACAAACCAGGAACACAGGCACCTTGGATGAACAACCAAGAGCTCTACAACTGTTAATCTGCAAGGCCTCAACTCAGATGCATTTCAAAATCAAACGATCTTAAATTACGAAAATCTTAAATGCATTATCACTCACCTTTGCTTTTAAAAGGTCAGACATTTCGGCGTGATGATTACTATATGGTTTATGCTGCAGTGGCTGCCGGTGCTTTACCCACTGGTCACCAGGAGAACCCTCAGGAAATAACTGCTGACTGTGCCGGAATTTGGTTCGACTATAACAAGATTTAAAAATAAAATCAGAAAATTTTAATGATACTTCTTCCCAAACCTTGAGAGTTTATCTAACAGACTATAAATGTTACTCTATTCACGATCTGTCTCCCTTCACTGGAGTTTAAATTCCACAAGGGATTCATGTCGACTCTGTCTACTGCTTTACTGCCAGAACCCAGAAGAATGCCTACCACTCCACATTTCTTGAATGGGGTGAAAATCTATTATTTTTAGTCCCAAACTTTTCTAAATTACTGATACCAACTCCTCCTAAAATGACTGTACTTTTAAAAATCTGGGGAATTTCCTGGCAGCCCAGTGGTTAGAACGCTGCATTTCTGCTGCAAGGGACACAGGTTCAAGCCATGGATGAAGAACTAAGATCCCACAAGCCTGGCAGCCCGGCCGAACAACAAAAAAGAATCTGAAGGAAATAATTCTTTCACAAATTTAATAAATTTAGTAATGAAGCCAATAAATAAAGCTACTCTAAATAAACATCTATCAGTGGAATTTTATAACAGGACAGACAATTCAATTCTTTAAGAGAATGCTTACGTGTGGAATTTGACCCTGCACAGGTCAGTATGGACCCTCCATACTGGAAGACCTGAAAACCTGAGCCACGTTGTTGCTGTTGTTCAGTGGCTAAGTCATGTCCAACTCAATGATGCCATCTAGCCATCTCATCCTCTGTCGCTCCCTTCTCCTCTTTGCTCTCGATCTTTCCCAGCAGCAGGGTCTTTTCCAATGAGTCAGCTCCACACATTAGGTGGCCAAAATACTGGAGCTTTAGCATCAGTCCATCCAGTGAATATTCCTGGTTGATTTCCTTTAGAATGGACTGGTTGGATCTCCGTGCTATCCAAGTGACTCTCAAGAGTCTTCTCCAATACCACAATTCAAAAGCAACAATTCTTCTGCACTCAGCCTTCTTTACAGTACAACTCTCATATCCATACATGACTACTGGAAAAACCATAGCTCTGACTATACAGACCTTTGTCCACAAAGCGATGTCTCTGCTTTTTAATACTCTGTCTAGAGTTGTCACAGCTTTTCTTCCAAGGAAATTAAGGAGTTCAAAATGATAGATAAGCATATTAAATAAAGATCCAGTCTCAAATACTTAACACCAAAGAAATCAACTGTAATAGTTTGTAGTAAAGATAAATTGTATTCTATAGTACCACTTACATATATTAATATGGTCCAGAGTCACTGATCCCAAGATCCATATAATAGTAAGATTGTTTCTGAATATTTCAGAATCTGTCCCCTTTTCCATTTAAAAATTATGATTAAATTGCAGGCTTTCTTTCTTTAGACAAAATTCAAGTAAATCATCCAAAACGTCATTAGAGTTAGTCTATATGCTACAGAGAGACATCATCCTGCCTGAGAAACCTGAAATTTGTTTGAGAAGTTGTTTTACTATCTCCTTATTCCATTATCTAGGATCACAAACCCTAGTATCGACTGAAAGATGTGGGGATCGTATCATACCACTATGGCCGACAGATTCTTAAACAGTGACACGATTTCTTTTCAAACACTATCACTATTCCATAACTTTTTATTAGTGATTAGGTTTTTTAAATCATGACTACATTCCTGTTTTTTCTTTTTTCTTCTTCAGTTATATTTAGTGGTATGTACTTTGGTGATTATAGTCACAGATTCTGAAAGGCACAAATGACTTTGAAGGCATTTAGTCCAATCTCCTGTCCTCATAAAATCCAACTAAAATGGAATATTCCCTATGTATTTAAAAAATATTTAAATACAGTAGGTGTGATTTACTCCTATTGTTTTTTTAAAGCTCTAGGATAAAAACAAAGCATCTAACTTAGAGAAAATTTAGAAAGCAACTCTCTCCGAACCTAACAAGGCGAAGTTCTTCAAGTTGATTACAAATACATATACTTATTTCAGAAAATTATATTGGAAGGACGGATGTTGAAGGTGAAACTCCGATACTTTGGCCACCTGACACAAAGAGCTGACTCATTTGAAAAGACCCTGCTACTGGGAAAGACTGAAGGCAGGAGGAGAAGGGGAGGACAGTGGATGAGATGGCATCAATGACTCAACGGACATGAGTTTGAATAAACTGCGGGAGTTGGTGATGGACAGGGAGGCCTGGCATGCTGCAGTCCATGGGGTCACAAAGAGCCAGACAGGACTGAACAACTGAACTGAACTAATTTCAGAAAATTACTTAGCCTACTCTATAATTGTGATGTGGATACAATTAAGTCCCACACAAGAAAATGCTCTTTGCAGTTCTTATCCATGTAATAATCACTCCTTATAATATACAGTCTAAGCTAGGGAAAGGAAAGGTGCAAGCCCAAGTCTTTACAGTGCTATCTTTCTGAACAAATTATATGTCAGCATCCCTCATCTCCTCCTCACAAAAACAGACATTCAACCACATACAGAAACGCAATTATTTCTAAAGTAAAGATATGAGAACACAGAACAAGCACTATGAATATATACAAAGAGAAAAAATTTTCTTTTCCTCATACTCTAGCTATCCATCTTAAAAGCTGACACTCTCTTGTGTATACTATTTTAAAATATGCCTGAAGCTCCTTTATAACTTCAATTAACCTCTCATCCAAAGACCACCCCTCTAAAATGTCTATTACCTGTGAGACTAGTAACAAAATAGTATCTATAAAAGGAAGCCAACACCTCTGCAAACTTTTTAAGCAAAAAGCTACTAATGTATTAAAAAAGACCAAAAAGTCAAAATCCAACACATCTGTTTCTTTACCTCAATTTTTCCACAGTAGGTTTAGCTGGTGTGCTACCAGCTGAGGAAAATCCATTGTCACTATCTGAGGAATCTCCAAATCGTCGAGAAAGCCAGTCCCTTAATGGTCTATGGAGACATTAAGAATTCACTTTTAAAACTTGGCTATGTAAAAAAACTATCAGAATTGTGAAGTTTCTTATTTTAAAAAATACAAATATACCTGATAAAAGGAATGGCCATAAAAAATTTGTTTGGTGCCAAACCAAGTTTGGATTTTGGGGTCATATCATTTCTATGGCAAGGCAATTTCTCAATGGAGAACCACTCAATATTCTGAAACACAAGAAAATTAGTTATTATCAAGGAGTTTCTAAAAGCAATGTCTTACATCATCTAATTATATACCATCCAGCAACCTAAAAATTCTTCTCAATTACATACCCGGATTTCTCTTCTGGTTTTTGGGTTAAATTTTGTATCTTTTGGAATTCCTGGAATGATGTACAAACGAGCAAGCTGATCATTGATCCGAAGTTCAATGTAATCATCCTTACAAATATAATCTTTGATATCAAAACCAGTTTCTTCAAAGACCTGAAAATAATAAATCTGGATGATTTTCAAGTTTGGCTGTAAGACCTTCAGTCCATTAATATTTGCTTATTTCAAAGTCACAAATTTAGAAATATCCAGGCAATTAAATGCATAAAAACACTATATATATAAAAAAAAAATCACAGTATTTCAGGGTCCAGTTCTTGCTGTGTCTCTATGGAAAAACCTCCTCACACATTTAAGCCTAAGTTTTTTCAGCTATTCAAAAAAAGGAAACACATGATTCTGCGATTTACAATAATATATATTTGGTCACTGTCCCCTCTTCTGATATAAGAGCTCCTAAAGCGGTTGGAATGTCTTAAATGATAAAAGCAAAAGTATCTTTGCTGTTTATCTAGGTCTCTCGCTTTGCAGGCAGATTCTTTACCAGCTGAGCCACAAGGGAAGCCCAAAAGTATCTTTAGTCCTGTCAATTATGTGACTTCTGGAGTCCACTTCGGGAATTAATTTGGTTGCCAGGTGATCAAGAGGGTTCAAACTTTCAATGGGCCCCTCCTCCCCCACCTCTAGGAAATAAACTCAGTCAACCCCATAAGAATCAAAAAGAACGTTTCTAGTTTGAAAAGCCCATGAAGATTTGGGGATAGTGGTGCCAAAGACAGCAAGAAAGTTCCTTGCTTTTTTCTGTACCTTGCACCCTAAGTATTTATGTCTTCCATCTAGTTATTCCTAAGTTACATCTTTTTATTACAATAAACTGGAAAACTTAATAAGAAAAATGTTTCTCAATTCTATGATCACTCTAGCAAAAACTAATCAAACCCAAAGAGGGGGATCAAAAGGCACAAGTGACAACCTGGACGTTGCAACTGGCATCTGAAGCCAAGCATGGTCTTATAGAACTGAGCCCTTCACCTCTGGAATGTGATGCTACCTCCAGACAGTGTCAGAATTGAGCTGAATTGTAAACCATTCAGCTGATACCCAAAACCTGCTTACTGATGCAGGGAAATCAAGCCCCTGCGCATGTGCGTACACGCATACGCATGCGCACACACACACTCTATAACTGGGTCCAAAACCCTTATTATGTTAGGATACATCAGTGGTTCCCACTCCATGGGCATAATATGAACCTCATAGGGATTTGATTCAGTAACCACAAATGTACATGTATAACCAAGCTACAGAATGAAAAACGTCTTATACAAAGAAAACCATTCTTCAAACACGAAAATTGAATTGGGACTAATACTAACATTTCAATGGACAGATTCCAAGAAAACAGCTACAACCACCTTTGTACACAGGGTGTAGTTAGCTGCAGTCACCATCTGCAGTGATTTTGGAGCCCAAAAAAATAAAGGCTGCCATTGTTTCCACTGTTTCTCAATCTATTTCCCAGGAAGTGATGGGACCAGATGCCATGATCTTTTGTTTTCTGAATGTTAAGCTTTAAGCCAACTTTTTTACTCTCCTCTTTCACATTCGTCAAGAGGCTCTTTAGTTCTTCTTCACTTTCTGCCATAAGGGTGGTGTCATCTGCATATCTGAGGTTATTAATATTTCTCACGGCAACCCTGACTGCAGCTTGTGCTTCATTCAGCCCAGCGTTTCTCATGATGTACTCTGTATATAAGTTAAATAAGCACTGTAACAAGATACAGCCTTAAAGTACTCTTTTTCCTATTTGGAACCAGTCTATTGTTCCATATCCAGTTCTAACTGTTGCTTCCTGACCTGCATACAGATTTCTCAAGAGGCAGGTCAGGTGGTCTGGCATTCCCATCTCTTTCAGAATTTTCCACAGTTGATTGTGATCCACACAGTCCAAGGGCTTTGGCATAGTCAATAAAGCACAAATAGATGTTTTGCTGGAATTCTCTTGCTTTTTTGATGATCCAGCGATGTCAGCAATTTGATCTCTGGTTCCTCTGCCTTTTCTAAAACCAGCTGGAATATCTGGAAGTTCACGATTTATGTATTGTTGAAGACTGGCTTGGAGAATTTTAAGCATTCCTTCACTAGCATGTGAGATGAGTGCAATTGTGCGGTAGTTTGAGCATTCTTTGGCATTGCCTTTCTTAGGGATTGGAATGAAAACTGATCTTTACCAATCCTGTGGCCACTGCTGAATTTTCCAAATGTGCTGGCATATTGAGTGTAGCCTTTTCACAGCATCATCTTTCAGGATTTGAAAGAGCTCAACTGGAATTCCATCACCTCCACTAGCTTTGTTTGAAGTGATGCTTCCTAAGGCCCACTTGACTTCACATTCCAGGATGTCTGGCTCTAGGTGAGTGATCACACCATCGTGATTGTCTGGGTCGTGAAGATCTTTTTTGAACAGTTCTTCTGTGTATTCTTGCCACCTCTTCTTAGTATCTTCTGCTTCTGTTAGGTCCATACCATTTCTGTCCTTTATCGAGCCCATCTTTGCATGAAATGTTCCCTTGGTATCTCTAATTTTCTTGAAGACATCTCTAGTCTTTCCCATTCTGTTGTTTTCTCTATGTCCCTGCATTGATTGCTGAGGAAGACTTTCTTATCTCTCCTTGCTGCTCTTTGAAACTCTGCATCCGGATGCTTATATCTCTCCTTTTCTCCTTTGCTTTTTGCGTCTCTTCTTTTCACAGCTATCTGTAAGGCCTCCTCAGACAGCCATTTTGCTTTTTTGCATTTCTTTTCCATGGGGATGGTCTTGATCCCTGTCTCCTGTACAATGTCACAAACCTCTGTCCATAGTTCATCAAGCACTCTGTCTATCAGATCTAGTCCCTTAAATCTATTTCTCAGTTCCACTGTATAATCGTAAGGGATTTGATTTAGGTCATACCTGAATGGTCTAGCGGTTTTCCCTACTTTCTTCAATTTCAGTCTGAATTTGGCAATAAGGAGTTTATGATCTGAGCCACAGTCAGCTCCCGGTCTTGTTTTTGCTGACTGTATCGAACTTCTCCATCACTGGGTGCAAAGAATATAATCAATCTAATTTCGGTGTTGGCCATCTGGTGATGTCCATGTGTAGAGTCTTCTCTTGTGTTGTTGGAAGAGGGTGTTTGCTATGACCAGTGCATTCCCTTGGCAAAACTCTACTAGCCTTTGCCCTGCTTCATTCTGCACTCCAAGGCCCAATTTGCCTGTTACTCCAGGTGTTTCTTGACTTCCTACTTTTGTATATCAATCCCCTATAATGAAAAGGACATCTTTTTTGGATGTTAGTTTAAAAGGTCTTGTAGGTCTTCATAGAACCATTCAACTTCAGCTTCTTCAGCATTACTGGTCAGGGCACAGACTTGGATTTCTGTAATACTGAATGGCTTGCTTTAGAAACAGAGATCATTCTGAACTTAGTTCAGATCTAAAACTGCCCTTCCTCATAGTGCCTCAAGGACTGACAAGACATGGAACCCCAGTTCCTGGGAATAAAGTGTTACAGCTAACCCCCACAGCTAACCCTCACCTTCTCCTTCAACCAGAAAAGCCATGCTTTTTAATCTATTAAAATCCCAGGCCTCTGCTTAAAAAACCACTAGTGAGGGGGGACGGATTCACTTGAAGACTGGACTGACGCAGACACACTGCTACACCTAGGAGAGGCAATAAGGAGCTACTGCAGAGCACAGTGAACTCTACTCAGTACCCTCTAACGGCCCACATGGGAAAAGGACCTGAAAGACTGGCCAGACAGTCATACAGCAGACTCACTTTGCTGTATACCTGAACGTCACAACACTGTAAATCAATTATACCCCAATAAAAATTAAAACCATTAGTCTCCTCTAGCCTTCAATGTTCTCCTTCAGATAACATTTATGTTCTCTGGCAAGTTCCTTTCCCACTTCACCCTCAAATGAAAAAGGCTTTGGTTCTTTACTGACTAGAAACCAGTGTGCGCCTTTTACGCTGGAATTCCTCCTTTTCCCTCTAGCTTCAGCACCTACCCAATCGATGGCACAGAAGACGATAAAACATGCACAGGCCTGAACCTCCTACAAGGTAAGGATGTGGCGGAGTTATTTGTGTCCATTCCTTTTGTCTCTTCCCTCCTTCTCTTGCTGGTTTAGGTACATCTTTCTACCTCCTTCAATAAGGGCACATCTATATTTCTCTCAGATATGTATAGGCTGTAACTCATAATTTAAGCTCCTCCACAACACCTAACTCATTTCTGTATACTGCCAATTATGCTAAACCTTTTCCTAATTTTAAGTACTAGGTGAATATACTCATTTGAAACTGCTCTATGGTATACAGAAGAAAGAGACATTATTTGTATTTCCTACTTTCAGAAACAACAGAGTGGGAACAGAAATACCTATGTATTACCAAAAAAGAGCTTTCTTGTCCTAAACCAAAACTATACATCTTATCCAGAATAAAATCCGGAAGGCTCAGTGATACTTTGTATCTATCCCTAGAACTTAATTTAACATTTATATACATGTGGTGTGTGCTCAGTGTTGTCTGACCCAGTGTTGTCCAACTCTTCTATAACCCCAAGGACTTTAGCTCTCCAGGCTCCTCTGGCTGTGGAGATTCTCCAGGCTGGAGTGGGCTGCCCTGGCCTCCTCCAGAGGATATTCCCAACCCAGGGAGCAAACCCCCGACTCCCACACTGCAGACAAATTCTTTACCGCTTGAGCCACCAGGGAAGTCCACTGTATACATAACACAATATAATTAAACTAACAATCGTGGATTTATTCCACAACTCATGTATGTTATCTGAATGTTCCCATTAAAGTCCAGATGTTAATACTTTGGTTTTCCTTTTCTTTGAAAGTAAGTCTACCCTACTCTACTGCTTGAGACATAACTTAAAAATGGTTTTTATTACAAATCAATCTGGTTGGATATCAGAATTCTAACTTTAGAAATTAGAACTGGTTTACCTAAAAGTTTACCTATCAGTGACATAAAATTGTTTTTCTTCATCAAAGTCTCCATTAAGAAAGTCAAAAGGGAATACATAAACCAGAAGACATTCACAATATACTCAAATCCAGACTACATTAAGAAATCCTATATATCCACAAGACAAGTAAACCAACTTAGAAAAAAGGTAACATGTAAGTGGGTACTTACTAATAGAGGACATGCAAATGGCCAATAAGAATGTGACAATGTGGCCACCACCATCATTAAACCTCAGGGGAATACGAAAAACACAATGACAGACCATTATATTCCCCTAATAATGGCTAGTTTTTTGAAAATGAGATTTAATTAATATATTACATTATATTAGCTTCAGATACACAACATAATAATGTTTTGCATATATTGAGAAATGACTATAAATTTTTTTCCCCGGTTTTACTGAGATATAATTGACATATATCATCGCAAAAGTTTAAGGTATACAGCATGATGGTTTGACTTACACATACTGTGAAATGGTTACTCTTAAGTTTAGCTGATACGGATCATCTCATAAGTACAATAAAAAGAATAAGAAAAAAATACACTTTTTTCTTGTAATGAGAACCCTTAAGATCTAGTCTCTGAACTTTTCATACGTATCACACAGCAGGGTTAACTATACTCATCATGCTGTACATTACATCCCTAGTGCTTATTTATCTTCTAAATCTAGACCATGAATCCGATCTCTCGTGAGTTTTGCTTTTCAGATTCCACACAAAAGGGAGACCATACAAAATCTGTCTTTATCTGACTTATTCATTCTGCACAATGCCCTCAATGCCCATCCACAGTACAAATGGCAGGACTCCTTTTTTAACAACTGAAGTGTATTCCACTGTGTACATACATATCACATCTTCTCCAGCCATTCATTTGTCAATGAACATTTCAGTTGTTTCCATGCCTCGGCTATTATAAACAATGCTATTATGAACATAAGACTGTGGATATCTTTTCAAGTTAGTATTTTCATTTCCTCTGGATATATTCTCAGAAGTGGAATTGCTGAATCATACGGTTATTTTAATTTTTTGAGGATCCGAAATAGAATTTTCCATACTGGCTGTATCAGTTTACAATCCTACCAACAGTGAACAGGGACCCCTTTCTCCACATTGATCTGTCTTTTTGAAGGCAGCCATTCTAAGAGGCATGAGAGATATCTCACTATGGTTTTGATTTGTATTTCCCTAACAATCATAAGATGGTCAACATCGAAATCAGACTGATTATATTAGCTGCACCCAGCGATGGAGAAGTTCTATACAGTCAACAAAAACAAGACCGGGAGCTGACTGTGGCTCAGATGATGAACTCCTTACTGCCAAATTCAGACTTAAATTGAAGAAAGTAGGGAAAACCACTAGACCATTCAGGTATGACCTAAATCAAATCCCTTACGATTATATAGTGGAACTGAGAAATAGATTTAAGGGACTAGATCTGATAGAGTGCTTGATGAACTATGGATGGAGGTTCATGACATTGTACAGGAGACAGGGATCAAAACCATCCCCATAGAAAAGGAATGCAAAAAAGCAAAATGGCTGTCTGAGGAAGCCTTACAGATAGCTGTGAAAAGAAGAGACGCAAAAAGCAAAGGAGAAAAGGAGAGATATAAGCATCTGGATGCAGAGTTCCAAAGAGCAGCAAGGAGAGATAAGAAAGTCTTCCTCAGCGATCAATGCAGGGACATAGAGAAAACAACAGAATGGGAAAGACTAGAGATGTCTTCAAGAAAATTAGAGATACCAAGGGAACATTTCATGCAAAGATGGGCTCGATAAAGGACAGAAATGGTATGGACCTAACAGAAGCGGAAGATATTAAGAAGAGGTGGCAAGCATACACAGAAGAACTGTTCAAAAAAGATCTTCACGACCCAGACAATCACGATGGTGTGATCACTCACCTAGAGCCAGACATCCTGGAATGTGAAGTCAAGTGGGCCTTAGGAAGCATCACTTCAAACAAAGCTAGTGGAGGTGATGGAATTCCAGTTGAGCTCTTTCAAATCCTGAAAGATGATGCTGTGAAAAGGCTACACTCAATATGCCAGCACATTTGGAAAACTCAATAGTGGCCACAGGATTGGTAAAGATCAGTTTTCATTCCAATCCCTAAGAAAGGCAATGCCAAAGAATGCTCAAACTACCGCACAATTGCACTCATCTCACATGCTAGTGAAGGAATGCTTAAAATTCTCCAAGCCAGGCTTCAGCAATACGTGAATCATGAACTTCCAGATGTTCCAGCTGGTTTTAGAAAAGGCAGAGGAACCAGAGATCAAATTGCCAACATCGCTGGATCATCAAAAAAGCAAGAGAATTCCAGAAAAACATCTATTTCTGCTTTATTGACTATGCCAAAGCCCTTGGACTGTGTGGATCACAATCAACTGTGGAAAATTCTGAAAGAGATGGGAATACCAGACCACCTGACCTACCTCTTGAGAAATCTGTATGCAGGTCAGGAAGCAACAGTTAGAACTGGACATGGCACAACAGACTGGTTCCAAATAGGAAAAGGAGTATGTCAAGGCTGTATATTGTCACCCTGCTTATTTAACTTCTATGCAGAGTACATCATGAGAAACACTGGGCTAGAACAAGCACAAGCTGGAATCAAGATTGCCAGGAGAAAAATCAATAACCTCAGATATGCAGATGACACCACCCTTATGGCAGAAAGTGAAGAGGAACTCAAAAGCCTCTTGATGAAAGTGAAAGAGGAGAGTGAAAAGTTGGCTTAAAACTCAACGTTCAGAAAACAAAGATCATGGCATCTGGTCCCATCACTTCATGGGAAATAGATGGGAAACAGTGGAAACACTGTCAGACTTTATTTTTTTGGGCTCCAAAATCACTGCAGATGGTGACTGCAGCCATGAAATTAAAAGACAAGTTATAACCAACCTAGATAGCATATTCCAAAGCAGAGACATTACTTTGCCAACAAAGGTCCATCTAGTCAAGGCTATGGTTTTTCCAGTGGTCATGTATGGATGTAAAAGTTGGACTGTGAAGAACGCTGAGCACCGAAGAACTGATGCTTTTGAACTGTGATGTTGGAGAAGATTCTTGAGAGTCCCTTGGACTGCAAGGAGATCCAACCAGTCCATTCTAAAGGAGATCAGTCCTGGGTGTTCCTTGGAAGAACTAATGCTGAAGCTGAAACTCCAATACTTTGGCCACCTCATGTGAAAAGTTGACTCATTGGAGAAGACCCTGATGCTGGGAGGGATTGGGGGCAGGAGGAGAAGGGGACAAAGAGGATGAGATGGCTGGATGGCATCACCGACTCAACGGATGTGAGTCTGAGTGAACTCCAGGAGTTGGTGATGGACAGGGAGGCCTGGCATGCTGCGATTCACGGTGTCGCAGAGTCGGACACGACTGAGCGACTGAACTGAACTGAACTGAACTGAATAATCTAGTGATGCAAAGCATCTTTTCACATACTTATTAGCTATTTCTCTATCTTCTTTGGAAAAATGTATATTCAGGTCTTTTTCCCATTTTTTAATTGAATTATTTATTTGCTACTGAGTATATAAGTTCTTATGACACATTAACTCCTTATGAACTATATGGTTTGCTTGTTATACATTTTTAGACATTAACTCCTTATTAACTATATGGTTTGCAAGTATTTTCTCCCATTCCATAGGCTTTCTACTTAGTAGATTGTTTCTCATTTTGGGGTCGATGTAGTCTCGCTTATTTTGGTGCTTGTGCTTTTGCAGTCATATTCAAAAAGTCATTGCCAAGAGCCACATTAAGGAGTTTTTATCTTGTTCTCTTCTAGAAGTTTCATGGTTTCAAGTCTCAGTCATGCACCCACTTCAAGCTAACTTCTGTGAGTGGTGTAAGACAGGGGTCTAGTTTCATTCTTTTACATGGGAATATTCAATTTCCTCAGCATCATTAAGTGAAGAGACTCTCTTTTTTCCATTGAGTTTTCTTGGCTCCCTCTTCAAATATTCGTTGACCATATATGTGTGGGTTTGTTTCTGGGATCTCAATTGTTTGATCTGTTTCATTCATCTGTTTTTGTACCACTGCCATACCATTTAATGACTACAGCTTTATAGTAGCATGAAAACAGGAAGTGTGATACCTTCCACTTTGTTCTTCTTTCTCAGGATTGCTTTGGTTACTCAGAGTCTTGTGTGGTTCTATATACATTTTAGATTTTTGTTTCTAATTCTGTAAAAATAAGGCCACTGAAATCTTGATAGGGATGACACTGAATCTAGAGATGGTTTTTGGCAGTAATGACATTTTAACAATATTAATTCTCATAATCCATGAACATGGGATAAAGATTTCAAAGTCGGTAATTCTACATGTAGGCAAGGACAACAAGAAGTCTCATATGCAGGTGGTAGGCATATAAATGGGTTCAACCACCTGGAAAACCACTGGCAACTTCCCTATGACTCAGTAATTCCATTCCTAGAGAAATGCAGGCTTATTTTCCTCAAAGGACATGTACCAGCATATTTATACCAGTTTTATCCTTAACAGCCAAAAGCTGGATATAATCCAATACATAAGAGAATGGATAAACAACTGTGGTGTATTTGTACACTGCAATATTACAAAGAGCAATTAAAAAGAACCAGCTGCTAATATACACAATAACACAGATGACTCTCACAAGCATTACACTGAGAGAGAGAGATAAAACACAAAGAACAGCTATTGCAAAATCCTAATTATATGAAGCTCAGAACAGGCAAAAATAATCGATGGTAATAGAAAAGTCAAAACAGTGGTTCCTTCCAGGAAATGTGGGAAAAGCAGGCACTGATCAGAAGGAGCAGGGCTTCCCTGGTGGTCCAGTGACTGGCGGCCTGCCTTCCAATGCAGGGGATGCGGGCTGGACCCCTGGTCAAGGAAGGTTCCACATGACATGCAGCAGCTGTGCCCATGCGCCACAACTACAGAGCTGGCACTGCAGAGCCCAGGAGCTGCAATCACCGAAGCCCGAAAGCCCCAGAGGCCGCACTCCGCAACAGGAGAAAGCCCTCACTCGCCTAACTAGAGAAAGCCCGCACACAGCAACCAGGAGCCCACGCCATAGCCAAGATCCAGTGCAGCCAAAATTTTAAAAAGCAGGGGCAGCAAAGACTCTTCTGAGCTGCTGAAAACATTCTTTGACCTCGATGGTGGTTTCACAGGCATGTACAAACATAAAAATGAATAACCTGACAAGTTTATTTTATGCCTTTATCTGTCAATAAAAAAAGCTTAAAAATAACTTTTACATGGTTCTTAATTCTATTTTTACAGTTATTCTCTTTAACTCTCTTCTTTGAATATCTTATAATCAGAAATTAGAATACCTACCAGTCACATATGTCTGTATAATAATTAAAAGCTATGCTAAAAATAAACTGTATAATCTAAGTTCCTGTAAGCAGACCCTATTTGTTACAAACAGAATCTAACTGAATACATGCTTAACAAAACAAACACTGAAGGACTAAGAGACTGTTTCAGATTAAAGACTGCAAAACAACAATTAAATGTAAACACAGGGCATGAGCCTGAATAGGATCCTGTATGGAAGAAGGGGTGGAAAGTGCAGAAAAGGACTATAATGGATCAACTAGTAAATATGAATATTGAATTATCTGTTAGATAAAAGAACCTATCAAACCCATTCCTGAATTTGATAATTACACTGTGATTATGTAAGAGAACTTTCTAGTTCTTTAAACTTACTGATACATGCAATAATAGTGGTTAAGGGGCATTATGTCTACAATTTACTCCTAAACTATTTAGCAATGACAATAAAAACCACACACCCATATGTATCAAAAGTAATACAGCAAACATGGCAAAATATTAACAGGTGGGTCTATTCTTTATATTATTCTTACTACAACATTGACACAATTTTAAAGAGTAACATGTAATTAATGGTAAGGTTGTTTTAGTGTATTCATTCAAATATATCCTGTGTGCTTAGGAAGTGACAGGTACTATCCTATCCTATGCACTGATTTCAGAAATGAATAAAGCAAGCACTGCTCTTTCAAGAGCTCCGTCTTAGAAAGAAATGGTAACTGCAGTACGATATACATGCCAGGAAGTGGGTGGGTGCCACGGGAACACAGAATCAGGATGCCTACCTCAGCCTTGAGGGGCTTCCCAACTGCCCATGCAGGAGATGCCAGTTTGATCCCCAGTCCAGGAAGATGCCTGCAGAAGGAAATGGCAACCCACTCCAGTATTCTTGCCTGGAAAAATCCCAAGGACAGAGGAGCCTGGTGGGCTTCAGTCCATGGGGTAGCAAAAAGTTGGGACACGAGTGAGTGCCTGAACATCAACTCAGCCCTGGGCACAGCTGAGGTGTGAGGCGTGCGCTGGGGTGGCCACCTGGAAGGCTGTCATAGGCAGGGTCCTATCCTGTGGGTACATCTGGGCTAGGACTTGAAAGATGACTAGAAGTTTATAAGACCGACAGGAAGAAAAAGATATTCCAGATAGCTGAGAACGGCTGCAGCTGAAGAATTATAATGAGAAGAAATGGTGCAACATGAGGCCATTAGTGTAATGTAACAAAGGCAGCTTTGAAACCCTGTACAACCATACTTAGAATAAACATAATACAATGCTGTTGCTGCTGCTGCTGCTGCTGTTGCTGCTGCTGCTGCTGCTGCTAAGTCACTTCAGTCATGTCCGACTCTGTGCGACCCATGGACTGCAGCCTACCAGGCTCCTCCATCCATGGGATTTTCCAGGCAAGAGTACTGCAGTGGGTTGCCATTGCCTTCTCCGATAATATAATGCAAGACTTCTTAATTCTAAAAGTGATAAAGACTGGTTCACCTCTAAAATAAGGTACTCATTCTCAACAAGCATTTACCAGGAAAAAATTTTTAATAGCTCACTTATATGTACAGATAACAAATGTAAAACCAATGAAGGGTTACTATCCAAAATATATAAACAGCTCATACAGTTCAATATCAAAAAAAAAATCAAAACAAATAGTCAAAAAATGGGCAGAACCCAAACAGCCATTTCTCCAAAGACACACAGATGGCCAGTAAACACAGGAAGAGAGGCTCAATATCGCATATTATTAGAGAAATGCATATCAAAACCATGAGATTATCGCCTCACACCAGTCAGAATGTCCATCATCAAAAAAAATCTACCAAGAGTAAATGCTGGAGAGGGTGTGGAGAAAAGGGAGCCCTCCCGCACTGGTGGGAATGTAAACTGATACAGCCACTGTGGAAAACAGTACGGAGGTTCCTTAAAACACTAGGAATAAAATCACCATATGACCCAGCAATCCCACTACTGGGCCACTCCTCCCACCCTGAGAGACCACAATGCCAGAACACACACGTGGCCCACGTTCACCGCAGCACTCCTGACAACAGCCAGGACACGGAAGCAACCGAGACGCCTGTCGACACGTGAACGGGTCAGGAAGCTGCGGCACGCTTCTACAGGGGAGGACTGCTCAGCCATACAGGAGCGAACCTGAGCCAGCCGCAGTGAGGTGGACCGACCTAGACCCTGGTAGAGCCAAGTAAGTCAGAAAGAGAAGGACAAGTGTCGTATGTTAACACATATAGGTGGAATCTAGAAAAACGGTACTAATGAACACAGTAGAGAAGGGTCTGTGGACACAGTGGGGGAACATGAGGCTGGGACAAATTATATACAACAGTGTAGTGTTAGTCGCTCAGTCATGTCCGACTCTCTGCCACCCTATGGAGTGCAGCCCGCCAGGCTCCTCTGTCCGTGGGATTCTCTAGGCAAGAACACTGGAGTGGGTTGCCATCTCCTTCTCCAGGGGATCTTCCCAAGCCGGGCAGGCATCAAACCTGGGCCTCCTGCACTGCAGGCAGACTCTCTACCATCTGAGCTACCAGGGAAATCCTATATACACGATATCGTACATAAAACAGGTAGTAGGAAGTTGCTAAATAACACAGGAAGCCCCGCCTAGTGCTCTGTGATGACCTGGAGGGGTCACCTCATGGCTGGGGATGGGTGGGGGAGGCTCAGGAGAAGTATATATATACACACAAATACACACACACATAACTGACTTGCATTACTGTAGAGCAGAAACCAATTCAAAATTGTAATGCAATTTTCCACCAACTAAAAAAATAAAACTTAAAACCAATTTTTAATACCAAACCTTCTCTGAATCAAATCCATTCCTGTATAATCCAGAGTTTAACGCTCCTGATACATGGAATAGGATTAACGTCTCAAATGATATCAGATAAAAATCTCTACGTAAGAGTAAAAAAATGTACTATCCAAAGAACACCAGCATAGACAATGAAATCTCCTGCCTAAAATCTATGTCCTATAAGCCTACAAGTGGTAGAATATACCAGTAATTCCTCTGTACAAATTCTATCAAGATTAAATCACATAAGGGCACATTAAAGTGTCATTATAATAAAATGCTGTTCTGCCAAATAATAAGTAGCAACATGAAATCTCGAAACCACATGTGAACTGCCAAGTATTCCATGTTCTCAAAAACAGGTGTTGTTTCACCACAATTGATAAAAATACACCAAGATTATCTTAATATAGCTTTTCAATAAAACCTAGGGGACATTTTTCACATCTTTACCCTACATCTTCTTCACTACTGAATAAGTGTTCAGAAATAACCCAATTAACAAAGGGGAAGCAAGTGATCAAAGAAACTACTAACTAGGGCGGCCATGAGCCTTCTACTGACGATTCCTCACAGCTCCTCCCGGAGCCGCCTGCTTGCCACTGCTTCTTCAGCCCAGTCCCCACACACAGCCCTTACAGGAGGTATCAGAGTCTGCTGTAGCAAAATAAATACTTCTACACACTCATACATGATGAAACAACACTAATACAGTTACAATAAAGAAAATTAAAAGTTATTAAGCAACCTAAAATAAAACCCATGGTAGAAACCAGAGGGGAAAAAACATGGTGAAAACAAGAGAAAAGTGCTTAACACATCAGCCTAAGCCTAATGATAGCTAAAAATTAAGACAAAACTTCTCCATATATATTAATACAAGTGAAAATGAAAAGTGTAATATTGACATGAACTCCTATAAATGGAATAACAATCTTGTTTTCAACTAAGACACCGATGGCTCTCCCCCTCCGTCAATGCTGCTTCTATTGCGCTGCAGTACCACCAAGCGGCAGAAGGCTACACTGCAACTCCAGGACGGCTGGTTGAATACTTGCAACACTCAAAAATACCAACTGCTATGGACTAAACCTTCCAAAACTCTTAGGAAGGCAGAGTGAGAGCCTTCACCAGGACGTCCATCAGCAGGCAGCTTGCTCTTAGACTTCCCAGCCTCCAGCGGAGTAGAAAATAAACGTCTACTGCTTACGCCACCCAGTCTGCAGCGTTTTGTTATGCCAGCCTGAGTGGACTGATACAGCAATGCTACACCTGAATTCCAAAATCTGTTCTTTATGAGAAAGGCATTCACTTAAAAGGAACAAAAGTCAAAAGATTTGCCTTTAAAAATTCTAGCCCTTAAAATAACAGAAATTAAATAAAGTCTTTTCTAACAAGTTCCTTTATCGGCTAAAAGAGGCTATTATTTAGATCAGAAAAGTTAGAAGTTAGGATTAATTCTTATTATCAAAGGGAACATTTTTTCCCTGAAATTAATCAACTGTGGTTCCTAAGTACACCTGTGCTTTCCTCAGAGCAAGACAAAATCAGGGGAACAGGGGAGGCCGGGGGAGATTCGTATTGGTCCAAACAAGAGAGGTAAGTGTTATCAGGAAATAGATATATGTACTTAAAATCAAATTTTTTCTGTTTACATCTGTCTATGTGTTTAGAAATTCTCACCAATTTACAAACATTCCTGACTCTCTATATATTAAATAGCAGCCACGAACATGAACTCCAGAACGCAAATACCAGGGTTTGCGTCTCTGTTTTGTGCTTACTGAATACTCAACAGCTCTGTTTCAGTTACCCACCTGTAAAAACAGAGATAACTTCCCATAAAGGCTGCATCTTCCCCTACAGGATTCTCCATTCTCCCACTCCCCTGGCCCCAAGAATAAATTTTATTTATTTTCTTACAAATTATGGGGACCCACTGGAATCAGCACCACACAGACAGGACAACTTTTTATCTCAGTATCCCAGAGGAGAGAACAAAGAAGAGAAACCAAGGTGAAAACTGTCCTGGTTCACAGGTTAACTTTCTCTTCTTATCCCAAATACCCGACTTCTGCATCATCCCGACTCTTCATAATATCGTGTTCAAAACTCATGAGATGGAGCGTTCCAGCAGTAGATGCAGGCGGACCCCTTGGGTCTAGGGTCCTTCTTCAGTTTTCCAAGATTAGGTATTTGATTCCTCGAAAAAGATCCAATTATAAAGATAGCCCATACCACCTAATTTAGCCTACATTTCTGTTACTGCAGGTAATATTTCTTTCTGGACCTGGCTAACTATCTCACTGCTGTAGGACAAGACTACTCCATGCGTAAGGCGTATGGATTAGCTCCACTGAGTAGGACAGCATGGCTCCCATTCTGTCCTTCCTTATAAGCAAGACGACTACAAAAACTGAAGACAGAAAAGGGAAGACGTTTTAAGTATTCCATTTCATCTCCTGCCATCTACAGAAAAGAAAGGAAAAGCTCTTCAGAGGATGTGGCATTTCCTCACCTGCTCCCTAAAGAGTTTTCAATTTTAAAGGGTGGGCATAAAACTTCTTTGCTATAAGCTGTTGCAAAATACTTGCTCAGATAAGCTGTTCCATACTCAATTTAAAATGCAGCATTTTCAGTCCTTTTTAAAATCTTACTCCAAAGTAAATAAGCACTGATATTTTTTCTACAGTAAATAACCACTAGTGGTTTTTAAAAATTTTAACTATTATCCCTCACTAATAAACATACTCAAACCAGGCAGTGAACATTGCTCCAGAAAAACATAAAGCAAAAAAAAAAAAAGAGAGAGAGAGAGAGATTCAAATAAAATATGCTACAAAATCCATACTCCCCTCTCAAAAAAAAATCTCAAAATTCAATCACTACCAGTTTAGACTCTATAAAAATATCACTTCTAGTTACGAACATCTTGTTTTTAGAAATGGAGTCCTTGAGTTGACTCCTAATAATTTTATATCTTACAGAGATTTGCCCAGTTTCTCTAGGCTATTGAGCAACATATACTAAAACTACACTGGAACAAAAACCTTTCAACTCCTAGTGCAGTTCTCTTTCCATTTTATCGCATTTCCTCATAGCTCAACTTCTCAAGTGTCAAGGACAAGGTGCACTGTTGAAAACCGATAGAAAAGAATACCGTAAACAATGTATCACAATGTATTACTGTGGGCTACAGCCAACTGGCTACATTTGAAAATAAACAATTTAAACAAGAGTGAACATCCTCCTTTTAAAAATAAGAAACTAAGGCCCAATACAGACTGCTAGTCTGTGGCAATCTTTTGGGGAAAAAGTGACCTCCATCTGGAAAGATACCCAGTTAAGATTTGAATGGGCAAGAGAAGAGAGGCCTTTCCAGGTAGGAAAATCACATAAGCAAAAGCTTAGTGGATGAAACAAATCAATCAATTCAGAGGACAAAGAATAAATTCTTCTGACTAAGAATGCTACGCTAAGTCGCTTCAGAGACGACAGCCCACCAGGCTCCCCCGTCCCTGGGATTCTCCAGGCAAGAACACTGAAGTGGGTTGCCATTTCCTTCTTGACTAAGAATAAAGACAGACAAATTTAGGAATGGCTAAGAATTAAACTTCACCCTACAGGCAGAGGGAAGCTAGAGTGAGTTTTTACCAATAAATGTAAATGTCTCAGAAATTGTGCGTCTGGAAGCCCAGACTATAAACATAAAACAAAGGTCGTAAGAGCCAAAATATTTAACCAATCTATTTATTTAATCCAATTAAATATTTAATCCAATTCTAAAAGGAAAAGTAGAAAAGATATTACAAAAAAGGTTAAATAATACAATTTAAAATGTACACTGAAGGAAAATGAAACATATGAGAGAAGAATAAATGGCAGAAGTGGACAAACAAATTACCAGTTACATAACAAAAGATATCACTCCACGCAGGCAGTCAAGCTCTGGAAAGAGGATTAAATGATCCAAACAAGTCCAGTCTCCAAAGCTGAAACACTCAAAGCACAACCACCAAACATTACTGTTTCAAACTGCAGTAACTCACCTCTCTAGCAGCACAATCATGAGGAGCTTCTTCTTTGTTTACTTTTCCTTTTGGAAATCCCCAGCCTGATTTTGCTAGGTACCCCTGAACCAGCAGTACCTGCAAAACAATCAAGACGTAAAAATAAAGCCTGCTCTCCTTTCCCATATTCCTTCCTAAAAGCCAGAAGTGCTTTTCTCCCTACTTCAGATAACTGTTATCACCAATAATCTTACTTGGTTAACTATCTTCCAGGAGGCTAGATACATTACTTTTCCTAGGAAGAAAGGCATTCTGCCCATTTTAAAGTATTTCTTCAGCAATCAAGTTCCTTTACAATATGCCATACTGCAACAGGTATAAATGACTAAGACCCAGAATGCAGACAAAATATGCAAATTTTGGCCTTGCAGCGCTAAAAATCTGAGTATACTTTTAAAACCTCAGTTCAGAACATTATAGATGTAACATTAGGATGAAAACAGCCGATTACCATTTCACTTAAAAATTCTGTATTACTCTCACTCACATTTTCAAGTGTCTCATCAAGAATAATTGCACCATATGTTGGCACTCCCATTTTATATTCCTTCCATTCATCCAAAATTTTTTCCACATCTTCACCTTGAGGCAGCAAAAATGGACAATGATTGAAGAGTACACCATGTGTTAAGGAAGCCATTTACTTTCTCCCTTAATACAGTTTAAGCACATATATACAGAAAGAGATCTTTTTAAATGAATTTTGTATTTTATACAAAATTACTCACATCTTCACCTCACTTAAATGTATCCTTCTTTTCACATTTGTTTTCTCCTGAATAAAACATTTCTAACTTCTGCATTTAGCCTAGGCACAAATCAAGTAAACTTTGAATACACATACTCTGGCACCCTAAGTTAACACCAAAAAACTCAGGGCCACGCTAGCACTCCCAATCACTAAGTGTGTCGACCGTGTCACGTTAAGAGTCAACAGGCACCGAAACTGACCGCAGGAAACACAAGCACGGCACACACAGTGAGAGCTCGGCTCCCCGGCAGCGCCGTGGCTAGGACCGCTTCCACTGCAGGGGGCACAGAGCCAGTCCCTGGCTGAGGAACTAAGATCCCACGAGCCCCTCGGCCACCCCTCGCCCCCAAAACAGAAGAAGCGGAAGTAGCTGACTCTAACTCTGGGAAGCAGAACTAGAGATGAATGAAGCATGCCACTCTACAGGGCTGAATATTTTTCTTTACCATGTGCATGTATCGCTTTTATAATTTAAAACATTTTAAAGATGAAGATTTATTAAGGATTACAGAGAAAGGTAAATATAAGTATTAAGGAGAGTATGGCCTGTTTCAAAAGAAACTGGGTATGCCTCTCCAAAACTGGGCAGAGTAAAATAATTTTTTCTAAAGTAAATAAAACCTACACCTGTAAAGTATATCCTCAGGCTTCCAATACTCATATGCTACCAAATGCCTCATTACAACACTGTTAATTATGAAAACTGTAGGGCAAATTATAATTTATGACAGTGTTTCTCAAACAGACATTCTCAAGGGTTTTCAAGTTCTCTGTGAAAACTTCCATATTCTGTCTTTTCATTTTTATGTTATTGTAAGAAAGGAAGGTTTTGTAACAGATAAGGCAAAGAAAGGTGCAGGGAAAACTTGTAGTACACACACGTCGACATCCTGTAAGAAGTCAGCATTATATTCACATTAACTACTGAGTTAAACAAAAACATCACATTAAATTCATTTTATGAAAACTAATTTTATGAGCTGTACCTTTTTTCTGTTTAAAAATATGCTTTGGTTTTATAACTGCAGTAAGAAATAAGGTTCTCAAAGAGCTCAAAAAAGGCAACCATCTATAAAACACTGTATTAAATAGGCAAGCACTATATAGGCAAGGTTAAAAATATTCTTTGCTTTCATTTAGGGAGAGGGGAAATCATGTGGATATAATATTAACTATTCCATAAAGCTCTATGGAAGAATTTTGGACGATTCCAGCTTCCTATAATTCTGAAAGCTATTTCCCATTAAAAGTCTGGCCTGAGACATTTAATAAAAATTCCTTATGTGTTTTAGGTCACCACAGATTTTTTTTTTTAATCTAACTATATCTTTTAAATAAATGGATATTTTTTCCATTAAAAATTTAACCACAGGGGGAAAAATATGAAAATAACCCAGGAATAGAAGTAACTTCAAATAGCGTTAAAGAGGAAGTGTCAAAGAGGAAGACACTTATCTCGTCTTTTTCCTCTCTCTTCCTTCTCCCTACAACATTCTTAATAATTTCACAGTGCATTAGTGTCTCTATAATGAAGTTTTATCTCATCTTTATACCCATTAAATAACTTCCTCAAAAATAACGAAGATTAGCAAAACAAATTAAAATCAAGACATAATCTTGAAAATTATCTACTCTTCATTTACCCATTTTTTTTCCTACCCCAAAATCACCATAAAAAGAGTTGATGAACCAATCAACTGCAGACCAAGATATATTTGGAATTAATGATGAAAAGTACCTGCTCAAGTCCACACAATTAGCAAATACAGAACCCAATCCAAAGTGACATCAATTTCTTCACTGAAGACAACTCTTCAATCTTCCTCCGTATTCAAAAGTACATAAAGTAATTCATTCCAACAATGGAGTGCAAAGTTTTTTGTTTTTTGGTTTTTTTGGAGTGGAGAGTTTTTAAATACCACTTTTATTTAATGAGACAATGTACTTAACTCAAAAAAACCCTATGATATGCTCTGAGTAATGATAATTATTTTTGAATTTTTACTACAATTATTATTTGTATTATTATTATTATTTGCCTTATTTTCTTAACCATCAAACCAAATTATTTTGCATCTTCAATCTTGGCTTACTGGGCCTTACCAACATTTCTAAGAGAAAGACTGAAGATCACACTGATTAAATAAAGAATGGAAGAAGCTTTAAGCCCATACGTCTACTTGTATTACACATATCCCCTTTCTTAACAATTCAGTGATTCTTTAGTAGACTCTTTTCAACATTTCTGCAAAAACATGAAAAATACACTCTAACTGTAGACAGTCATTTCGCTAAACTGCCATCCAAAATCCTTCTGTTACCACAGATGACGTCAATTTCCTCTCGGGACAAGCTCCAGCCCCAGTTCCTTGGATTCCTGGTCCTTCACCTCCACACCCACTTCTGGGACCAACTGCCACAGCAACAATCGGCACCCTGCCATCAACAGAACTATTACTGTACTTTGATTAGAATAAAACATCTTGGCCATAATTTTCTACAGCAGTCTTTTAAGGAGTCACAATATATGGCTATTCTACATCAATTTTTGACTGTTCTCCTGTCTCCATATTCGCACCCTCTGGCTTTTATTTTCTTCTCTCCACAATATGGTCCATCACTTTAATCAACGTCTTAGCAATATTCAAAATTCTTTTGCCACAGTTATGAATATAGCTCCCAGGCAAAACCTCAAACCAGAAGCAAGTCCAGGACAGTCAACCTATACCACATACTGAGGTATGCAGTATATAACTCAGGCAAGTACTACTGGCACATACTCAGTTAAGTGCTATACCTGAGTAGCCACTAAAGAAAAGTCACAGGATTATGCACAATTAACAAAAGAAAAAAACAGAGTCACAGAAAAGGCCTACTATTTGTCCAAGGTTGCACGGCTGGTAAATGGCAAAGATGGGATGGTAACGCAAGGGATGTGGCTCCAGAATTCATTCTATTAACTTTTGCTCTAGTCTCAGTGTGTCCATCATGCCCCCACAAAATTTCTCCTTTATTTTTCTACAAATGGAATGGCACACCCATCCACTCAATCGCTCAGATCAGAAACCTAGATACCATCCTTGACTCCTTCCTCTACCTCTCCTCAGACACTGAAGTTAAGACAAATTTTACCTCCTAAATATCACTGAAATTTAATATCTTCTATTCACTTCTATCAGAAGTTTCCATTTCCCTCTCATAAATTAATGAAACAGCATCTTAACTAGGTTTCCAATCTGATGTTCCTCCCATTCACTGCCTGCACTATCTCAGGAATGTTTTCCAAAATATCCCTAGAGAAATAAAGTAAATGCGGCAAAACGTTAACAACGGGCAAATACACAGAAAGAGCGTGATGGCACTTGATTTGACATTCTTTCCACTTCTAAGTTAAGCTGTTTTCCCTGAAGTCTTTTTTAATCTCCTGCATTATTACCCTTATGGGTAAAATCCAGACAAATACGGCCCACTAGACTCTGCCTCCAAAGAAGATTTTTATCTATTTTCAAATTGGAGTGGGATTACTCGCTTCACTATTTCTAATGAACCCTACGCTACTTTATCAAAACCTATGAGACTTCAGTGTAATCATGTCCTTTCCTGCCTGTTATCTTAAAGACAGCAACCAAATATACCTTGTTCACTATACAATGCCAGGCACAGAAGAAGCACTCAATTATTTAATGGAGTCTACCACATTAGAAGAAGCTTTTTCTTCCACGTAAGTGAATTAGAAGAAGAAACTTAAATAAAACAGGAGCGCTTTTTTTTTAATAATAAGGAAAGTTTTAAAAATTCATATATATAAACACAATTGCAATTGTGTTTTAGGAAAAACTGCAATTCAGGACTCTGGGTTAGGAAGATCCCTTGGAGAAGGAAATGCCGACCCACTCCAGTATTCTTGCCTGGAGAATCCCATGCACAGAGGAGCCTGGTGGGCCACAGTTCATGGGGTCAGAAGAGTCGGACATAACTCAGTGACTAAACCACCACATAAGCACAAAATCTTACCCAGAAACCCAAAATATGTACAGTTGCTCTTGTAGACCCCCAAGTCTATGCAAAACAGAAGACGACAGCCTTATTTTATCCATGTTTCTCCAATTAGATTATAGCTCCTTAAAACAGTGTTCTGTGATTTCCTCATAAAATCTGCCACCAAGACTCTAACAAAGATAGTGCTCCACAGTACTTCTATTCCTCCTTTTTTCATTTACTTCTCCATACTTGCTGAGAAACTTTCAAAGGTTAACAGCTATACAGAATAAACAGTTTCATTCATTTTCTGCAGAACCCTAAGGGGTTCCTTATTTCATGCAGCTAAGGGAAAGCACAGGGAGCTGAGTGTGAGGGTTGTTTTAAATCACCTATTCCTGCTCCCTCCAGTGTAGTACAGTGAACTTACGGGTATAGCTCCATGTCAACACATGGTTTATGTTTAAAAACAATGACCAAGAGAATAAAAATCAGAGCATCTGGCTCAAGATTTAAAAACTCACAAATCCCCCTGCATAACTTCCATCCCTATCTCCTCTTGGATCCCTGTAAGAATCTTAGTAAAAATTTACTTTCCAAGGTATTGCTTTTCATTTCCAACTCCCCAATTTTGCTCCATCCCTTTTCTTTATCTGCAATGTATTTCCCACTCCAGCCTGCTTACAGGAAATGTATAGAATGAAAATCCTACATTCCCTTTAAAACATAGCCTTGCTTAAACTTGCATAAAACTCTCCACCTTCTGCCAAATTCTAAAAACAGTATCAAGAGCATTAGCAATTTACCGGGGTTTTGGCCTTGTGACATAGCTTCCTTTTATAATCTTAAATATTTGCGTGAATCTTTTATAATTATGACAAGTTTCTATCTTATTTGCAAACAAGGAGGAACTAAGGGTTCTCAGAAGGCAAGGTATCTGCCACAAAACCAAAAACTGTTTTGAACACAGGAAGTATTCAATAACTACTTAAGAATATCTATCCCAGAAAGGTAGTAATCTCGGTAAAGATCATTCAGTTAACTGGAACAGCAAGAGGAACGTAAAAAAAAAAAAAAACAGATCAGTTCTAGAAACAAGTTAGCTATATCTGAAAGAAAAGAAAATCTAATTTATTTCTAATTATCACTGCACATTTTAGGGGGTCCTCAACATAAATAAAAGTACAGTTGTCCCTCCAGTATCGACAGGTGTTACCAAGTCCAAGCTCACTCTGCTCACTACCTGACAGGCCAATGAATCCGAGACACAAGGTTGAGGCAAGGAATATGATTTATTCAGAGGGCCAGCCAACCAAGATGGCCAACTAATGTCTCAAAATCATCATTTTACCGGGGTCTGGACGCCAGGTTCTTTTATAGAGAGAGACGGGGGGAGGTGAGGAAACAAAGTAAAAAGACTATTAATCTTGCAAGTTATCTCCTAGAATGGCTAGCCTCAGGCAGGGTGGGTGTGTTCATTTCTTCTTTCCTGCCAGCTACAGGTGGAGGGGAGGGGGGGTGGTTCTGAACAAAGGCACTTTAAGAGGCAGAGAGGCAGGCTTCTTCGAGGCAGGCTATCATGTGTGACTGTAGTAATAACAAAAGCAATGGAAAGCAAGTTCAAGAAACAGTTTCAACATGGAGTCGGAACTGACTTCTCCCTGCAACAATGTGTGACCCACAGATAGTGGGGTTGACTCTACATGCCATTTTACACCATCAAAGAAACTTGAGCGGGCTTTCCTGGTGGCTCAGCGGTAAAGAACCCTCCTGCCAATGCAGGGGACGTGGGTTTGATCCCTGGGTCGGGAAGATCTCCTGGAGAAGGAAATGGCAACCCACTCCAATATTCTCACGTGGGAAATCCAATGGCAAAGGAGCCTGATGGGTTATATAGTCTATGGGGTCACAGAAAACTGGACATGACTTAGTGACTAAACAAGGAACACCTATGAATTCTGGTATCCTGGAGAGAAGGGGAGTGGTCCTGGAACCACCCCCATGAATATCAAGATACAACCCTACTATCAAATTGTGCCTACCACCATCAGGCACAAACCATATGTATATGCTTTATGTATTTGACAAATTTTAGAAATCATTATGTTTTATTTAAAAGATTATAAATCTCAAAGACAAGCAAAAGAAAATTTGTGCTACAACATCTTATTAACAAGAATGAAAGACAGTCATTATAGTAATAAAAAGGATATCAGCTTTAGCAAAGTCTCTTATCCCACACTGAGGTAATCCTGGTGTGTTCTGCATGTAGAAATCCAAGTAAAACCAATGGGCAAGTTCAATCTGAAAACACACTCGGATAGCATTGTCTCTTTCCTCGCTGGGAATATGCAAAATAAATCGGCTGTCAAAAACAAAAAACATACAAAAATTACATTTACAAACCATAACAATTTATTTTAACCTTTTAAATTGCTTCATTCCTGACCCACCAACACGAAAACAGACCAAAAGCAGTACTGATCAAGGAAGCGAAACTGGCAGGAAAGTGAAAGTGTTAGTCGCTCAGTCTGTCCAACTCTCTGCGAGCCCATGGGCTGTAGCCTCTGTCCACGGAATTCTCCAGGCAAGAATACTGGAGTGGATTGCCACTCCTTTCTCCAGGGGATCTTCCCGACCCAGGGATCAAACCCAGGTCTCCTGCACTGCAGGCAGATTCTTTACCATCTGAGCCATCAGGGAAACCAGGGAAAATGAGTTATGAATGAACTCATTCATAACATAATTTTTTTAAGAGGCCATCTATCCTCTGTTCACAAGTACAGAGATTAAGAGCTCACTAACAATAAATTAAACATGAGCCAGAAAACAAACTTGTGGGACTTCCCTGAGGTCCAGTGGTTAAGACTCCATGCTTCCACTGAAGCGGGCACAGATTTCCTCGCTGGTTGGGGAGCTAACATCCCGCAAGCCACGTGGTGTGGACAAAGAAAAAAAAATCACTAGGATTCCCTCCCATGTCTGGTAACACTTTCAAAGAATATATGCAAATAAATTCATACACTCAGAAAAGATATTAGCTGTTTAATCTCTATATTTAAAGTATTACAAAGAAATGTTAAAGAAATCATTAATAGACCAGACTTCCCAAAGAGCTCACCTGAAGAATCTGAGTTCAAAATAACTTTCAAACACACTCACTTTAAAAAAAAGAAAATCTAAGCTGTCTTTTCCAAGTACATTCAGAGGCAGGAAGAAACAGTTGATACATAATATAAGTGTACACTATATTACATATACAAATGTGTATGTATGATTAAGATAATGAACCCCTTTCTTGTGCAACAAACCAATCAAAATTTATGTGATTTACAGGACACATTAAGCAACCACCATTAAGCTTCTTCTGTGCTTAACATTTTCTGTAACCTTTTTCTCGTGACTTTTAGAGACAGAATGAATTACATGAAAGAAATCCACTGGTGTCTACAGTCATTTTTTAAAATTAAAAATAGCATCACCCAATTTGATCACCTACACAAGCAGTCCACAACCTCTCTGGTACCAGTTTCACGGAAGACAATTTTTCCATGGACTAGACAAGGGGGATGGTTTGGGGATGACTCAAGTACGTTACATTTACCGTGCCCTTTATTTCTATCATTATTATGAAATCCGCTCCACCTCAGATCACTAGGCATAGATCCCAGCCTTTGGGGCCTCTGACCTACACTACTCACTAGTTGTGGTGATAAATGTTCTTTGCTGTTTTCAAGTTTCAAATCAAATCTCAAAACAATGCTGTAAAAATTATAAAAATACATCATTCCAATAGGGAACTGGATAAGTAGAAGTTAAGACAAATGTATGTACAATAATCTAGAAAAACAATGGGCAAATGAGCTTAAACCACATCTCTATTGAACAAGACAGGTAACACGCAACGCTGATAGCATTATCTAAGACATAAAAATCTCTTCCACATGGCATTTAAGATCCAGTGCCTGCTCACCTGCACAGCCCCTATCACTCTGTAAAGTTCTTTATACCCAGTGACACTTGTTTCTTACAAATGTCCTAAATCGCCATCCACATACTATCTCTCCTCTCCTTTTCTTATAATTCATTCCCCATGACTTACCTACAGGTCCTGAGGAATGATTTATGAATTACCTACTTCATTCACTTCTTCTAACTCATTCCTCATGACTTACAAACACTGCATCTCCTACCGTGGTAGGTATATCAGACTCCTCCGAATAGATTTATAAGCTCTTTCAACTCCTACTCCATTAAAGCAACCATCTGGTTTTCACTACTGCGTGCATGCTCAATCGCCAAGCTATGTCCAAGACTTTGCGCCTCATGGACTGTAGTCCGCCAGGCTCCTCTGTCCACAGGATTTTTCAGGCAAGAGTACTAGAGTGGTTTGCTATTTCTTTCTCCAGGGGATCTTTCCAACCCAGAGATCAAACCCATGTCTCCTGCATTGCAAGCCAATTCTTTACCACCATTACTGTCCATAAACTGTTCCAAGTTAGTTCACTGAGATAAGGTGCTGAAATCAGTCCTGAATATGCATTGGAATACCGATGCTGAAGCTGAAACTCCAATACTTTGGCTATCTGATGCAAAGAACTGACTCACTAGAAAAGACTCTGATGCTGGGATAGATTGAAGGCGGGAAGAGAAGGGGACAACAGAGGATGAGATGGTTGGATGGCATCACTGACTCGACAGACATGAGTTTGAGTAAACTATAGGAGTTGGTGATGGACCGGGAGGCCTGGTGTGCTGCAGTCCATCCGGTTGCAGAGTCGGACGCAAGCAGTCCATCCGGTTGCAGAGTTGGACGCAACTGAGCAACTGAACTAACTGATCTTTGTATATTTTTACTCCTATAGTCCAGCAATTGTCTGACACATACCAGAGTGACATACTGGCAGTTATATAATTTATCTTTGAAATATAAGATGAAGCAAGCGCACGCCACTGTGTCCTTCCCACAAAATGCAGCTATAAACCCTGAATGAAATACACAGACCAGCTATTTGAGGACTGTGAAAAGTAAACAGCAGCAGGAAGATTGAGGAGGATGACAAATATCTGAATTCACCATTTTTCCACCCTCCAGTATCCCTGTAAGGTGGACTGGGGGTAAGAAGTGAGCTCCAGGAGCCCTCAAGTTCTGCCTCAAGGCTCAAGACAGGAATCTAAAGGAATCTCTCCAGGCTTAGAGACAGTGAGGGAAATTCCCCCTCTCTCTTCTCCATTCTCTCATGCCACAGTACCAAGCAATGCCATACTGGTTAGAGCTGGCAGCAAGTGACTGTAACAGGGATCCACAGAAGTTAAAACTTTGTCGGACAAGAACCTTCCTCTCCGATCACAAGAACTGTGCAGTCCCAACAGGGTAGGGCCAACATCCATTGCTTATTTTTCTTCTAAGCCTGCACGCCTCAGCCAGAGTGAGCCCATGCACAGCAACAAAGACCCAGCACAGTCAGAGCAGAAACCTGAATCAGACCGCCAGCAGTACACCACAGACTAGTCAACTCCACTACGTCCAAGACACACCAGGCCTCCAGCCTCAGACTAGCTAGTGCACGATACAGAAAGACTAACTGCACACAAACACTAGACTCATTTTTATCTGATTTTAATAAACTTACACCAAGTCTCAAAAGGGGCTTCTCTGTGGCTCAGACGGTAAACGAATCTGCCTGCAATGCAGGAGAGCCAGGTTTGACCCCTGGGTCAGGAAGATCCCCTGGAGAAGGGAATGGCAACCCACTCCAGTATTCTTGCCTGCAGAATCCCATGGACAGAGGAGTCTGGGGGTCGCAAAGAGCTGGACAGAGCTGAGCGACCAACACTTTCAAGTCTCAAAGAAAAGAAAGAAAAGAAAAACCACTTGTCTATTATTTCTTCATCTTCTCAGTTTGGGACATTTTCTACTGAATTCCATTATGGAAGAAGATGAAGAATTAACTCTATCCCTTCTCCTCTCATTCTACACACCATTCTCCTCTCTCCATCGTCCCAACACACGGCATCTTAGTTTACTCTTGTAACTCCAGCACTACTGATATCTGGAGCACGCAACTCTATGTTGAGAGGATCTGTGCTGTACGCTCCACATGTTCAGCAGCATCCACAGCCTTTGCTTATTAGGTATCAACAGCACTCTCCACAAAGCTGCAACCAAAAAGATCTCCAGTCACTGCCGAACGTCCCTCGAGAGGAGCAAAACTCAGTCCCAGTCTATAACCACCGCGTTAGATCAGCATTCAAGTCTTCACACTGCTGCTGCTGCTGCTGCTGCTGCTGCTGCTGCTGCTAAGTCGCTTCAGTCATGTCCAACTCTGTGTGACCCCATAGACGGCAGTCCATCAGACTCCTCTATCCCTGGGACTCTCCAGGCAAGAACACTGGAGTGGGTTGCCATTTCCTTCTCAAATGCATGAAAGTGAAAAGTGAAAGTGGAGTCGCTCAGTCATGTCAGACTCTTCGTGACCCCATGGACTGCAGCCTACCAGGCTCCTCCGTCTGTGGGATTTTCCAGGCAAGAGTACTGGAGTGGAGTGCCATTGCATTCTCCGAGTCTTCACACTATGATTCTGTAAATACAATTCACAACTAAGCCGTATGATAAGCCACAGTTTTTTCCCATTGAAAACATTACTTAATTTAGCTGCGCAGGGTCTCAGTTGCAGCACACAGGATCTTTTGGCTATAGCATGCAAACTCTCAGCAGCAGCATGCAGGGTTCTAGTTCCCTGACCAGAGCTCGAACCTGGGCCCCATGCGCCGGCAGCACTCTTAGCTGCTAGACCACCAGGGAAGTCCTTGTTTTCCCTCTTAAGCATAATCAAAAGTTCTCCCACTAATTAACAAATGTCTTGTCATTGCTTTACTTTCTCTGTATCTGTCAGCAACTCAATCTTTCTAAATTCTAATTCTAATTTCCAAATTTCTAAATTCTTCACCAGTTTTCTAAATTCTTTTCTTGAAGTGCTCATTCAGACACACCAGTTTCATCTTGAAGACTGTCCCTGAGCCTTCTCATCTGTTCCAATCTGGAATGACTGTCGCTGCATCTAACACACATCTGTCATCCTGTGCTGTCCGTTCACCAGCATCCCATGGTTCCCACGTTTCCACCCTACACTAGACCTCATGTTCTCACATCCTGTCTTCCTCCTGTTAAGGTACTTCCTTATTTTCACTTAGTACCACCTTCCATGCCTTCTGGAAAAAAAGAATGCAGCAGAGATAAATATGAAGACGTAGTGAATTTGAAAATAGCTTTGTCCTTACACTTGACAGTTTGGCTAGGTGAAGAATTCTAGGTTGGAAATCATCTTCCTTCAGAATCCTGAAGACAGTGCTCTTTCCTGCCAGCCTACAATGTTGATGTGTGGACTGAAGCCACCTCAATTCCTTCGTCCAACCTTTTTTCTCACTGGAAGCTTCCAGCTTCTTCCTTCTGTCCTTCATGTTCTAAAATTCTCTAGCTGTCTCTTTTCCACGGCATCACTCATTCGATGGACTTCATCTACTTGGAAACTCACCTCCTTCAGTACTAAAAGACCTCGTGCAATGATCCTTTGATTCTCCAATTTTCTCTATTATGTCCTACCTCTAGCTTCTAAAACCCTTACTTTCTGGGAAACAGTCTCTTGCAAGCCACCGACTGGGCTTTTTGTTTCTACTCTCATATTTAAAATTCCAAAGGCTATTTTTAATTGCTTAAACTATGCTTTCATAGATTATTCTATTACATGACTGTAAAAACCTAGCTCTCTAAGGAGTAGTTTTGGGGTTTTTTCTTCTTCTACCTGCATAGTTTCATTCTTTCCAGTTGTTTTTCATTGCCAGTTTTACATTCTGCGTCGAGGCCTATTTCAGATATTCACACTTAAAGCAACAGACCACAAAGCTTTTTTAGGAGGCTTGTCAAACATGAGGGACCATGACAGGGGATTAGGCTGAGCCATTTCATCAAGGACCTTCCAATGTCAGCATCTTCAGGTGTTTCCTCATGGGCTGGTCAGATCACCTAGACAAAAACCTTGCGATCCGTCAGGAGGCAAAGGCCAGGCTGCCACTTTCTGGGAGCCGAGCAGGGGAAGAGGGACGGCTTCCGGTCTGTGCACGGTACTCACTCGCCAGCTCACCCCTGCCACCGCTCAACACCCTCTCATTCTGGTGCAGAGTGACCACTACAATATGCGCTCTGTCACAAGTCTGTCAGCTCTGCTAAGCCACACGCCACTTCCACTTCTGCTGTATAGTCTCCAAACTTTGTGGCTCATCTCTTCATCCATTCTTCCCTTTCTTGTGGGTTAGACATTTGGAATTGTTTACCTTTTAGTGGAGTAGATGCTTGTGCACAATCTACTATCTTTAACTAGAAATTCATATGACAAAAAATTTCTAGAGAATACTAACCACAATCTAAAATGGGGTACAAAAACACCTAAGACAGAGAAATTCAATCCTATTCCCATCCCAATCCAGGAAAGTCCTGATGATAAACTGGACGATGAGAATAAGAAAAGTTTTTAAAAGGCTAACATAACAGCAAAGTCTATTAATAGGAGAACATCCACACTTCTTTCACTCCTGACAGTCAGGAGTTTTCCTACAAAAGGTAGGGGAGGGAGGACCACCACCCAAGACTCTTGGTTTGAGTGTTGGCACACCAAAACAAAACTCCTGCACACTGGCATTCAAGGGCTCCCCACCGTTTAAGAGCCAGCTCCCTATCTATCCTCATAAAGAAGCCTAGCAACACAAGCAAGTCCCTCCACAGCCCCATCTCAAACATCTTAAAAAACCACCCAACACGTAAGGAAAACCTAATTCACAACAAAGAAAAAACTAAGCTCATTTTAAAAAACTGGCTCTGAAGAGAAGTGTTGTCAAGGATATCTCCCGGAACCTTGATACGGCAAGTGTGGGCCCTGGGCCACCTGGAAACCTAACTGTGAGAAGAGAAACATTTCAGACATTTCAGTCCCATGCAGGCTCAGAAAGCTGGCTCCCTAACGATCCCCTCAAAGAAACAACTTTAGAATGTAAATCAGCAGAACAAGAATGAAAATAAAGAAAGCATAAAACAGATGATTCAAGAAAGAAGAGATACAACCCGGGAGAGCTGGGAAAAGAGAATTCTAGGACAGTGCAGGTTGGACTAGACAGTGAAGATCTCCAAGACAGCATTCTCCAGGAAAAAAGGATTCATTAGAAGAGCAGATGGTGTAACTGAGAGCAAGACCAAGGATATCTAAGGAGCAGATGAGGGTGTGATGGTGGAAGGCAGCTAGAAACTACAGGCATTTTGAGGGAGAAAGGTAAATGTACAAGAGAATCACAGTCCAAACACGAAGCCAAAAAAGTTAGAACAAAAGGGGGGAAAATATTAAAGAATAGCTAGAAGGAACCAGGCGATAATGAACAAAGCATATGCGTCTTTATCCAAAAGAAAAAACCAAAAGGTATCATTGAGAGCAATTTGCAGAATATAAGAAAGAACAATTTATTTGGTCATTCTCTCAAGATTCTTAAAAAAGGATCTTGACTATGTTCAGAATCCCAGCCATTGTAGACTTGCCTCTACTATGGAAAGTATTTACAGTCATGATGTGTAACAAATGCCATTATTATTGTTCACCCCCTGCAATCAACCAGTAGCAGAATAGTTAAGATTTAATAATGTTACAAAATGTAACATAAATAAACTATCAATCTTAATTTTTAGGTCACCTGCATAGAAGCTGAGGGAGTAGGTAAGAAAAGAAATGGAAGAAATGATAAGGCACTGCCTCACCCTACCAAATACAGACTCAATAAGACACTGACGTTCACAGGACAGAAATAAAACTTTTAAGCATAGTAAAGTCACAAAGATAAGCAGTGGAACGATTTACAGTAGTAACATAACTGCACTGGAAGGACAAGTAAGTGCAAATTAAAGTGCCTACCAAGACACACTAAATCCTCAATCTAACATTGATAGAAACGGGTACAAGTAAACTTTCAAATACTGAAATAGCCATCAGAAAACTTCACAAAAGTCTGCAGAGCAGAACTAGGATGAAAGGGGTAGGGCAAGAGATTGCTGCTTTTCAGCTCACAAAGTCATCTGTTTGATTTAAAAACAAAAACCAAAATACCTGACAAATGAGTACATTTTAAAAGTTAAAGGCAAACTTTTTAGAAACTTTTAAGAACATTAATTTTACACAGGAAAATTAAACTTCAATGCTTTCATTCCATGAATGTTTGTGATCTTTTATATATTTAAAAGTGTGTGTATATACATACATGTGTATATTTTAAAAGCTAAAGTAAAATGCTTTTCACAATATTTTGTTATGGGAAAAACTTCTCCACCTCACAAAAAAAAGTCATCTTTTCAGTGTTTCCACAGATAGAAAAAGCATTAGCGCAAGGACTGAAATTAACACAAAAATGTTTCAGGTGAAATGAACACTTAAATGGTTATTTCATTAACCTATGTGATCACCAAAATAGCAATAGTAGCTACCAGAGTATACCTTTCTTCTTTTAACACAGGAGTGTCCTTACCATTTAATTCTTAAAGGGACTTAACTAAATAACTTCAAACTTTTCTTTAAGAGGAACAACTTACCAAACTGCAGTTTTCAGTTTTTACTTTAAAATCATGCTTTCCAAATCTTTAATAAGATTATTTAAATAGTACTGAAAAACATTTTTAACTTTTAACATTATAAACCATGGTGCACCAAAGGCGAATACCACCCACCATACAATGGTGCTGATTCACTTCTACATTCGCAAACATACTGTTTCAGAAAGCAGTTCTGGTTCACCAGAGCATTTCAGACAAGTCTTCCTTGCTGTCCTCCAACTCCCCTTCACCCGGAAGTTACCAGTTTTATCAGTTTGGTGTATATACTTTCAGAATTCTGTGCATGCACAGAAACATGTATTCACAAAAACATGTAAAAAGTTTAACAAAGAGCACCAAATGACTAGTTATTACACTCAGTAGTATATTGTGTACATTTTCAAGACACAAATACTCTCCTTTGGTTTACTGTTTGCTAACTGCCTTAGGAATTTCTAATGGCTGCACAATATTCCTGTAAGTTAAATACCCCATATTCAACTGCCTGAAAACTAACATTCCGTTTCTCAGGTAAGCTGTCTCATGGTCATAAAGTCATATCCTGAAAACTTAAGTCTCTTGCTCTAATTTCTCACATAAAAATCACTCTCAAATTTTACATTTCCCCAAAACATATTAATATATGGTCAGTAACTAAACTAGACATGATTAGCAGGACTATGTAATTTATCAAAGATCAAAATAATAAAAGAAAAACCTTAAAGATACCAATAAAGAAGAACTAAAACTGGAGAAAATACAAAGGGAGTGAAAACAAGAGTCAAGACCAAACTTATAAATCAAGAGGCACTTTAAAAAGTACAAAAAAAATAAAAATAAAAAGATGTTTAAAAAGTACAAAAAAACTAAACTTTTTCAATTTAAGCTTTATTTTCATAGAAAATAAGTGTGAAATTTTCTGATAGGGCCCATAAGCAAAAGCCAGAATTGTTAATATTAAAAATCTTTAAATTAATCAAAGATACTGTAAACATTAACTTGAAAATGGTATTACTTTTAAAACCTGAAGTTTTAAGAAATGGTTATTTGGTTCTGAAATGGAGCAGGAGTCATCAAGGACATCCCCACCCTCTCTCCCTCACCTCCTGTTTAAAGGAGAATTTTAGCCTCCTAAGCTAAATTTGATTCAGAGAAGCAAGGAAATGCAGAAAACTAAGGAAAGCAGTCAAGCAAGACAAGACTGGCTTAACCATAAAACAAAGTCAAGGACCTTTAACTCCTGTGCAAAGCCTGTAGGTAGTATCCTGAGCCCTATCGTTCAGTTGTTCTGTAAAAACTAAAACCCTCACCAGGTGGAAGCCAACTGCATGCTAACCACCAACAAGCAGACCTCAGACCCTTAAAACCAGGCTGATAATTTGAAATTCTATAAAGCCACCCTGTTACCTCACCACCACATAATCAGAAAGAGGTCCATGAGCTGAAGACTCACCACGACCCTGTCCCTCATCTCCCCTTTGAGTCTGTCTTTTAAGCATGACCTGCCATTCCTCCTTGCAAGGCCCAGCAGTGGATGCAGCGGTACTTCCTTTTACCACAATTCTCTACCAGTACAGGCTTTGCTGCATGTCAGGCAAGTAGGCCCAAGTTTGGTTGGATGACCGTTTCCTATTAGTTGATCAAGTAGCTAGCCCTAATTTTTAAACACATCAACCATGTGGGTCAAAAAAACAGTAACTACCAATAATTTCCTTAAAGGAAAGTTTTCTCTATTCCCAAAGATCTGTATAAAATAGTTTAAATACACTAACCAGAAAACCAAGTAAGAATCTTTAACATGTAACAGATGTTTAACATGAAGTCTACAAAACACTATTATTTTTAAGTAGGATTACACACATCAAATCACCTTCATAACGGTTGATATGACTCCTTTAAATGATGCAGTCTTCAGTAATATGCAATATAAACCCAATACTAATGGCACAATTGGGCGTCCCTCATAGCTCAGTTGGTAAATCATCTGCCTGCAGTGCAGGAGACCCGGTTCGATTCCTGGGTCGGGAAGATCCCCTGGAGAAGGAAATGGCAACCCACTCCAGTATTCTTGCCTGGAGAATCCCATAGACAGAGGAGCCTGACAGGCTACAAATCCATGGGATCGCAAGAGTCAGACACAACCACCACCAATGGGACAATTAGTTTCGAGGCCTGTAAAAAGTATAAATTACCTATCTTCTCTAAACCACCTGTATCCCTATTAATTCATACACAACTATTGCTCATCTTTCCTAATACTACTCATATTTAATTTTTCTGACTATAAAATGTACATCCTCTAAAAAAATTTTGGAAAGATGAATCAGAAAAACCATAATTCCACTTTTGACATGTTCTCCCAGTCATTTAATCTAACAAACATCAAACCTTTTTCTTAAGTTATAACCGTATCATCACTAAAGTACAGTGACGGTTAATTCTTAGTGGTTGAAGAATTAGTCTCTTTACTTACCTACATGTATTTTTGTGAAGTAATAACATTAGAGAGGACTTTCTATTTTATCCAACAGTGTTAAGTAAAAAAGACAGGCATTAGAAAGAAAAAGGCCTATATTTCAAATCTTGATTTTCTAAATTAAGATGAAAATGACCTTGTATAAATTACAATGTGAGTCTGACAGACGAAAATGGAAAAAACTGCATCTACCAAACAGGGTTATTTTGAAGATTAAATGATACACGTGAAGAGAGCAGCCAGTGTCTGGTTGGCGCTCAGTAGTAACTCCACCAGTATCAGTTCTTCCTCTCCCCTTAAAATCTTGAATGCAACACAAAGATAAAAAGCCAGACTTTAGACATAAATACAGTGAAAAGTGGTCGTTTTAATCAAAGCTTGTATTCACTTGTAATTTAAATTATTTCACAACCCACTCACACCAGCGAAAACTCAGGTTATTACTACACCAAAAACATTTCCTTTTCCTGAAGTAAAATTTTAAGTCTATTTTACACATGCTTGAAAGTACACTTGCTTGGCTACCTGAAATTATAGCCAACAAGAGAGAAGAACGCAGAAAATTTCTCTTGTAAAAGGATGTTCCTGCTAAGTCGCTTCAGTCGTGTCCGACTCTGTGCAAACCCAGAGACGGCAGCCCACCAGGCTCCCCCGTCCCTGGGATTCCCCAAGCAAGAACACTGGAGAGGGTTGCCATTTCCTTCTTCAATGCATGAAAGTGAAAAGTGAAAGAGAAGTCGCTCAGTCGTGTCCAACCCCTAGCGACCCCATGGCCGGCAGCCTACCAGGCTCGTCCATCCACGGGATTTTGCAGGCAAGAGTACTGGAGTGGGGTGCCACCCAGCAGCTGAGAATACCGTTCAAGAAAGATAATTAAGAGATGGAGGAAAAAAAGCAACTCTTTTCTTTTTTCTTCCCCTCACTCCCAAGAGTAAGTTTAGGGATGAACAGAGAGTAATTTTTCACAGCAATTTAGAGAGAACGCCACGGACATGTAAGAATACCCCCCACCCCGGGGGGAGGTAAATTGGAAAACTGTTCTCTCCGAAGGTCCGAAAAGCTGGGACTCCAAGACTTACAAACCTTGGGATCTTTCAACAGAACTGAGGAATGAGATGGGAGGGAAGAGAGAGTAAGACGGTCTGCAGAAGTCAGTCAGAAAAAGCAACGGGAGGGGGAGGGGCAGCCCCCAAAATGCCAAAGACCCAGACTTTAGCGAAGCTGCTTCGCTTGCGGGAAAGCAAAATAGTTAAGTAACTAAGAAAATGAGGAAATTCCAGCGCTGCGAGAGGAATGGAGGAGAGTGCGTGAGAAACAGGCAGGCAGAGCGGAAAAAGAAGGTTGGTGTCGTCGGAGATAAGAGTCGACAGGGAAAGGGAGCAGAGGCGGGACGGGAAAGCCGGGACAAGGATGTGGACCAGGAGAGAAGACGCGGAGGTTTCCGGGGTCGCGGAAACTGAGGGGGGGGGGGGCGGCTAAGAAAAGCAGCGGACGACAGGGGGCCGAAGCAGCGCGGGGTGCCATGGTACCTGCAGAGATCGTCCAGGACGCTGCCGGGAATCTCCACCCGTTTGGTCTCCATGATGAGGACCCACAGCAGGAGCAGTGCATCCCGGCTCCGCGCGGCCGGGGACCGAGGGTACTGCAGGAAGACTCCGAAGAACACGCAGCAGCGGCAGCAGCAGCGGAGGTGGCTCCTACGGAAACGAGAAGGGGAAAGGGGCGGGACTCGCTCACTTCCTTCCGGCTCCCTCAGCCCGGGACCCCGAGGCTGGGCCTAGGCGGGGGGGCGGAGTCCCGAGAGTCACGCCCCTGCTCCGCTTGAAAGACCCAATGGGAAGGTGGAGAACTGGGACCCTGAGCAAGCTAAGCCAATGAGGCGTTTGTTTATTGGTCCGTCGGCTCCAATCCGTCTTCAAGCTGCTCAGTTACCACTCAGTAACCAACTTCCCGCCGCTGATTCTGGGCCTTGGGTGGATGGGCGCATGCGCATCATCCCTCTTTGCCACTACTAGGAAGTCTGTAGGGTGCTGGTTTTCGCTCTAGGTGGTATTCCGCACAGTCTCCTCGTGACTGAGCAGGCGCTCCGACCTTTGCAGAGCAGAGCCTGTGGGCGCATTCAGCACTAGTGGTTTCTGTCACCAGATAACCCCCACACACTCTCACCACCGCCCCCACCACCTCCAAGCTGTGTATCCTTTCACTACAATCCCACGAAGAGAGTTGTCATTTTTGTGGTGGCTCACCTCGTTCACTCTGCAGGCGCCCAGTCCTAACTGTGAAGACAAGGGGTTTTATCCCAGTATTTGACACCCTGTGAGAGTTCCAGAAAAACATCTATTTCTGCTTTATTGACTAGGCCAAAGCCTTTGACTGTGTGGATCACAAGAAACTGTGGAAAATTCTGAAAGAGATGGGAATACCAGACCACTTGACCTGCCTCTTGAGAAACCTATATGCAGGTCAGGAAGCAACAGTTAGAACTGGACATGGAATAACAGACTGGTTCCAAATAGGAAAAGGAGTACGGCAAGGCTGTATATTGTCACCCTGCTTATTTAACTTCTATGCAGAGTACATCATGAGAAACGCTGGGCTGAAAGAAGCACAAGCTGGAATCAAGATTGCCAGGAGAAATATCAATAACCTCAGATATGCAGATGACACCACCCTCTTGATGAAAGTGAAAGAGGAGAGTGAAAAAGTTGGCCTAAAGCTCAACATTCAGAAAACGAAGATCATGGCATCTGGTCCCATCACTTCATGGGAAATAGATGGAGAAACAGTGTCAGACTTTATTTTTGGGCCTCCAAAATCACTGCAAATGGTGACTGTAGCCATGAAATTAAAAGACGCTTACTCCATGGGAGAAAAGTTATGACCAACCTAGATAGCATATTCAAAAACAGAGACATTACTTTGCCAACAAAAGTCTGTCTAGTCAAGGCTATGGTTTTTCCAGTGGTCATATATGGATGTGAGAGTTGGACTGTGAAGAAAGCTGAGCACCGAAGAACTGAATCTTTTGAACTGTGGTGTTGGAGAAGACTCTTGAGAGTCCCTTGGACTGCAAGGAGATCCAACCAGTCCATTCTAAAGGAGATCAGCCCTGGGATGTCTTTGGAAGGAATGATGCTAAAGCTGGAACTCCAGTACTTTGGCCACCTCATGCGAAGAGTTGACTCACTGGAAAAGACTCTGATGCTGGGAGGGATTGGAGGCAGGAGGAGAAGGGGACGACAGAGATAAGATGGCTGGATGGCATCACAGACTCAATGGACGTGAGTCTGAGTGAACTCTGGGAGTTGGTGATGGACAGGGAGGCCTGGCGTGCTGGGATTCATGGGGTCGCAAAGAGTTGGACACGACTGAGCGACTGAACTGAACTGAACTGAACTGAACCATTTAATCTCCCATCTTTTCTCTTAACAAAATACCCACTGCCTTTATATCAAGTTCACATTAATTCTCCGCACTAGTCCAAGAGCTGCCTAACCAGTACCACCTCTGCCTCCATTCTAAGCCTGTATAACTGCCCAAGTTTTGTTTTGTCCAGATATGAACAGATGACTATCTTTTCAGCTTCTGATGCATGTCAAGCTCAAATTTTATATAGGAGCCACCTTACCATCTATTTTACTCTGTTTTCCATCTTTATCCTTTTGCTTTTTATTGGAAGATTCATCAAGTTTGTTTTCTAGCCATCTGTAGTTTTTACTTTTCTAGAATTTTCTTTCATTCGTCAAGTGTCTCTTAGTCATGGTGTCATAGCCATGATTCATAAATTTCATATTCCTATGGGGATGTTAATACATTTAAAAGCTTTCTTCTTCCTGAATAGTCGTTTATTCATCTCAGTTGCTTTTTTCTATTAATTTGGTCACCACCTATCATATCAGAAGTTTTCTGGTGATGCTCAACTATTCATTCATACTTAGGAGTATGAAACTAAAAAACTGGAGTCAAGTGCTATAAAAGCTAATTGGAGTGGAGTTTGGAGGAGGGGAGTTCTGGGGAGAATGGATACATTTATATGTATGGCTGGTCCCTTCGCTGTTCACATGGAACTGTCACAGCATTGAATCATCTATGTGTGTGTGTGTGTAAAGTTTCTCAGTCGTGTCCAACTCTTTGCCACCCCATGGACTGTAGCCCCCAGGCCCCTCTGTCCATGAGATTTCCCAGGCTAGAATACTGGAGTGGGTAGCCATTTCCTTTGCCAGGGGATCTTTCCAACCCAGGGATCAAACCTGAGTCTCTTATGTCTCCTGTATTGGCAGGCCACTATTTACTGCTGTGGCCACCTGGGAAGCTATGCCCCAAATACAAAATTGAAAGTTAAAAAAGAGCTGACTGGAAGCTCCCAGCATGTGGGTGGGACTTGTGAGCTTCATAGTAGGATGATCTGACTGGGCTGTTGGTTGGGGAAACATGGCATTGGAATCTGTAGGTCATTCTTTCTAGCTGGTCAGAGTCCCTAAAGAGAAAATCCTTTCGGGTCAAACTGAAGTATTCGGGGAGTCAAGTAGGGAAGCACAGGCTGGAATATTCTGTTTGCTCTCTTCAGCCCTCCCTGCCACAGTACTAATCTATTTTGGGTTTAGTAAGAAATAGGCCCTGAGGCCAGAGAAGGCAATGGCAACCCACTCCAGTACTCTCGCCTGGAAAATCCGATGGATGGAAGAACCTGATAGGCTGCAGTCCATGGGGTCACTAAGAGTTGGACACGACTGAGCGACTTCACTTTCATTTTTCACTTTCATGCATTGGAGAAGGAAATGGCAACCCACTCCAGTGTTCTTGCCTGGAGAATCCTAGGGATGGGGGAGCCTGGTGGGCTGCTATCTATGGGGTCGCACAGAGTCAGACATGACTGACGCAACTTAGCAGCAGCAGCAGCAGCAGCAGGCCCTGAGGCAAGGATTTGAGTGCAAGTAGTTTATTTGGAAGATGATCCTGGGAAAGACTTGTGGCAGAGAAGGGAGGTGAGTCAAGAAAGGGAAGAAAGCCAGTGAAAGGATTTTGATCAACATAGTACTGTGGGTTGACTGGATCTAATCCCACTGGAGAACTCTGAAGGCCTGCATGAAGCACACTTCAAGGGTTATCCTACTCAAGGGGTGAGAAAGATGCTACTGATACTAACTTCCATCAGATATTTGTTCAGGACTGCCCTGGGGGTCATCACCCCAGCTTGCCACATGGGCAACAAGGAAGGCTCTGATGACCAGAAAAAGCCTTCATCAGATGGAAAAAGTTAATTACATGACGACCAGATGTTAGTCTTGTAATGGCTCAAACTCGAGACCAAAAGATCACCCTGGAGATGGCAACAGAAGCATCAGTGTTATATTGGACAGGAGGATCTTACACACGTGACCCTGAAATGACCCTACCACGTGCAGCACATGGTAGGTAGGACATGACAGGAGGCAAAGGAGGCTACCATTTGTAGGTGAATTGACATCAGGTGGGCTCAGTGACTAATTAAAGCCTATATTTAAGAAGATTGGACTGTCGTGTGAGTGAAACAGAAACTGGACAAGCATGGGATGTACAGGAAGCAAGAGAAGAGCCATCTTAAACAGTCTGACGATGGAGGCGTGCAGGTAGCTTGATAGCTTGATAACGGATTGAGGATGTTGGAGACCCGCTTCAGCAGGTCCGTCTTGCTGGGTGTGCATTCTCTCTATCCTGCTGTCACCCGAAGGACCCCACGAGGCCTTCCTGAGGTAGACGCCACTCTCCATGTCCTCTACTTGCCTCTTTCTGTAGAAAAACTTTAGCCAAAAATTAAATTTAATCTGAGAAGTAAGAAAATGCAAAAGCAAAGGAAAACAATCAAACAGACAATAATTTAGCCATTGAACACAGTTAAAGACTTCTAGTTACTCTTCAAGGGCTACAGATAATATTGTGAGCTATATCCTTTGAGCTGTTTGTAGATACTGAAACTCTCATCAGGTGGAAAAAGCTAACTACAGAACAACCAGACTAGTAATGACATAAACTTCTCCATCTTACACAATTCTGAGAACTGACTTCAAAGAGATGGGAACAATCAACCCTGGAACTGAAGATTAACTGTACTTAAAACGATCAAGATGACACTGATCAGACCACTGTGTGACCAATTTCAAGGTGACTGTCAGAGCTGACTATGCTGTTCTGCACATGGCCCCCTCTCTCCACCTATGCACCCCTAAAAACTCCCCTTTGAAAGCTCAGCAGTTAGTAATTGGCTTTTAGACACATGTCTGCCTTCTCCCCAGATTTCTGGCCTCCTAAATAAAATTGTCTTTCCTTTCCTACCAACACTTGTCTCTCAAGTACTGGCTTTCAAGCAGCGAGCAGATAAACCTGATTTCAGAAACACTAACTGAACTTCTTTTCTCTGTCTGGGGAGCACCTTGGTGGCTATTTTTCCTAGCTGTCCACTTGTAATTCAAGTCTGGCTTTTAGAGTGCTCTAAATGACAAGTGACGTCAGTCAAACCATGGTGGAAGGCAAAGAGGTGTTTATCCCCAAGTGGCCAATGGTAGAAAAGCAGTCAGGTTCCCAGCCCCACTGAGGAATCTAGAGGAACTCTTCCTGCTCCCCTATTTCTTTACAGTCTCCCAACTCAGAGGCAGCTACACAACTCCTTTTGGACTTTTAGGCCCCAAGAAGTCCCCAAACTCTCACAATGCTAAATTGATCTTCCCCACAAAGAATTCCAGCAATGTCTGAAGGCACACATCTTCCAAGTTACTTTCCTGCCCATTCTCCAGCTCGTCCCTGCTTCCTCTTCACACACTCCTCGGAGCTGGGCTCCTGCACAGTGCAGCAGCCCTCTGAGCTGCGACTTCCAAAGAACGCAAGGCCTCATTCAAACCAAACTGTCCACAGCAGTCTGTGGCTCGAGAGTGGAAAATCAACTGGAGTTTGCAGCTAGGGGAAAGGAAGATGCTAGCGTTCTTAACTTATAATACTGATGTGAGAACTTCCCTGGTGGTCCCAGTTGCTGAGACTCTGCGTTCCCCATGCAGGAGGGCCTGGTTCCAATCCCTAGTTGGGAAACTAGATCCCACATGCTGCAACCAGGAGTTCACATGCCACAGGTAAAAGATCCAAGGACCACAACTAAGAAAAGATCTCACACGCTGCAAAGAAGATCAAAGATCCCACGTATTGCTACTAAGACCTGGTACAGCCAAATAAATAATTACAATATTTTTTTAAAATACTGATATGATGTTTAAATAGTTGGCTTAATCAAATATTTATGGTTTTAAAATATGCTATCTCATTTAGTCTTTATAATGACAAGGGATAGGCAGATAGCAATGAATGAGGCTTATAAAGGTTAAGTGACTTATAAAGATTAAAGTATGTAATGGAGGCAGGGCTAGAATTCAGGTGTTCAGAACTAATTAGCAGGAATTCTGCTTCAAGCAGAATGACACAATAATAATTACTGATGTCTGTACAGCATACTATAATAGAAAATTATTTCCAGGTACAATAATCCTCACAACAAAAAAAAGCTTGTTTGTGGAATTCTAAAAATAATACTGAACAAGCTTACTGGCCTCTCTCAAGTCAGCCGAGCTCCTGACAGCTCTGTAGGTCTTCCAGCTCTGGCCCACTCCACTTGTTAACTCAGGACATTGATGAGTTGGCCCTGGTAGTCCCAGACATCATATCCTGATCTGATGACACTCAATAAAAAGAGGAGAGAGTGAGAGCTGCCAGGTGTCAAAGTAGCCAATTAAACCAGCAAGCCAAAAATGACGAGTTAAGCCTTTAACCACTTACTGTGACAGTGTGAGAAAGAGGTTAAAACGAGATCTTTCCATTTTTCCATGGAACACAGCAATGGTCAAGGTCAGGTGGATTAGCTCAGATTCATCTATGCTGGGGGTGGATTCACTGAACAGAAAGCTCCAGCTGTTCTACAGACCCTGGGGAAGGAAGACTAGGAGGAAAGAGTTAGGAGTGAAAAAGTATTCCCCCTTCCTGGATAAGGAAGTGTCAGCAGAGGTGTCTTAAAGATTGAAGAGACCTTGCATGGAAGGCCTTGGAGCTAGGAATGCACAGAGAGAAGCCCAGGAGTCTGAGGCCTGAAGCCTTGACAGCAGCCCCCTCTCCCAGATTGCAGGGCACTGGCTGTGCACCAAGGCTGTGGAGGGAAAGTGGACATTCCCCATGAGGGCTGCCAGGCCAGGCGATAGGCCTGAAAAATCCCACGTGGGTCTCTAACTGTGAGCCAGACTCCTCAAGAACTGCGGAATTCCGTGAACCCTGAAGCCTGTGCTACCGCTGAACCTACATGAACCCACACATATCTTTTTATTTCAGCCAAGGCTTTCTGTTACATGGACCCAAATCCTTTCAACTGATATGTTCCACTAGCCAGCCAGAGGCTCAGACCAGAAACCCAAGAGTGAGTCTCGACTCCTGCCCTTCTCACCATTTCCGGTCTATCAGTGAGTCCTGTCCAATCTACTTCCCAAACCTATCTCAAACCCACCCTCTTTACCTGCATATAACTGAACCACTTTACTGTACACTTGACACTACACAACATTTTAAAGCAACTGTATTTCAATACAAATTGTAAATAAATAAAACCCATCCCCTTCTCTCCAACCTCAGCTTTCCCCACCTCAGTCCAAGCCACCTCATCTCTCACTTGGACAACTTTGATGGGCTCCCAACTGCTCTCCTGTCTTTCGCTCTTGCCATCTTTTAATTCGGCCTCCACGTAGCAGCAAGAGTGATCCTCTTAAAATACAAATTTGACCACATCGCTCTCCTGCTTGACCTCAGAAGAAAATCAAATTTTCGTGGCATAGTCTAAGAGACTCTGTAAGGTGGCGCACCTGCTTATCAGTCTCACTTTCTCGTATGTCCCATTTTCATCTCATTACACTCCAGCTGCCCTAGTCTTCTTCCAATTCATAAAAAAACCCAAACTCTTGGGCATTCCCTGGCAATGCAGTGGTTATGATATCATGGTCTCACTGCTGAGGGCGTAGGTTCAATCCCTGGTCGGGAAGTTAAGATCTCACAAGCTATGCGGTCAAGAAAAACAAAACTCGAAAACCTTTCTGCATATCATGCCCTCTACCTGGAATGTTGCCCACTCCGTCTATAATTCCCTCCTTTTCATCCTTTATGTGCAACTTAACCGTCCCCTCTTCAGAAATCCTTCCCTGCCCGTCGTAACTAGTCTCCACCGCTATTATCAGTCTCCTTCTCTTCTTTCCTTTTATACAATGCTCCTCAATGTGATTTTTTTAACTCGTTTTTTCCCCTCCCCAACTCTATCATAAGTTACAGGAAAGCAGGGATCTTTTCCATGTTATTCATTGAATCCCCAGTGCTTAGAATGCTTTCGTTACGTGGCGGGCACTTATAAACTGTTGCTAGTCAAAAATAGGCGAATGAGTAAGTTATCACCAAGTGTATGCCGAGACTACTGAGGAAGAAGCGATGAGATACAAAATCTTAACATGAGTAAGTGTGAATCTCCTTAAAAAAGTGCATCTCTGCCTAGAAATCTGTTGGAACAGATGAACTCATTCTAGCTCAGATGGGTTTTTGATACTTGTACCAAAGAATTCTAATCAAGGCAGAGTTCACTTGCTCTCTCTTCCTCTATGTATGTGTATATCCATATTATATATATGTATATATTATATGTAATATAAATATATGTAATAGATATGAAATATAATATACAACATAATATATAATACATGCCTATGTGTGTTAAACATAAATATATGTATAAATACATATATAAAGCAACTTTTGATGCTAGAACGCTAACATATTGCCCTTTACTTTTGCCCTTCCCTTCCTGCTCCTCTGTCATGTCTAACTTCCATGCCCTAATAAGTTTGCCCAGAATTGTAGGAGGCAGTTTAAAAGGAGAAAGTAAACTTACCAGATTCAAATCAAAAAGCTCTACTCTGGTGGCAAACAACCTTCTTTTTGTATGAGGATGGCTCAGGAAAAAGAAAACTATTTCAGGATTTTCCAGTTTTAGAAATAGTTTCTTAATTTTTTAAAATCAGAAATATAATCTCTGTAAGAGTTCTTAAGAATTTTCTTATTAATTCCCTATCACTGATGAAGGGGTGTTTTTTTTTTTTTTACTAAAATTTCAGAAACTAAATTACTAATAGACCCTAATTATGGTGTTGATTTTTTGAATAAATTTTGTTGTTGAGTAAGCGGGCTGGAGTCTGTTTTGTTTTTCTTTCTTTAACCGATCTTTGTAAGCATCTTAACTGGGGAAAGCTGTTAGTCTCAAAACATCTCACATTGAATTTAAAAGAAATTTTTGTTGAAACAACAGCATGCAAGTCCTAAGTACTCCTCCAATCACTCATTATCAAAATAATCAGCTCAGTTGGGTTCCATCTCTGTTCCACATGGTCAACGTGGAGCTCATGGTCCAGAGTTGGTCCATTAATCTCCCCAGACAGAGGCCCCAGCTGGGATAAGCCTGGGAAGCCCTAACTGTTCCCAGAAAACACAAGGAAAGAAGAATCCGAAACACCAGAAGTCTGTATTCTCTCTACCACCAGTGAGTGTCCATTCCTTTTTCCCATTTCTAAAGTTGATATCAAACTGCCTTCTCATCTTTTTAGCACAAGAGCTGGACTTGAAAACTGAACCTCCACTCTAACAACTTCAGATAATTATATTATTATCTGGTTAAATGATTCAGATCTCTAAAAAAGCCCTTTCCCACATAATAAAACTCCTGTCTTGAAGTTTTATTAGGCTTCCCTTCTCCATTCTGTAGGCGTTGCAGCGTTGCTAAAGGGTGATACACTCTCACTCTCGGCTGTAGTTTTACATTTTTTGCTGCCCTAACACATTACCAGACTTGGCTTAAACAGTACAAATTTATTATCTTATGAAGTGCAGGTTCCTCAGTCATGTTTGACACTTTGCGACCCTCTGGGCTGTACAGTCCATGGAATTCTTCAGGCCAGAATACTGAGATCTTCCCAACCCAGGGATCGAACCCAAGTCTCCCACATGGCAGGCAGATTCTTTACCAGCTGAGCCACAAGGGAAGTCCAAGAATACTGGAGTGGGTAGGCCATCCCTTCTCCAGGGGATCTTCCAGACTGAGGAATCAAACCCGGGCCTCCTCTATTGCAGGTGGATTCCTTACTGAGTCATCAGTGAAGCCCATATTATTATCTTACGGTTCTGTAGATTAGAAGCCCAATACAGATCCCACCGGGCTAAAATAAGGTGTTGACAAGGCTGTGTTCCCTACTGGCAGTCCTAAGGGAGTGTAAGTTTCCTTGCCTTTCCCAGCCTCTAGAGACCACCTGCTTTCTTTGCTTCATGCTTCTCTTCCTCCCCTCTCATGCCAGCAATGTTTGGTCAATTCCTTCTCACATCACATTACTCTGAACTTCTTTTACAGTCCTCTTTGCCAGTGACTCCTACTTCCTCCTCCATTTTTAAAGAGCCCAGTGACTGCAATGTGCTCACCCAGATAATCTAGAACACTCTCCCTATATTAAAAGCAGATGATTAGCAATCTTAATCGCCCCTTTCCAGTAACAACATAGTCACAGATTCCCGGGATTAAAATGGACATCTTTGGGGGCATTACTCTGCTTGTCACACTCTATAGGTATCCTTGCTTTACAGCTTTTCTCTATGGCTACCCACCCCCTTACTTCCATTTCTAGGAACCATTGACAAATGTCATGGTGCCTGTAAATTGCTCAGTTCAGTTCAGTTCAGTCGCTCAGTCATGTCTGACTATTTGCGACCCCATGAATCGCAGCACGCCAGGCCCCCCTGTCCATCACCAACTCCCGGAGTTCATTCAGACTTGCCTCCATTGAGTCAGTGATGCCATCCAGCCATCTCATCCTCTGTCATCCCCTTCTTCTCCTGCCCCCAATCCCTCCCAGCATCAGGGTCTTCTCCAGTGAGTCAACTCTTCGCATGAGGTGGTCAAAGTACTGGAGTTTCAGCTTTAGCATCATTCCTTCCAAAAGAAATCCCAGGGTTGATCTCCTTCAGAATGGACTGGTTGGATCTCGTTGCAGTCCAAGGAACTCTCAAGAGTCTTCAACACCACACTTCAAAAGCATCAATTCTTTGGCACTCAGCCTTCTTCACAGTCCAACTCTCACATCCATACATGACTACTGGAAAACCATAGCCTTGACTAGACGGACCTTAGTCGGCAAAGTAATGTCTCTGCTTTTGAATATGCTATCTACGTTGGTCACAACTTTTCTTCCAAGGAGTAAGCGTCTTTTAATTTCATGGCTGCAATCACCATCTGCAGTGATTTGGGGGCCCCCCAAAATAAAATCTGACACTGTTTCCACTGTTTTCCCATCTATTTCCCATGAAGTGATGGGACCGGATGCCATGATCTTCGTTTTCTGAATGTTGAGCTTTAGGACAACTTTTCCACTCTCCTCTTTTATTTTCATCAAGAGGCTTTTTAGTTCCTCTTCAGTTTCTGCCATAAGGATGGTGTCATCTGCATATCTGAGGTTATTGATATTTCTCCCAGCAATCTTGATTCCGCTTGTGTTTCTTCCAGTTCAGCATTTCTCATGATGTACTCTGCATAGAAGTTAAAAAGCAGGGTGACAATATACAGCCTTGATGTACTCCTTTTCCTATTTGGAACCAATCTGGTGTTCCATGTACAGTTCTAACTGTTGCTTCCTGGCCTGCATACAGATTTCTCAAGAGGCAGGTTAGGTGGTCTGGTAGTCCCATCCCTTTCAGAATCTTCCACAGTTTATTGTGATCCACACAGTCAAAGGCTTTGGCATAGTCAATAAAGCAGAAATAGATGTTTTTCTGGAACTCTCTTGCTTTTTCCATGATCCAGCGGATGTTGGCAATTTGATCTCTGGTTCCTCTGCCCTTTCTAAAACCAGCTTGAACATCGGGAAGTTCACGGTTCACGTATTGCTGAAGCCTGGCTTGGAGAATTTTGAGCATTACTTTGCTAGCGTGTGAGATGAGTGCAATTGTGTTTGAGCATTCTTTGGCGTTGCCTTTCTTAGGGATTGGAATGAAAACTGACCTTTTCCAATTGCTAGTTTTAGTGAATTGAAATTATGGAGCTTTAGCTCCTTTATTCTATGGTTTTTCCAGTAGTCATGTATGGATGTGAGAGTTGGACCATAAAGAAAGCTGAGCACTGAAGAACTGATGCTTTTAAACTGTGGTGTTGGAGAAGACTCTTGAGAGTCTCTTGGACTGCAAGGAGATTCAACCAGTCCAACCTAAAGGAAATCAGTCCTGAATATTCATTGGAAGAACTGACGCTGAAGCTGAAACTCCAATACTTAGACCACGTGATGCAAAGAACTGACTCACTGGGAAAGACCCTGATGCTGGGAAAGATTGAAGGCAGGAAGAGAAGGGGACAACAGAGGATGAGATGGTTGGGTGACATCACTGACTTGATGGACATGAGTTTGAGCAAGCTCCAGGAGTTGGTGATAGATAGGGAAGCCTGGCACGCTGCAGTCCATGGAGTCACAAAGAGTTGGACTCGACTGAGTGACTGAACTGAACTGATTCATTGCACTTGGGATCACCTAGCTTCAAAACAGTTATTATTTAAGGGTAAAATAATGTCTGGGATTTGCTTTAATTTGGGGGGGGGGATTTGCTTTAAAATAATCCACCAGGGGGAAAATGTTGCAAGGCAAACAGGTAAAATATGGTAAGCAAAAGGGTGATAATTTTTAAAGTTGGGTGGTAAGTACATGGAGTTTCTTTATAGTCTTTTGTTTTGTATATACTTTCAAATGTTCATAATTTAAAAATTGAACATTTGAGCTCAAGTTGACCTCCTGATTTTTTTAATATTTGTGTGGGAAAAATTGATAAGAATAGCCTAAATTGCATACTAGGGACTTCTCTGGTGGTCCAGTGGCTAAGACTCCACACTCCCAAGGCAGGGGCCCAAGTTCAGTCCCTGGTCAGGGAGTTCGATCCCACGTGCTGCAACTGAGAGTGCATATGCCGCAACTAAAAAATACCCCACATGCTGCAAATAATGTCCTGCATGCTGCAGCCAAGGCCGGCGCAGCCACAGCAATCAGTCAATATTTGTTTTAGTTGCATACTGAACATATCCTTTTTAGTGCACTAACTGGAAAAGCAGCTAACTTAAAATTTTTATTGAGATATAATTTACGAGATGCAGCGAACTTTTGTAAAATTAAACCTTTTATTTTGAGAAAACTGGAGATGCATATGCAGTTTTAAGAAGAGACCTCTGATATGCCCTTTACCCAGTTTCTGACAATGGTAATATTTTATAAAACTGTAGCAGGATATCACAGCCAGGAGACTGAATCAACAGTCAAGGCACATGTCTTCATAACCTTAAGGATCCTTCATGATGCCCTTTTCCTTTTCAGTCAGCATTTTCTGTGCGGGTGACAGGTGTTTATTGAGTATTACAAATGAAGACCCTCCCGTCAATTTTACTCACCTTCCTTTCAACTTTGCTTAGGTACTTAACTGCTGCTGCTGCTTCTGCCGCTAAGTCGCTTCAGTCGTGTCCGACTCTATGTGACCCCATAGACGGAAGCCCACCAGGCTCCCCCGACCCTGGGATTCTCCAGGCAAGAACACTGGAATGGGTTGCCATTTCCTTCTCCAATGCTTGCAAGTGAAAAGTGAAAGTGAAGTCGCTCAGACTTGTCCGACTCTTAGTGACCCCATGGACTGCAGCCTACCAGGCTCCTCCGTCTGTGGGATTTTCCAGGCAAGAGTACTGGAGTGGGGTGCCATTGCCTTCTCTGGGGACTTAACTGGCAGTTGCTTAAAATTACCAAAACCTATTTTTCAGAGCTGTTAAACCTGCTGCCTGTTATAACCCTAAAATTGAACTGGCCAAATTTTAGGAACCATAATTAACAGACAGCAAAATATGAGCTCATATAAGGGATTGAGAGCAGTGCACAGCATAGTGGAGAGGCACCCTGGAACTCCAGTATCAGAGCAGCGTGGTGGGGCTGCAGAGCAGCTGCGGTCACCACCCGGATGGCCAGGAGTCACCAGCCGGGCGATAAGCACTGCTACCACCAGCAGCCTCCGCCAACATCCAGGCTCCCCTTCCCCTTCAGTTAAAGCACTCACCTAGGAATGCGTGTTGGTGCAGCCACTACGGAAAACAGCATGGAGGTTCCTCAAAAAACTAAAAATAAAGTTGCTGTGTGATCCAACAATCCCACTCCTGGGTAGATATCTGGACAAAACTATAATTCAAAAAGATACATGCCACCCCTATGTTCAGAGTGGCCCTCTTCACAATAGACAAGATATGGACGCAACCTAAATGCTTGATGACAGATGAAAGGATAAGGAAGATGTTGTACATATATACAATGGAATCATAAAAGAGAATGAGATAATGCCGTTTGCAGCAACATGGATGGGCCTAGAGATTATTATACTAAGTGAAGTAAGAAAGAGGAAGACAAATATCACATGATATCACTTATACGTGGGGTCTAAAATATGACGCGAATGAACTTACCTACAAAACAGAAATGGACTCACAGAGGTAGAGAATTGAATCATTTTGCTGTACAGCAGAAATTAACACAACATTGTACATCAACTATACTTTGATTTTAAAAAATTAAATAAAAAAATTAAGGACTCATTTAGGAACTGTCATTTCCTGGCTCTTCTCACAACTATATGTGATTTGATAGAGCAACAACATTTGGCCAAGAAGATGTATGCATAGGGTAGTCTAGGACGTCAATAAATTTTCTTTAAAAAGTGGCAAGCTCTTCTTTACACCTTCCTGTGGCCAACAACTGACCCTGTGGTCAGAGAAGTAAAATAGAAGATGCTATGGACTCTGATGAATTGAAGTGACCAAATCAGACCTGGAGTACCTCTCTGTAGTACTTTACTGAGAGACAGAGAGAGGAGAGAGAGAGGAGAGAGGAGGCGAACTTATATCGTTAAGCCATGATATCTACCGGACTTTATTCTCTTACCTGCAGACAGTAATCCAAACTGACATAAGCAATCTTCTCCTTATCTAGAGGCAAAGGTTGTTTTCATTGGAGTCTGGAGGCTGCTGTTTTGATTTTGAAAAACAAAATACTTCAATAGGCTTTTGATCATATGAAATTAAAGGCCTGAAATGACTATAGACAGAAAAGTTTGAAACAGTTGCAAGGTAACCAGCTCTGTGGAATGATGCAAAATTTTCTCTTCCTTTGAGCAGAATTGAGCCTCTACAGAAAAAGGGTTACAAAGTTTGTGGAAAGGATAAGGAGCAGAAAAGAAAGATTTCTTCTCATTTTAGAAGAGGGAAAAAAAAAGACATGTAGTTGAGGGCCTGACCCTGGGTCGAATTTAAGTTCAAGATTCCCAAATCTAGCATCTATTCTCTCAAAGATGCTTCTGCTACCCAGGGGCCTGAGGAGAGTGACAGCTGGTGGGACAGCCTCCTGCAGAGATGGATCTGGGAACCAGGATATCAGTATGCACTAATTTTAAGATAGATTTCTTTTTTTATTCTCTGCTGATGTCCAAATGTAGTGAGCATCTGTCTTATCTTTTCTTTTTTTCTCTCTCTTCAGAATCCATTTTCTGTTTGGTAACATGAAGCTATGTTTTCTTCAGGAGTACCTCCTCCCCCACCTTCACCCTTGTGTTTTGGGAGGGCTTGATTCCTTACCCCCAGCCACTTCATCCTAGTCCCCAATATCCAAGAGTGTCTGTCACAGTGATTTCTCAAGGGTTAAGCTAGGAACAAAGTCATGCTCAGCAGACCCAATGCTATGCCATTTGGGGGACTTAGTGGGAAAGGAATGCCTTTTTTCTGCTTTGCTTGTTAAAGGGCTCAGAACGTAAGCCTGGAAATTCAGTGCCTTCTCTGCTATCATTTAGGAGGGCCTGCCAGAGACTGAAGCCAAAACAGAGGAAACAAGGATATGAGATGGAAAAAAACAAATTTCTGGTCACGTTGTTTGAACCCTGGAATACAACTGAGCCTTGAAATACATGTAGCCCCTGGACTTTTCATTACCTTAGCCAGTACATTCTCTTATATTTATGGAGGTGCTGTTACTCTAAAACCAGTTTGAGATTGAAAGGTTGTTGCTGAGCCGTGAAAGACACCGGGATCCTTGGCCTCCAGAGGACAGGAATTCAATCCAGGACCAGTGACGGGTTTGATCACTCAGAGCTCTTGTGTAATTAAGTTTTATTAAAGTACAGAAGAGATTGAGAAAGCTTCTTACATAGACATCAGAAAGAAGTGCCCCCCTGCTAGTCTTTAGCTGGATGTTATATAGCTACTAGCAGGCTGCTAATTGGAGAAAGAAAATGTCTCAAAACTCAGAGACTGGCACCAGGCCGCTCACCCACAACATGCATTCTGAGATAACATTGGCACAAGGTGAGTGGTCCCCCATAAGAAAAACGCATTGATTAGCTCAAGGTTTGAGAAAAGACAAGTTCAGGTGGAACCAGGTGTCATCATGGCAACACAGAATTTTAAGAGAAACCTCCTCTTTAATTTGTATAGAGATGGGAAAAAAATCTGACACTTGGAGTTCGTTTCCTCCTGCCGCTTAAGAGAGATGGAAAGCATCTGACACTTGCAGCCTGTTTCCTCTGTTTGGAGACCCCTAGCCTTCCCGCCTGGAGAAGGCAGTGGCACCCCACTCCAGTACTCTTGCCTGGAAAATCCCATGGATGGAGGAGCCTGGCAGGCTGCAGTCCATGCTAAGGGTCGGACACGACTGAGCGATTTCCCTTTCACTTTTCACTTTCATGCATTGGAGAAGGAAATGGCAACCCACTCCATTGTTCTTGCCTAGAGAGTCCCAGGGACGGGGGAGCCTGGTGGGCTGCCGTCTATGGGGTCACATAGAGTCGGACACGCCTGAACTGACTTAGCAGCAGCAGCCTTCCTGTCTGTTACCCTCTCAAGATGAGTGTCTGTCTCTTACAACCCTGAGTCCTGACTGACGTACACAGCAAGTCTGGTCTTCCTGTATTTGGGGGAATCAAGGAAGAAGTGTGTGCCTATATGTGGAGTGTATGTTTATTAGGGGAGCAAAGCAGTGTAAAAAGAAGCTTAAGAGAGCAAGAGAAGTGGCAGGAATGGAGCAGCAATCCAAAAGCAAATGTGGGGATGGAGATGAGCGCTTCAACCCTCTACTTTGACACTCAACAAGAATGACCTCTGAAACCTGGAGAACTTGAGAGCACTCTGATTACACCAGTAAAGTCAATATATCCTAAATGAAATATGATATATGTGGAAAACTGTCTCTTATGTCAGGAAGAGCTGAGTCAGATGGTTGGCTATTATTCACATCTCCAAAAAACAGTGAGTCAACAAAAGGCATAGAGAGGAAAGCCTGAAAGAAATCTGAGATGCAGAATTTGACACTGCCTCCACGACTGAAAATCCCATGGATGGAAGAGCCTGGTAGGCTACAATCCATGGGGTCACAAAGAGTCGGACACGACTGAGTGACTTTCTTTCTTTCTTTCCACGACTGAGCAACTTCACTTTCACTTTTTACTTTCACACATTGGAGAAGGAAATGGGAACCCACTCCAGTGTTGCCTGTTCCCTGGAGAATTCCAGGGACAGGGGAGCTTGGTGGGCTGCCGTCTATGGGGTCACACAGAGTAGGACACGACTGAAGCAACTTAGCAGCAGCAGCAGTTCCAAGTCCTATAGATTGGATACATGCTGAGTATCCAACTTGACCATCTGCTTGGCAGGATAATGGTTGTGATGGGACCTTCAGCCTTAAAAAATTACTCAACTTAGGTGCTATTTCAATTCAACATTCTTCCAGCAACCTAAGATTACAATTTTATGTTGCTTGTAGCCTTCCATCAGCAATGTCAAGGGTGATGCAAGGCCCTGCAAAGGAGAGGGAGCAAGTTCAGATTAAAACCTTTTGAGAGCAGGCAATGTCAAACTGTGTCAGGAAGCCAGGTCCCAAGGCCAGATCTGGAGGGTCCTAAACAGAACCAGAGTTTGGGAACGAGGCATGGAATTGGAAGGGTGAGGGCGCTACAGTTTCTGAGTCAGCGACACAATAATAAAAGATTAGTAATTAAAGATTGTTCATTGTAAATGAACAAAGAGATTTTGATAATTGTTCTACTGTTCAAACTGTGGCATCTGCGTATGGCCTTTGTTGTCTTGGGTTCTGAGGGGTGGGGCTGGTTGAAGGATGGGCCCACAGCACTCGGTCCTAATTTTGCATGGGCCTCCCTGCACACCAAGGGCCAAATCCCCATTTTCATTAGTGTTGGAAATGCCATTTTAAAACTTGGACCTTTGTCCTAACATGTTTTCCCCTCTAAAAATGCAAATGTCCACAAAGAGCATTAATACATTAAACTTGATTACGTATAGACACTGTCAGTGAGAATTTTCTTTTTTTAAGCAGAAATTAAATGCTTTCCATTTTGCTTCTTAAAAGAGCTTCATTGTTTTGACTAGTAAGCAACTTTCTGAAAGTTAATTTTCCTAACTTTGAATATGAAAAATTCATGCAAATCAATGGAGAACTCACCCTGGGATTAAATAATGTATGCGTTTTTATGCTGAAAAAGTACAAACTGTGATATCATTCATATGCAAAAATAGATTGTTAATTTCTGTACATTTGCCCATACATATTATTATTTTCATGACAGTGGAGTATGTGAACCATAAATGTATAGTTTCCAGAATTTCATGTTTTAAAATTTATATGCTATAGCTTTTGAGTGCCATTTCTTCAGAAGTATTTGTTTAGGAAAGAATGGCAATTAACGTCCTGCAGGCAGACGGCCAGGTTTCAAAGAACTGGTTTGCCCTTGCATCAGTACCTCCGTTAAAGTCTGTTTGTTTAATTTTCTACAGAAGAGAATTTGCATTGCTAGACTTGGTGTGTACAGCATGCATCTCTAATTTAGGTAAAACACCCATTCTGCCAGAAATCCATAATTAGAAAACAACCATAAAAGCTATACAAAAGCATATGTTAGTTTTTACAAATTTAAAGTTTTATTTGCAAACCATCAGCCCACTTGATACAGGTGCTACGAGTAGCCTGAATTATTGAATGAATTATTGCTCACTCTCCCCGTCCTGCTTTTATCCCGTCTGGCTTACCTCCTCTCTCCCCTTCCCCCCAGCAATCCGTTCTCCCTACTCTGAGCAAGTTAGCAATCTTGGCCAGTCCTTGCATGCCTTCTCCCTACTCTTTTTTTCCTTTCTTTTGGCCACACTGTGTGGTGGTGCAGATTCTTAACCACTGCATTGCCAGGGAATTCCCTCCCTACTCTTTTAGACAAACATATATACATGAGGATTTCCTCCTCATTGTCTTACAAAATAAATGATGGTTATAAAATTTTTTAATTTTTTTCCTTTAGTAAAAGTATATGCAAATCTCTCCAGGTCAACTGACGGAGAATCCACTCATTCTTTAAATTTATAATATTCTGTGTTTCTTAATATTCTATGATGTGGCTATAACACAGTTTAGTCAATTGTTTCCCCACTGATGTCATACACGTTGTTTTCTGCCTTTTGTCCTTGCAGAAAGTTCTGCAATAAAAGTCCTTTAGGCAAGTCCTTAAGTACGGGTGCCTTTATTTCCAGCAGAAGTGATAGAACTTAATCAAGGGTGTGCATATTTTAAATTTTAATAGGTATTCCCGGATTGCTTTCCCAATGCACAGTATTGAATTCACAGTTTTAAATGTAATGTATGAGTTTGCCTTCCTCCATTTGAGTTTGGTGAGTTTGCACTCACCTCCATTGCCACCAGTCATAGGCATTACTATTCTTTTCAATTATTGCATCTTGATAAAAGGCATTGGCATGCTCTCTGACTTCAGACTGTACTACAAAGCTACAAAATAGTATGGTACAGGCACAAAAACAGAAATGTAGATTAATGCAACAGAATAGAAAACCCAGAAATAAACCCCAAACTCATGGTCAATTAATCTACCACAAAGGAGGCAAGAATATACAATGGAGAAAAGACAGTTTCTTCAATAAGTGGTGCTGGGGAAACCAGACATCTATGCATAAAAGAATGAAATTAGACTATTCTCTAACACCATATACATATATAATCTTAAAAGGATTAAAGATCAAAAAATAAGACCAAATACTATAACATGCCTAGAAGAAAACACAGATAAAACACTTTTTGACATAAATTGCAGCAATGTTTTTTTGGCTCCGTCTCTTAGCATAATGGAAATAAAAACAAAAATAAGCAAATGGGATGTAATTAAACTAAAATACATTTTCACAGCAAAGGAAACCAGAAATGAAATGAAAAGACAACCTATGGACTGGGAGAAAATATTTTCAAATAATGCTACTAATGAGATTAATTTCCAAAATATACAAACAGCTCATACGGCTGAATATCAAAAAACAAACAACCTGGTTGAAAAATTGGTAGAAGGGCTTCGCTGGTGGTCTAGTGCTAAGACTCTGGAGTCTTAATGCAGGGGTTCCAGGTTCAAACTCTGGTCAGGAAACTAGATCACACATACAACAAGTGAAAGAGCCCATATGCTGCAACTGAGACCTGGTGCAGCCAAATACATTTTTTAAAGGAGTTTAAAAAAATCGGCAAAAAACCTAAACAGGCATTTCTCCAAAGAAAATATGCCAACAGCCAATATTCAATATTGTTAATTCTTAGAGAAATGCTAATCAAAACCACAATGGGGTATCATCTCACACCTGTCAAAATGGCCTTTTTTTTTTTTTTCCTGGCCTCACCATGCGGCATGCAGGATCTTAGTTCCCCAAACAGGGATCAAAGCCAGATCCCCTGCATTGGGAGGGCAGAGTCTTAGCCATTGGACTATCGGAGAAGTCCCCAGAAGGGGCATTATTTTAAAAGTCTACAAATAATAAATGCTGAAGAAAAGGGACCCTCCTACACTGTTGGTGGAAATGCAAATCCGTGCAGCTACTATGGAGAACAGTATGAAATAGTTCCTCAAAACACAGAAATAGAGTTACCATTTGATCCTGCAGTCTCGCTCCTGGGCATATATCTGGAGAAAACTATAATCCAGAAAGATACATTCACCTCAGTGTTCATAGCAACACTAATTACAATAGCCAAGACATGGAAGCAATTGAAGTGTTCATCAACAGAGGAATGGATAAAGAAGCTGTGGTGTATATTAATATATACAATGGAATATTAATCAGTCATAAAAAAGAATGAAATTGGGACTTCCATGGTGCTTCAGTGGTTAAGAATCAGTCTTCAAATGCAGAAGATGCAAGTCTGATCCCTGGTCCGGGGACTAAGATCCCACATGCTTTGGGGCAACTAAGTCCACACACAGAACAACTGAGTCCACGCAACACAACAGAGAGCCCAAGGGCTGCAATCAAGACCTGATGAAGGTCTTAAATATGTAGTAAATAAATGCATTTTTTAAAAGATCATACTTAATGGTGAAAGTCTGAGTGTTTTCTCCCTAGGATCAGGAACAAAGAAGGATATTCACTCTCACTCCTATTCAACACTATACTACAAGCCCATAATCAGTGCAGTAAGGAAAGAAAATGAAAAAAAAAAGGAATAAAAATTCGAAAGGAAGAAATAAAAATATTATTTAAAAGCAACAATAAAATAATGCCATTTGCAGCAACATGGATGGACACATAGATTAGCATATCAAGTGAAGGAGGTCAGACAAAGACAAATATCATATGATATCACTTATAGGTGGAATCTAAAAAAAATGATACACTCTTGCTGAGATCCATTGAAAGTCAGCACACAAGGGTTTGTAAAAAGAAAAAGAGAGAAGAATGAAAAAAATAAAAATTGATATACAAAGAAACTTATTTACAAAACAGAAATAGACTCATAGACATAGAAAATAAAGTTACGGTTACTAAAGGGGAACAGGAGGGGAAGAATAAATTGGAGATGAATGTGTATCTATATTCTGCATATATTATCTATATAAGGAATAGATAAACAGCAAGGACCTGCTGTATAGCACAGGGAACTGTATTCAACATCTTGTAACAATCTATAATAGGAAAGAATCTGAAAAAGAATAAGTTAAATATGCACACACACATATATATATGGGTTACTGGAATACTTTGAGTCACTTTGTTGCACACCTAAAACTAACACAACAATGTAAACTACCTATACTTCAATTTTAAAAAAGATAGAAAAAAAGTGACAGTTGGGTATTTATTCATTTTTGTTAATTTTATCTTGAATGCGCACACAGTGGTTCTGGTTCAGATTTCTCACTCAGTCTTGTCTGACTCGCTGTGACCCCATAGACTGTGTAGCCCGCAAGGCTCCTCTCTCCATGGGATTCTCCAGGAAAGAATAATGGAATGGGTAGCTATTCCCTCTGCAGGGGATCTTCTCAACTCAGGGATTGAACCTGGGTATCTCACACTGCAAGAAGATTCTTTACTGTCTGAGCCACCAGAGAAGACCCTCGATTTCGTAACACCTCATGGTAAACAGTCTGCTGGTCCCCTTGCCCCTGTTCTGATTTGCTTGTCTGTGTTGTAGGGAACTTCTGTGGAGTGCTCTCTGAATCCTCATGGATTCACACAGACTTTTCTTCCATCTTAAATGAATGCTATCTAAGATGGGTAAAGGTCCTTGGGTAGGATTTTATTTTTTGTTTTTTCAGTACTCTGTAGATTTTATTTCATCCTCTCTAGCTTAAGACTTTTAATGGGGAACCTGGTACCAGGCTGATAGTTTTCTTTTTTTTTAGTAACTTTTTCTTTTTACCCAGTAGATTCTAAGATGAGTACTGCTGGACTTCCTTGGTGGTACAGTGGATAGGAATCACACAGCAACTAGAGAAAGCCCATATGCAGCAATGGAGACCCAGTGCAATCAAAAATACATAGATTAACTAAAAAAAGATTAGTACTGTTGACTTTTGAAGTTTAGGAATTTTACTAGAACATACTTGTGTGTAAATATATGTTTGGTTTTTTGTTACTACCATGTTTTAATCCATCTGACTAGAACTCAGGAAGACCTTTCCATTTTCAGATTTAAATTGTCCTTTGCTGCTACTGCTGCTAAGTCGTTTCAGTCGTGTCTGATTCTGTGCGACCCCAGAGAAGGCAGCCCACCGGGCTCCACTGTCCCTGGGATTCTCCAGGCAAGAACACTAGAGTGGGGTGCCATTTCCTTCTCCAATGCATGAAAGTGAAAAGGGAAAGCGAAGTCTAGCTCATATCAAATTTCTTCCTTTATTGGTTCAGTTATTGCCTCCTCTCCATGTGTTCCTCTGTCTCTCTCTGGTAATATTTACACACCGCATTTCTGGTGTCTGTCTTCCATGTCTTTATTCATTTATTTATTTTTCCATTTCTACTGCTTTTTTCCTTCTGTGTTTTGAAATCTTTCTTCCCTTTGTGCTCAGTCACTCAGTCACGTACGATTTGTTCTGACCCTATGGACTATAGCTGGGCTATAGCCTGCAAGGCCCCTCTGTCCATGAAGTTTTCCAGGCAAGAATACTGGAGTGGTTCCTACTCCATTTTTTCCCTTTCCAGACCACTAATTCAGGTTTCAACATTACCATCCTTTATTTAAATTTATCCAATAAATTTTAAATCTAGAAAATTATCCTTAATATTCCCAGAAATTCTCTTTCATGCTATAATTGAATCACGTTAAATTCTCTGGTTTTGGGGGTTGTGGTTCAGGTTGTCATCATTCTCCTGCAGTAATTTCTATTTTGCTAGGAGGCACCAGATATATTAGCTATCTTTTGCTGCAAGCCAAATTACCCCAAGTCTCTGTACCTGAAAATGACAGCAAATATGTATTTTCTCTGGAGAATTCAAGTAGAATCAAAGTACTCCAAGAAAAGTAAAAGTCCATTCAAGATTTTTGAGCAAAAGCCACCTGTCCTCTTTGCTTGGACCTGCAATAAACTTTTCTCTCCTACAAAAAAGAAAGGTCTTCCTTCTACCCCAGCACTTTGCATCCATCTATTCATTCATATACCCAGAGATAGTGACTTTTTATAGTTTTAAAACATGTCTAAGAATATAAAAACAGATATAAATATGTGTAAAGATACATTTTTGGCTTTTTGCTTTGAAATAATTTCAGAGTTATGGAAAAATTGCAAAATGGCACAGAAAATACATACCCATCACCTAGACTCCTCAAATATTAGCATTTTGCCATAATTTGTTTTGTTATCCTCTCTATATACACTTTTTCTGAAAAATTTGAAATTGGGTTGCAAATATGATGCCCCCTTACCATTAAATCCATCAGTATGTATTTCCTGAGAACACAGACATTTTTCCCTATAATTATAGTATAATTATAAAGATCAAGAAATGGGCATCAATGGGAAAACAGTATGGAGGTTTCTCAAAAAACTACAAATAGAGTTGCCATATGATTCTGCAATCCCTCTCCTGGGCATATATCCAACCAAAACTATAATCCAAAAAGATACATACACCCCTGTGTTCATAGCGGCACTATAGCCAAGACATGGAAATAACCTAAATGCCCATCGACAGATGGATGGATAAAGAAGATGTTTTACACACACAGGCACACGCGATGGAACACTACTCATCCATAAAAAAGAATGCAATAATGCCATTTGCAGCAGCATGGGTGGGCCTAGAGATGATCAAATCCAGTGAGGTAAGGCAGACAGAGAAAGACAAATATCATGGCATCACTTACAGGTGGAATCTAAAATATGACACAGATAAATCTGTCTATGGAACAGAAACAGACTCAAGGACATAGAGAACAGACTCGTGGTTACCAAGGAGGAGGGATTGACTAGGAGTTTGAAGATAATAGATGTAAATTGTTATATATAGAATGAAAAAACTACAAGGTCCTACTCTATAGCATAGGGAACTATGCTCAGTATTCTATGATAAACCATAATGGAAAAGAATATAACAAAGAATGAATATATATGTATAACTGAATCACTTTTCTGTCCAGCAGAAATTAACAGAACATTGTAAATCAACTATATTTCAATTTTTAAAAATGGGCATCAACAGAAACGGTATGGATCTAACAGAAGCAGCAGATATCAAGAAGCGGTGGGAAGAATACACAGAAGAACTGTACCAAAAAGGTCTTAATGATCCAGATAACCATGATGGTGTGATCACTCACCTAGAGCCAGATATCCCGGAGTGCAAAGTCAAGTGGGCCTTAGGAGGCATTACTACCAACAAAGCTAGTGGAAGTGATGGAATTTCAGCCAAGTTATTTCAAATCCTAAAAGATGATGCTGTTGAAGTGCTGCACTCAATATGCCAGCAAATTTGGAAAACTCAGCAGTGGCCACAGGACTGGAAAATGTCAGCTTTCATTCCAGCCCCAAAGAAGGGCAGTGCCAAAGAATGTTCAAACTACCGCACAGCTGTGCTCATTTCACATGCTAGCAAGGTAATGCTCAAAATCCATCAGGCTAGGTTTCAACAGTATGTGAACCGAGAACTTCCAGATATACAAGCTGGATTTAGAAAAGGCGGAGGAACCAGAGATCAAATTTCCACATCCTTTGGATCATAGAAAAAGCAGGGGAATTCCAGAAAAACATTTACTCCTGCTTTATTAACTATGCTAAAGGCTTTGACTGTGTGGATTGCAACAAGCTGTGAAAAATTCTTAAAGAGACAAGAATACCAGACTACTTTACCTCCTTCCTGAGAAACTTGTATGAAGATCAAGAAGCAACAGTTAGAACCAGACAGGGAACAACAGACTGGTTCCAAATTAGAAAAGGAGTATGTAGAGGCTGTACATTGTCTCCCTGCTTATTTAACTTATATGCAGAGTCAGCTCAGTCCCTCAGTCGTGTCCGACTCATTGCGACCCCATGAATCGCAGCACGCCAGGCCTCCCTGTTCATCACCATGCAGAGTACATCACAGGAAATGCTGGACTGGATGAAGCACAAGCTGGAATCAAGATTGCCAGGAGTATCAATAGCCCCAGATAGGCAGATGATACCACCCTAATGGCAGAAAGAAGTGAAGAGGAACTAAAGAGCCTCTTGATGAAGGTGAAAGAGGAGAGCGAAAAAGCTGGCATAAAATCTGATGTTCAAAAACCTAAGATCATGGCACTCGGTCCCATCACTTCATGGAAAATGAGAGTGAGTGAGTGGGTGAAATTGCTCAGCCATGTCCGAGTCTTTGCAACCCCATGGACTGGAGCTTACCAGGCTCCTCTGTCCATAGGATTTTCCAGGCAAGAGTATTGGAGTGGGTTGCCATTTCCTTCTGAAAGGTTGCTGCTGAACCACGAAAGACGCTGGGATTCTTGGCCTCCAGAAGAGAAGAATTCAATCCGGGGCCAGAGACAAGGCTTGATCGCTCAGAGCTTTTGTGTAAAAATGTTTTATTAAAGTATAAAAGAGATAGAGAAAGCTTCTAACATAGACATCAGAAGGGGGTAAAAAGAATACCCCCCTGCTAGTCTTTAGCTGGATGTTATATAGCTACTAGCGGTCTGCTAATATAAGAAAGGAAATGTCTCAAAACTCAGAGAATGGCACCAGGCCCCTCACCCACAAGATGCATTTTGCGATAATCTTGGCACCAAGTGAGTCATCTCGGGCCATAAAATGATTGACATGAATCTTGAAGAAAGGTAGTATAACATACTGGTTTGTCAAGTGGGTTCTGAGCATTTCGGGGGAACTTACTTGAAGATAGACTTGGGGTAAATGCATAGTATATTAACATAGCTTAAGACAAACATTTCCATGAGAAAAAATGCATTGGTTAACTCAAGGTTTGAGAAAAGTTCAGGTGGAACCAGGTGTCTTTATGGAAACACAGACTTTTAAGAGAAACTTCTTTTTAAATTTGTATAGAGAAGGGGAAAAAAAGTAACACTGGTTTGTTTCTTCCTGCCGCTTAAGAGGGAGAGAGAGAGAAAAGGTCTGACGCTTGCAGCCTATTTCCTCCGTTTGGAGACCCCTGGCCTTCCTGACTGTTACCCTCTCACTTCTCCAGGAGATCTTGCCGACCCAGGGATCGAACCAGGGTCTCCCACATTGTAGGCAGATGCTTTACCGTCTGAGCAACCAGGGAAGTCCTTTCATGGCAAATAGATGGGGAAAAAATGGAAACAATGATAGAGCTTATTTTCTTGGGCTCCGAAATCACTGTGGAGGGTGATTGCAGTTATGAAATTCAAAGACATGTGTGCCTTGGAAGAAAAGCTATGACAAACCTAGACAGCACATTAAAAAGCAGAGACTTTACTTTGCCAACAGAGGTCCATCTAGTCAAAGCTATGGTTTTTCCAGTAGTCACTTACAGATGTGATAGTTGGACTATAAAGAAGACTGAGCACCAAAGAATTGATGCTTTTGAACTGTGGTGTTGGAGAAGACTCTTGAGAGTCCCTTAGACAACGAGGAGATCCAACCAGTCAATCCTAAAGGAAATCACTCCTGAGTATTCACTGGAAGGACTGATGCTAAAGTTGAAGCTCCCAACACTTTGGCCACTGATGCAAAGAGCTGACTCATTGGAAAAGACCCTGATGCTGGGAAAGATTGAAGGTGGGAGGAGAAGGGGAAGACAGAAGATGAGATAGTTGGATGGTATCACCGACTCAATGGACATGAGTTTGAGTAAGCTCCAGGAATTGGTGATGGACAGGGAAGCCTGGCACGCTGCAGTCCGTGAGGTCGCAAAGAGTCGGGCATGACTGAGTGACTGAATTGAACTGAAGCTACAGATCTTATTCAAGTGTAACTAATTATCTTACTAATGTCTTTTATAGCAAAAGAAAAACCAACTGATGATCCAGTGGTTGAGACTCCAAGCTCCCAATGCAGGGGACCTGGATTTGATCCCTTGTCAAAGAACTAGATCCCACAACTAACAGTCCAAGTGCTACAACTGAGACTCGGTGAAACTAAATTAAAAAAAAAAAAAAAAGAAAGGCATTTTTCTGTGGTCCAATATCCAATACTAGGTCATACGCTGTTTTTAATTGGCATGCCTCTTTCATCTCCTTCATTTGGAAGAGTTCCTCTGTCTGTCTTTTTCTACAGGTATGTTTTCATAAAATCATAGTTCAGTCAGTTCAGTTGCTCAGTTGTGTCTGACTCTTTGTGACCCCACGGACTGCAGCACACCAGGCTTCCCTGTCCATCACCAACTCCTGGAATCCACCCATACTCATGTCCATTGAGTCGGTGATGCCATCCAACCATCTCATCCTCTGTTGTCCCCTTCTCCTCCTGCCTTCAATCTTTCCCAGCATCAGGGCCTTTTCAAATGAGTCAGCTCTTCGCATCAGGTGACCAAAGTATTGGAGTTTCAGTTTCAGTCCTTCCAATGAATATTCAGGACTGATTTCCTTTAGGATGGACTGGTTGGATCTCCTTGCAGTTCAAAGGACTCTCAAGAGTCTTCAACACCACAGTTGAAAAGCATCAATTTAGAATAATTCTGTATAAATCTATGTCCCTTGTCTTTTTCACTTAGTCTATCTTGGACGTTTTCCACTTCAACTCATTTTTATCTGCCTCATTCACTTTACTGGCTGCTTAGTAGACAGGATCAGTCAGGATAATCTATGTTATGCTATCGTAACAACACCGGAATTCAGTGGCCTAACACAAAAGCCGATTTCCTGTGCATGTGAAGTTTGCTGACCTCGCTGTCAAGGCTCAGTCTAGCTGCTTCTGTCTCTCCCTCCCAATGTGTATTTCTACAAATGCCACACTAGAAGGGAGCATGGAGGACCAGCCATGGGCTCTTGAAATGCTTGTTTAATCTCAGGGGCCAAATCAAATCACATCAGCATGCTCAGCTTCAAAGGGGCAGGGAAGTATATTCCCTTCATGGACTCAGAAGAGAAGAGACTAAGAAATGTTGGCAAACACTAGCTTCACCTACCAAACATCACTGAATTGTTATACCATAGTTTTATTTAAGTAGTCTCTTATTGATGGACATTTAGATTGCTTCTGGCTTTTTTTTCCAGAGATTTTTATATATTTATTTTTGTGCACTTGTGTGAGTATATTTACAGCATAAATTCCAAGAAATGAATTTGCAAAAGCAAAAGGAATGTCCAGCTGAAGTCTTGACACATCAAGTCTGCTATTTTGAGCTATGTGCAACGTGAGTGAACAGAAGAAGGCAGACAACAACAAAGGAGGCAGAAACAGGAAAATCAAGAAAAGAAAGAGATGGAAGAGACAGAGTAGATTTCAAAGCCCAACTTGCCAAATCACAGGCCCTTTGAATGCAAGCATTCACATCTACTAAACCCCAGTATGCTTTCAATAAGCCCCTGTTTTTCACTTTTGCACGTTTATATGTGTTTCTGCTCCTTGCCATAAGTTATACCAGACTTCAAGGGGGACAGAAAGAGGCATGGCATAATCCTTACTCTCTTGTCAATTTTCATCCTAGTAAACAGTTGAGGCAGGAAAAGACATGAGCACTGAGTCATCCAACCAGAAGCTACCCTACTGAATAAGTGTTTATGATTTGACCTGTTTTTAAATCCGGGACCAATGGTTGATGGAATGAATTTTCTTCACATCTGGAAAAAGAACACAGTCCGTTTTTCCTTCTCTGCACCAGAGTATATTTTTCTCATTTTTAAAAGCCCAACTCACATTTCACTTACTTCATGAAGCTTCATCTGCTGCTATCAGGTTTCATCTGATCTCCAACTTTTCTAAATTCTTATGACACATGACATATAAATTAGCTTAAATTTGGTTTCACACTGTCCTCAGTTTGTCTTATTTCTAGAATTAGATTTTAAGTTCTTTGAGTATAGGGAAAATGTTTCATATTTTTAAAATTTCCTACAGAAACTTGTAGATATACTACTTAATAAATGTATAATTGTTGACTGATTAATTCTACCTAAGCCATGAAAACCAGACTTAACATGGCTATATTTAAAGCCACAGATTAAGGAAGGACAATTCGGCTGAAACCAACATGTGGTTCACATTTGCCAGGATTGCCAAGGAATAAAGATTACTGCCTTGTTGATATAACTGCAGCAGTTCTAGTGACTACAAACTATTTTCTTAGACTTGTATAAACTTGGCTTAAGTAAGCTTACACACATTTTATAAGCAGATTTATAAAATATGGTATTACTCTATAAATAATCATTCTACACATATACATGCATGCTTAGTCATGTCTTTTTGTGACACTGTTATTTTAAGTATTGGAAGCTTCTTTCTCCATTTCTTAGAAAATCTTTCTATAAATGTCACTGAATGAACTTCCCAGGCAGTCCAGTGGTTAATTGTGCTTTACCTTAAGGGGGCACGGGTCTGATCCCTGGTTGGGAACTAAGATTCCATATGCCATGTGACAGGGCCAACAAATAAACAAACAAACAAAACAAAAAAGACATTCAAAATTATGAATATCATTCCTGCAAATATTTGCATATTCATAGGTATCCATACATAACATATTCTATTAGTCATGTATATTTTAAGTGGTATCATATTCTACTCATTATTCTGCAACCTCTTCTTTCTCTCTTCACAATATATATTTGTAATTTATCTCATGTTAATATACCTGTGAATAATTCAAGTATCTAGAATTTTATTTTTGTAAAGCCATTTTCTTGTTGATGCACACTTAAACTACTTCCAGTTTTACCCAGGTTCAAAAAAACGGCTGCAAAAAATGTTCTTGTTCATATCCAATGACACACATGCAGAAGACTTTGTGGTGTATGCCTACAAGTAGCTTTCTGGGTATTGATACGTTCAGGTTTGAGGAAGAAACTGTTAGGTAGTTAGAATAGGAAACAGGAGTCCAAAATGGCGGTGACTAAACGACAAGGAAGGGAAAAGCCCATGAAAACAGAGCAAAGGAAGGTCAAAGGAAGGTCTGAGGACCTGAGTAAGGACCTCCCTCAGGCAGAACAAACAGCACTCCCGGCTAGCCCAGTTTACATAAGGCAGGCGGGGCGGGGGCGGGGGCCACAGAAAAGGAGGAGCCAAGCGCGCGTGCGCTCTCTCTCTCCACCCCCCCACTGGAGCGCTCCCCCACTCCCTTCTCTGTCTCTGGGTCAGCATGTCCTCACGCCTGGAAGATGGATTCTCTTGCTATTTTCTAAATAAAACAGAGCTGTAACACTCATTTGTCTAAGAGCTATAATAGCAGGAGCTCTAACACTGATTTGTCTAAGAGCTATAATACCGTCTGTCCAAGACCCGAGAGCTGTCATGTGCCGAGGGCTTTAATGTCCATCACTCCAAATCTTTGTTGTGACGAGACAGAACCGAGGCGCATACACTCGCGACAGAACCATCAACAAAATGTAAAGATAACCTACTGAGTGGGAGAAGATATTTGCATATGATATGACCAATTAGGGATTAATATCCAAAATATATAAACAGCTCATACAACTCGGTATCAGAAAAACAAGCAACCCAATTAAAAAATGGGCAGAAGAACTGATCAGACATTTTTCCAAAGAAGATACACAGATGGACAATAAGCACATGAAAAGATGCTTATCATTGCTAACCATCAAAGAAATGCAAATAAAAGAACACAGTGAGAGGGCTTCCTTGGTGATACAGTAGATAAGAATCCACCTGCCAGTGTCGAGGACATGGGTTTGGGACTCCATGGACAGGGCAGCCTAGCAAGCTAGTCCATGGGGTCACAGAGTCAGACACGACCTAGCGACTGAACCACAAAGAGAAAAGGCTACCGTGCTACACTGTTGGTGGAAATGTAAACGGGTTCAGACACTGTAGAAAAGAGTATAGCAGTTTCTTGAAAAATCTGAAACTACCATATGATCCAACAATTTTGCTCCTAGGTATACATGCTAAGAAAACAAAAATTCAAAAACATAAATGTACCCTTACGTTCATAGTTTACTTGGAGGGTGTTATGTTTAGTGAAACAACTCAGATGAAAAAAGACAAACGCTGTATGTTATTTATTTGTGGAATCTAAAATATAAACAAATGAATAGAACAAAACAGAAACAGGTGCATAGATACAGAGAAAACACTAGTGGTTACTAGATGGGAGAGGGCAGCAGGGAGCGGCAAGATAGGGAAGTGAGTAGGGAATGAAGAGGGACAAGCTACTAACTGTAAAATAAGCCACAAGGATACATTGGGCAGCACAGGGAACACAACCAGTATTTCAGAATACCTTTAAATGGAATAAAATCTATAATTTTAATCATGTTTTACACCTGGAACTAGTATAATACTGTAACTCGACAGTGTCAATAAAAATTAATCAATTTCTGTGCTCACTATTTTTTTCTGGCATCTAAATTCTCTTCTGTGGGTTTTTTCTTCTTTTGAAATACATCTTTTGCTAGGTCTCTTCCTGTAGGTCTGTGGGTAGTATATTTTCTTCCTCTTGTATATCTATTTTCCGTATTTCACATATTTATAGAAATAGAGAAATTTCTCATTACTGAAGTATTTCTCCAACTAAAAAGAGTGATTAAATTTGAATATCACCATTTTGCAAAGCCTAATCAACTAATTAATTGCTGCCACCACACAAAGAAAGACAATTGGCTATTTCATGTCTCCTCCATGCCACCTACGATGGACTCTGTAACGAAATTGTACCTGAATCTGATCAAGCTCATAATCTCATTCCAAATTTGTAGAAAACACGAGAGACAGAGTAACAGGAAATGCAGTTATTTGTAAGGCTCGGCGAACCGTACTCTGAAAAGGACACTCAGGGACAGCCTCTAGTGGACTGACAAAGTTTATTATCCAATTGTGTAGTTAATTATTTTCAGGGAATAGAGCATAAGGCTGACTTGCATGTAGCCATTCCAGATAAACATTAAAGCATTCAAGCATAAAATGCAGTTCCTACCGCCCAAGCCATAACATAGCTTTGGCAAAACTCTAAAGGGAGTCTTATCATGAAACAACAGTCCTTGCTCTCAGAAACAGGTGGTCAGAAGGAAGCCTTCGAACGCCTCAAGGCCGGGCGTATTGACCCTTCGTCATCCGTTCCCAGCCTTGGGCACTCAGTGAACGCTCATAACCCTTTGTTATGCTCGTCCCAGCTTCCAACCTTCGTCATGAGTGGAGCAAATACATTTTCAGTATTTGCTTAAAGCCTTCCAGCTCCTCCACAGTTATTAATAACAAAATCCAGTTGTAGGAAACTCTGCAAGCAAATCAAACAACCCACATTCCTCCAGAACTAAGTTGGAAGGAAAAAGGTGGGACAAAGGAAGACTGGAATGTACTTGGAGAATTGAAAGAGACTTAAAAGATGTACATTTTTTTTTAAACTATAGGGATTAGAGATGTATCTTGGGTGACAGTTTATAAAGAAAGCAAGGAGATGACCATACAAGTCAAGATGTGGTTATTTTTAGGGGAAAGATTGGGATTGATACATAAAGCACCTCTGGGATGCCTGACATGTGGACCCACTTCGGGTAAAGCTGAAAACAAAATGAAATTCTGGCTCTCAGGGAGGCTGTATTCTGTAGGCAGAGATATATCAGTAATGCACAATACAACCACAGTGGTAAGTGCCGTAAAGAAGTATAAAGGACGATTGATCCCAAACCTCTAAATAAGCAGCAGCTGAGTTTCACTCCTAACATAAATATGCAGAAAATGTAATTAACTGATAAAGTCAATAAGTAACACAATGTTTCTGAATATCTTATGGCAAAACCAAAGACTGATACATAGAGAAGAGAGCCCTCCAAAAAGGCATAAACACCCACATCCAGTATGTAATGGAGTAAAATCTTACTACTGCTACAAATTCACCACTCTATGTAGAAACAGGAGACAGTATGTTCTTTGCATTTTCCCATTCAGCTGATAAGCCAAGGTCTGGAGACTGTCTCAGACTCGGTCATTCTAGTTCTTGCTTTGCCTTAAGGTTTGTTCCCAGTCTGGATACAAATACTCTGGGCTGAAGTGACAGGAAATGGCAACCCACTCCAGTATTCTTGCCTGGAAAATTCTATGGACAGAGGAGCCTGGCAGGCTGCAGCCCACAGATTTGCGGAGTGTCAGTCACGACTGAGCAACTGAGCACACACACGAGTGACACTTTACAGCCAAATGCCCAAAAACAGTTTTTAAAAAGAAAATGGGAGTGACAGTGGATGAGTGTCGGACACCAGACGAGAAAGGGCATGAAGGGACTGTGGAGGCGACTCAGCAAACCCCTCGATGCAGGCAGTTTTACAAGAATACACCAAGCCCTTCCCCTTGCACCTATTCGGGGCAATGAAATGGATGCCACAGAATGCAGAAGGCCACGTGGAGAGAAGCTCTCCTCTGTTCACCTTGGAAAGTTCATTTATAGCTCACTTAACTGGATGCAGAAAGGAAATCAATCTCACCATCTACAGTTCTAACAAAAATGGCAACAAAATGATTATGGTTTTTAATTTCTTCCCCCTATGGCAGCGGCAGTTTGTCCTGTGATTGCTAATTTTACTAGAAATAGCCATTCAAGTCAACAAACCCCCCCCCAAAGTTAAGATCGGTCTGATCTTGAGACAGGAATCCTACATTCAGTCACAACTCACTTTAAATATGCAGTTTAATTTACGTTATATACATACTAAGTATAGACTATAGGACAGATCATACTTTGACTTACTAAGACACAGAATGTGAATTTTAGTTTTCAGACTGTGAGAAGACAGGAGGTCATAAAAGCACTACTCAATTTTTTCAAAATAAGACCTCAAAGAAATGTTACATCACATGTGTTCCAGGTGTACTTTTCTTTTTTCAATTTTGTGATGAAAACAGATTTTATTCTGGCTATAAAAGTAACATTAAAAAGTTTCAAATTCATCATTTTAAAAATTCAATGGAACAAGCATATAGATAAAAAATATCTAAAAATTACTTCATTCTCTTCACCAAGAAATGTCTCTGCCTAGACTCTTCTCTGCCTAAAAACACACTCGTAGGTGCACATACACACTTTACAAAAGCAGGATCCATTCTAAATAGGCTGTTTATAACCTTATTTTTAAGCTTAGTATATCACAGATATTCCTGCTATGTTATAGAAGGAAAAAATAAGTTATTGAGCAATACATATATGTTCATCAGTTCAGTTGCTCAGTCGTGTCCGACCCTGCAACCTCATGGAGTGCAGCATGCCAGGCTTCCCTGTCCATCACCAACTCCCAGAGCTTGCTCATGTCTATCGACTTATGTCCATCGAATCAGTGATGCCATCCAACCATCTCATCCTCTGTCATCCCCTTCTCCTCCCGCCTTCAATCTTTCCCAGCATCAGGGTCTTTTCCAACGAGTCAGTTCTTCGCACCAGGCAGCCGAAGTATTGGATCTTCAGCTTCAGCATCAGTCCTTCCAATGAACACTCAGGACTGATCTCCTTCAGAATGGACTGGTTGGATCTCCTTGCAGTCCAAGGGGCTCTCAAGAGTCTTCTCCAACACCACAGTTCAAAAGCATCAATTCTTCGGTGCTCAGCTTTCTTTTTGGTACAACTCACACCCATACACGACTACTGGAAAAACCATAGCTTTGACTAGACAGACCTTTGTTGGCAAAGTAATGTCTCTGCTGTTTAATATGCTGTCTGGGCTGGTCATAGCTTTTCTTCCACGAAGCAAGCTTCTTTTAATTTTCATGGCTGCAGTCACCATCTGCAAGGATTTTGGAGCCCAAGAAAATAGTCTCTCACTGTTTCCCCATCTATTTGCCATGAAGTGATGGGACCGGATGCCATGATGTCCATTTTTTGAATATTGAGTTTTAAGCCAGTTTTTTCACTCTCCTCTTTCACTTTCATCAAGAGGCTCCTTAGTTCCTCTTCACTTTCTGCCATAGGGTGGTGTCATCTGCATATCTGAGGTTATTGATATTTCTCCCGGCAATCTTGATTCCAGCTTGTGCTTCATCCAGCCCGGCATTTTGCATGATGGACTCTGCATATAAGTTAAATAAGCAGGATGACAATATACAGCCATAATGTTTCCCTTTCCCTATTGGGAACCAGTCCCTTGCTCCATGTCTGGTTCTGTTATTTCTTGATCTGCATACGGATTTCTCAGGAGTCATAGTCTGAACATATTTTGTTTTAAAATTCTATATGCTTATATCTAAATATAAATCTAGATTTACAGATATAGGATTTTATTTGCACAGAAGATGATCCGGCAGGGTACAAACCAAACTTTTAACAGCAAGGAAGAGGGTGGAAGTGTGTGTGTGGGGGGGTGGGTAAGTGGAGGAAGCTTAAATTTTTTACAGTATATATATATGGCTTCCCAGGTGGCTCAGCGGTAAATAATCCACCCACCAATGCAGGAGATATGAGTTCAATCCCCAGGTCAGGAAGATCCCCTGGAGAAGAAAATGGCAACCCACTTCAGTATTCTTGCCTAGGAAATCCTGTGGACAGAGGAGACTGGTGGGCTACAGTCCATGGGGTCGGAAAAGAGTTGAACACAACTGAATGACAAAGTGCATAATACAGAAAACTGCTTTTACAAGTCACGAAAATTTTAATTATAAAGGAGAAATGTACTCTAATACCTAAAAGATACTACCGGTTTGATTATATCAACACACCAAAAACTGTAGGCAGCTTAGTTTACTAGGACTCACATTGAAAAGTGAACTGAATATTCAGGACTCAAAGTCAGGTTATTCATACTTGGCGGACCTTGGGAAATTATTTACATTTGGGAGAAAAAGTCTCTGTTATTGCTTCACTAATATCTACAGCTCTACCATCAATTCCACTGCTTCAGGTTCAAGGATTCCTTTCTCTCAACAAACATGCACCTCTGAGAAACATAGTAGAATACAATGAATTAAGCCATTATAGTCTTTTACATTGTAGTATGAATTAATGGACAATTTCTTCCCAACTTGTAGTTAATTAAGAAGAGCTTTTCACAATAGATGAGGAGAGTAGGATATTGGACATGTAGGGGGTGTAGAGGAAAATAATATTTAGGAGAAGGAAGATAAAATTTAGAAGTTTCTTCGGACAGGAAATACATCTTGCTCTTCTTTAAGCATGATGCTGAGCGCCATCACAGCCACCATAGAGATACACGTAAAAACAGATGAGCCCATGAATAGACAACTCTGCTCACCTCAGCTCTGACTGTGGGTTGTTCTGCCCAAAGCTGTAGTCTCAGGCTATTTTGGGGTGACTGCTACTCTGCTATTCTGGGTTCCTTTCCTCAGAATTACTCATGTGAGATGGGATGCCAGAATCTCATTGTTAACAGATGTTGGTTCATTGGTATAACAAACAATTGCTGATTGCTAACACATTTTGTATTAAGGTAAAACAATGATATGTCTGTTTATACAATTGAAAATATCTCCCTAAAGGATAAAAAGAGATTATTAATATCAGCTGCTTGGTCAGGTCAATGATGAGCTCTCCCTCCCACTCCTCAGAGGTCTGATCATTTCACAGCTGACCCCACTGGGGAAGTACTTGGAGACTGGAAGATGAGGGATAAACAGTGGATCTTTCCCATTGTTTAGTTTTTTCCACTGTCAGCGCTTTTAAATTTATTGTATAATGTGGCACAATTGTTAGGGGAAGCACACTGGCTGAAACCACCCACCCTGGCCAGGAACCATAGTAACCATTCGCAAGAGTTATTTTATGACAGGAGGTCCTGGTAAGGAACACAGCACGAACAAGCCACCACCAACCAGAAGCATTTAGGAAAGGTCAAAAGCAGACACCACGTGTCCGACCACCTCCCAGAGTCCTTGCTGGCATCTGTCTTGACTGAGCAATGCGTGCACCACCAGGAAGGACCCTGAGTCATAAGGATTGGCCAAAGACAGCCCAGAAGCTAATCTCATCACCAGAAAACTGGAGATTGCAAGCCATGTGGCAGAGCAGCTCTCCTGGGTTCCTCAGCTGGGAGCCCCTTCCTAATAAAGCCTCTTGCTTTGTCAGCACGTGTGTCTCCTCAGACAGTTCACTGCCAAGTGTTAGACAAGAGCCCATTCTCTGCCATGGAAGGGTCCCTCCTTCCTGCAACAGAGTGCTGGTTCAAGCATGAGGTCAGCACGCCCCTAACTCCCGCCGAATCTGGGGCTAGGGGAGAGACAGACAGTAGAAGGTGACTGGTGAATAGCGAACAAACGATACCATAAGATAGTCAAGTTGAGATGTTTTTAAAATTAACAATGGTTTTCTCTTAAGTGATGAAAAAGGTAAGTTTTGGGTTAAGATATAAAGTTTCAAATTCTCAATGATAGACCTCAAATATTATGAGAACCCGAAGGCAAATAAAGAAGACAGAATGCCAAAGAATTGATGCCTTAGAACCGTGGTGCTGGAGACTCCTGAAGTCCCTTTGGACAGCAAGGAGATCAAAGCAATCAATCTTAAGGGAGATCAACCCTGAATATTCACAGGAAGGACTGATGCTAAAGCTGAAGCTCCAGTATTTTGGTAATCTGATGTGAACAGATGGCTCATTGGAAAAGTCCCTGATGCTAGGAAAGATTGAGGGCAGAAGGAGAAGAGGATATCAGAGGATGAGACGGCTGGATGGCATCACTGATGCAATGAACATGAACCTGGACAGATTCCAGGAGATGGTGAGGGACAGGAGGCCTGATGTGCTACAGTCCACGGGGTCTCCAAGAATTGGACACAACTGGGTGACCAAAAAACAACAACAAATGTGAGATCCAGAAAGGATAAGCCTCATCTACCTTGGCTTCTGGTGTATATTCAGGGCCTAGCAGACAGTAAGGGCTCAGTAAACAACTGTTGAATGAGTGAATATTAAGTACTGATGATTCAGTAGCCTTCTGAAAATGAGACTACAGCCTTTAGCAAATTAAATCTAAATAGGTCTAATACTAATGGAAAGTGACTTTAAGGGCAGAGGACTTTATTCTAGAATCTTTTTTATACTTGACAAAAACAGCACTCACCATTCTCTGGTTTCACACTAAGTCATCCTGAAAAACCTACCCATGTCCAGTTGTTTTCTGTTAAAAGGTCATAGCGTGGGACTGTCTACACCAAGTTATTATTCGTATAGTTGTTGCTGGTAAAATCCAAAGAGCATTGCTTAACTCTCTACATTCCTCTGTCAGTGCAGATGTAATATAAGGCAAATGAAATCATACTCTATAAAACAATGCAGATCTTCAGGCTAAGCTGAACAGAGTAAAATATTATAATAAATATGTGAATAAAAATTGTAAAAAGTTATTTGAGGTAACTATAAAAATTATTTTTAAATGACTTAAAATAGAGACTTTATTTTAATTTATTAAAGAGACTTCCCTGATGGTCCTGCCTGCCAGTGCAGGGTTCACACATTTGATCCCTGGTCCAGGAAGGTTCCACATGCTATGGGCAACTAAGTCCATGCGCCACAACTACCAAAGCCTCTGCACCCTAAAGCCCATGCTCTGCAACGGAAGCCACTACAATGAGAAAGAAGTCCCTGCACCACAGCTAGAGAGCAGGCCCCACTCACTGCAACAGAGGAAAGCTCAGGGCAGCAGCAAAGACCCAGCACAGCCGTAAATAAATAAATAAAAGAGCACTCTGAAATTGAGCCAATGTTTTCCTCTTTTCGCTTATCAAGATAATGGTCTATCCTCTAGTTAATTTTGCAGTCTTTTGTAGCTTAAGATATTTGCCTAATCCAAATCATGGCATTCTGTAACATTAAAGTTGTGAAGCTGCTATCAAGCAATCTGAGTATAAGTTCCTCCTACATGTTAAAGAGATACACTGTAAGTAGCCACAGTCCCACAAAATCCAGAAATGGAAGCTCTTCCTTTAATCCATCTCCTATGCCATTGTGTTATAAACATACCAAATATACATGTGATGTAGACTTGGTATACTGTGTCAAACCTAAATTTAGTGACCATTGTATAAAATTAGAAGTTACAGCTGTAATGATTAATGTTTCCAAGTTCAAACTGTTTGCATAGGAATGATCATCAAAAGTGTCAGCACTGACTTTCAGTAAATTGTGTAAAGCTGGTTAAGATGATAATCATTTCATACACACATCATGATTTTTTTATACTAATACACTCTCACTTTCAGCAGAGCGTTTTTGCTATGGTGACCAATAGGTAAGAGTCATCAGAAACAAAGGGAACTAAAAAAATCCAGCCTGTACCCCTAAATCTTATTCTAAACCCCTCAATACTAGCTAGTCGTAAGTCTGCATCAGTGTCAGTTTTACGGAGACCATGCTGGAGAGTGAGCAAAAGGCTACATGCTCAAATCATTCTCTCCTAAGTTCATGGCAAAGTGCATAATAAAGCAGAAGTTATTTATGTATTTTAAGGAAGAGGCACGCTCTTGAGTCAAGGAGTGTGGTCAAAGTATGACTGATGTCCAAGAGCTGGAGGATCTTGGGCCAAAACTTGTCCAGAAAAGGCTGACAGAGCCAGAGGAGAGAGAGGAAGCATCTGGGGACTGCTAAGTGATTAAGAGCTACATACAGCAGCTTGCCTGCCACGTGTCAGAGGACAGCTTGATTTGACCAGACACACGTTGTTAGGTCAGTTCCTTGCTTCCATCTGTGCAGGCCTGGAGAGTTCATTTCCTTTGGCCATTGACTAGTCAAAGGATCCTAAGTGTAATAGGAAATTAGCAATTTGATTTCACTATTGTGTACCTGTGAAAACCTGCTTTCTAATCCCTGAAGCACCTGGTGCCTCCACCTTACTAAGATATGTTTTCAGCGACTTTCCTGAAGTGGAAAGTGGCCCGGTGGTTAAGAATCCTCCTGCCAACACAGGGAACACAGGTTCAATCCCTGGTCTTTGAAGATCTCACAGGCCACAGGGCAAAGAAGCCCGTTTGCCACAACGGCTGAGTTTGTGCACCAAACTGCCTGACTCACTCAGGCCCTAGAGCCCGTGCTCCGCAACAAGGGAGTAGCCTCTGTTGGCCCCAACTAGAGAAAGGCTTCACATAGCAAAGAAGACCCAGCGCAGCAAGAGAGAAAAGTTCTCGTATCCTTCATGGACACAAATTGCTAACACAAAATAGGTGACTAATACAAATTTTTGTTTTCCTCCCTCTTTCCCATAATTGCTCATGAAAAGGTACTCTTACTTCTTTTAGAGAAATTTCATTTTCACAGATCCCAAATACTGGAATCGAAAGGATGAGGCAAGAGAGGAATTTTTGGCATTACTTCTATGTCTACTTCATGTATATATGAATCTCTCAGATTAGCTAAAATTTCATCAGCATTTGTGAGGCAAGGCACTCTACAAAATGCTTGAGATGGAGTGTGCAATTATTATTATTTTTGGAGTGTGCAATTTATCTCGACAACCCTATGAGGGTTAGTCCATTTGGGCTGCCATAAAAAAATTGACTGGATGACTTAAACAACAATATTTCTTTCTCACAGTTCTGGAGGCTAGAAAATCCAAGGTCAAGGAGCTGCCAGATCTGATATCTGCTAAGAACTGGCTTCCTGTTTCATGAACGGCCATCTCTTCTCTGTGTCCTCATAAGATGGAAGGAGCAGGAGAGCTCTCTGGGGAATCTTTTACAACGGTGCTAGACCCACTCAGGAGAGCTCCACCTGTGTGACCTTATTACTTCCCAAAAGATCCCATCTCCAAATACCATCACGTTGGGAATTAGATTTCAACACATGGATTTTGGGTGGACACAAACATCCAGCCTAGAGCAGGTAGACACTAACATTATCTTCACTTTATACACTGAGGAAAGTAGGGTTTTTGGAATTTAAGAAGTTTCCTAAGATAAGTCAGGGCATCTACCCCAGGGCGTTAATTAAGCCTTTGCTATATCCTGGGCAGGCCCTCAATGTGAATGAAAGGGCTACACCAGCTCATTGAACTTAACATATTCATTCTTTCCAGGGACCTTGATGCTGGTTTTGAACTCTCCATGTATGTTGTTATGGTATGCAGAATAATGACCACCCCCTCCAAAATGTTCTTGCCCTAATATCCAGAACTTGTAATTATGTCCCCTTACATGGCAAAAGGGATGTTTTTAAGTTTATGGACCTTAAAATAGGCAGATTATCCTAGATTATGTGGGTAGGATCAATATAATCACATGACCCTAAAAATGGAAGTGGAAGGCAGATGTGTCTGAGAGATGAGATGGAAGAAAAAGGAAGAGAAATTTGAAGTATGAGAGGATTCAACGGACAGCTGCTGGCTTTGAAGATGAGGAAGGAAATGGCAACCTCAGTTCTGTAACCACAAGACTCTACACGTTGCCAAAAATCCAAAATGAACCAAAAATAAAATCTTCCTCTGAGCTTACAAAAAGGAAAGTAGCCTTGCTGAGGACATGTTGATTTTAGCCCAGTGAGGCTTCTGTCAGATTTCTGACGCAGAGAACTATGAGGCAATAAAGTTGTGCTGTTTTAAGTCACCAATGTTTGTGGCAATTTGTCACGGCAGCCAAAGGGAATTAATACAACTTCCAGTCCCATCACTCCATGGCAAATAGATGGATAAACAATGGAAGCAGTGAGAGATTTTATCTTTTTGGGCTCCAAAATCCTTGCAGATGGTGACTGCAGCCATGAAATTAAAAGATGTTTGCTTCTTGGAAGAAAAGCTATGGCCAACCCAGACAGCCTATTAAACAGCAGAGACATTACTTTGCCAAAAAAGTCCGTCTAGTCAAAGCTATGGTTTTTCCCGTAGTCATGTATGGATGTGAGAGTTGGACTATAAAGAAAGCTGAGCACCGAAGAATTGATGCTTTTGAACTGTGGTGTTGGAGAAGACTCTTGAGAGTCCCTTGGCCTGCAAGGAGATCCAACCAGTCCATCCTAAAGGAAACCAGTCCTGAATATTCATTGGAAGGACTGATACTGAAGCCGAAGCTCCAATACTTTGGCCACCTGATGTGAAGAACCGACTCATTTGAAAAGGCCCTGATGCTGGGAAAGATTGAAGGTGAGAGGAGAAGGGGATGACAGAGGATGAGATGGTTGGATGGCCTTACTGACTCAAGCCTGAGCAAACTCCAGGAGTTGGTGATGGACAGGGAAGCCTGGCATGCTCCAGTCCATGGGGTTGCAAAGAGTCGGACACGACTGAGAGACTGAACTGACTGAATTTCTTGTTTGATAACTGGGAACACATAATACAATGCTTTGTCCATACTTTCTGTAGAAAATGTTGAAGAGTAAGACAAATGAAGCAAATAAAATGTAGGTCAAATGTATTCAATGAAGCACAATGATCGTCACATTTTCTTTCTTTCAATAATCTTTCTTAAATTCTATTAAGCCTCTGCGTTTTCCTCCCGTCATCTGGAAAGTCTGTGCCTCAGGTTTTGTTTCCTTTGTCTTTTGCTCTTTTTATTTTGATGATGTCACCACTAACCTCCTCCAGCAGAGGCACGGGGGTTGTGCGCCAACAGGGCTGTGTCCCCAGGGTCGGAGTCTCCTGACTGAGAAGACTAGCCACCGCCAGGGTGGCAGGATCCAGTAACATGCAGGGTTCCCCCTCCATATTTGGGGTGGAGGGAGGGTAACAAAGAGATTACGTGGCAAACTACTCCCTACAACTTCTTCCTGACATATATGAGAGGTATAACAAAAATGTCGTGATAACTTCAAGCAGTTAGGAAGTTATCCTAACCTGCAGACACAGCTTGTGGAGAACTAAAGTGGCCTGATCATAGGTCTTTGGCAGAATTCTGTTCTCTAGCTCAGAAAAGGGTGGAGTAACATCAGTTGCATCATCCCAGGTTAGCCTGACTTCCTTCTTAGGAACTGCCAAAGTCAACCTGCTTCAGGCCAGCCTGCTCCATGGCCTTCCAGACAGAGACCTGGTCTGTCTGGTTCTCAGGTCTGACAGCATCGGGCACCCATGATCTACTCCATGAATAAGAGTAGGTGAATGGTCTGAGACCTAAGGCTGAGGTCTTATCTTCTGCATCTCTTTTCTTATTTCTGAAAGAGTCTAAGCTTTGTAGTGATGACTGAAAGAGCTAAGGGTCCCACATTGCGTAACTTGACTAATTTCCTAAAGGCAAGAACTAGGTACTCCTTTATCTCAATTTTAACATCTGGTTATGTTTTTCCTTCTTTCTTTCTTAAATTACTTAAGGACTATTCTGGAGAGGGAAATGGCAATCCACTCTCAGTGGTCCAATGGTCAAGACTCCACACTTCCCCTGCAGGGGGCATGGTTCGATCCCTGGTCAGGGAACTAAAGATCCTGCATGCCATGTGGTGCAGCCAAAAAATATTCATATATATTTATAAAAATATTTATATATATTTAAGAAACACTTATTTTGCATCAGGAACCATTTCCAAAACTCTAGAAATAGCAACAAATTCAATCATCATGAAAACCCTATGAATTAGGTTCTAATGTCACCCCTAGAGGCACTGAAATTTTATGTAACTTGCCCAAAGTCACACAGCTAAATGATACACTGGGATTTCACCCATACAGGCCGCGTCCAGAGGCTGTGCTACACACACACACACACACACACACACACACACACACACACACACACACACACACGATGCCTTGCTATGCTGCCTCATCTTGCCAGTGTTAGAATGACAAGGGAAAGAAAAACTTGCAATCTAACCTCACAGAAAATTGGGAAGGGAGCAATATTTATACAAAGGAATTCTAAATGAATAGTTTGCTTCTAGATACGTATAGCTGCAATACTACAAATGTTGACACAATATGAAAAGTTGAGCTAAAAATATAGGTTGATTTGGACACTTAAAGGACATTGCTCCTTGGATTAAAAAATAATAATACTATCAAATTGTGAATCATTTGAAGTTCTCAAAAACATGACCTTGACTTCCAGACAAATGAGTAATTACCGTATTCACTTAGGAGATTAAATTCACAACTGGCTAAAAACTTAAAAATTCAGTTATTCTGGTAGCTAGTTATTAGGGCTGCTGTAACAAAGTCCCAGAAACTGCCTGTCTTCAGTAAACGATGTGAATTGTCTCACAGTCCTGGAAGCCAGATGGCCAGGATCAGGTGTTGGTAGAGCTGGTTTCCTTTGAGATCTATGAGAGCAGGCTGGCTTCTCCCCACGTGTCTTCACCTTGTCTCTCCTCTGTCCATGTCTGTCTCTATCTCATCCAAATTTCCTCTTTTTATAAGTACACCAGTCATACTGAATTGCTCACCCAGATAAACTCATCTTAACTTACTACCTCTATAAAGATCCTACCTCCAAATGAGAAGGAGATTATCACTCCAGCTTATCTTTTTTGAAGACTCTATCTGACCCATATCAGCAGTACATTGGATGAATCACAAGCTGGAATCAAGGGAGAAATATCAACAACCTCAGATATGCAGATGACACCGTCACTCCCAATCTTTGTTGTGAGAGACAAAAACCAAGGAAAGTGAAGATAAACTAAAGAGGCTCTTAATGAGGGTGAAAGAGGAGAGTGATAAAGCTGGCTTAAATCTCAAAAAACTAAGATTATGGCATCCGGTCCCATCACTTTATGGCAAATAGAAGGGGAAGAAATGGAAGTAGCAACAGAGTTTATTTTTTTGAACTCCAAATCACTTCTGATGGTGACTGCAGCCATGAAATTAAAGGATGCTTGTTCCTTGGAAGAAAAACTGACAAACCCAGACAGCGCCTTAAAAAGCAGAGACATCACTTTGCTGACAAAGGTCTGTATAGTCAAAGCTATGTTTTTCCAGTAGTCATGTCCTGTTATGAGAATTGGTCCATAAAGAAAGCTGAGGGCTGACGAATTGATATTCTATAATTGGGGTGCTGGGGAAGACTCTTGAGAGCCCCTTGCACTGCAAGGAGATCAAACCAGGCAATGCTAAAGGAAATCAACCCTGACTATTCACTGGAAGGACTGATGCTGAAGCTCCAATACTTTGGCCACCTGATGCAAAGAGCTGACTCATTAGAAAAGACCCTGATGTTAGGAAAGATCTATGGCAAAAGGAGAAGGGGGCAGCAGAGGATGAGATGATTAGATGGCATCACTGACTCAATGGACATGAGTTGAGCAAAGTCTGGGAGATAGCAAAGGACAGGGAAGCCTGGTATGCTACAGTTCATGGAGTCCCAGAGTCAGACACACTTTAGGGACTGAACTACTACAGCAGCAATACATTGAGGGGTAAGAGTCCTGTCTGAATTCTAGCTCTGACATTTATCAGTTTTGAGACTTTGGTATGCCTTATTTCCCTCCTTTAAATGAGGATAAAATAGTATCTACCCCATGCTGTCACAAGAATTATGTGAATCCGTGCATGAAACACTTGGAATACTTATTAGCACAATGCATGTTAGGTATTCATTAATTCAACACATTGTTACTGAACACCTATTAAGTATTAGGCACTATTCTAGGTGTCTGAGATACAGACATAAAGAACACAGCCCAAAACACCCCCTTTTGTGGATCTCATATTTGAGTGGGGAAAGGAAAAAAAATACAAAAAGTGGAACATATAGAATGTCAGAGAGTAGTCAGTGTTGTAGAACAAAAAAAAAACAAAAGCAAGACACAGGTTAGAGAGTGTTAGGGTTGCAATTCTGGATCAGAGTAGATCTTATAGATTCGCCATTTGAGCAAGGACCTGATGAATGGGAGAAGACAGTTAAGTGCTTATCTGGAGGATTTAGATAGAGAAGGGCTTCCCCACTTCAGCACTACTGGCTGGATTTTTCTAGTTTGGAGGCCTGACCTGTGCACTGCAGGATGTTTAGCGGCATCCCTCCTAGATGCTATTTGCAATTGAGCAGCATCGGCCACCCTAGTTGTGACCACCTGTCTTACAAGCCAAGATGCCTCCAGACATTGTCACATGTCCTGGGGGAACAGAATCACTGCTGGTTGAGGACCACTGAGGTAGAAGGAAAGTGAGAGCCCGGGGCGGGAGTGTGCTCAGCTTGTTTGAGGCACAGCTAGGAAGCGCACGAGATGAGATCAGAAGGGAGAAGGATGAACCACACACATACTACCTGTAACTTTGAGGCCATTCTTTCCATCAGCGGAAACTGCTGGAGGGTTAAGAGCAAAAAGACAGCACAACTTGACCCAAAATTTAGAAAGATCCAATTAGCTGCCGCACTGAGAATTGTCCATAGGTAGAAAGACAGAAATGGACACCTCAGCAGGGTGATAATCACAGTAATCCTATTAAATATTTACTTTTTGTTTGTTTGATTTGGTCGCTGATTTGGCTGGGTAGTGATGGGACTAGTGAGAGAACTGAGCTAAGACCTGGGGAAGAAAAGAGGAAGGCGAATTAGCATAAAAGAAAAAGCCTGAGAGTGGGCAAAGAAGTGGAAGGCAGTACTGTAAAGTCAGTTTGAAAGAGGGTGAAGAGAGAATGTTGGGGGCTGGTGAATGCTATCCTAAGGAGTCGCAGCTCTGGTCTGCAAGGGATGGGGAGCCTTTGAAGCTTAACTAACAAGGAAAACTCTGCAGCAGGGTACAGATCACAGGAGTCAAAAACACTACTTTCAAAGGGAGTGGCTCCCACCATAAAGCATCTGCCCGCAATGAGGGAGACCCAGGTTCGATTCCTGGGTGGGGAAAGTCCCCTAGAGAAGGAAATGGCAATCCACTCCAGCACTCTTGCCTGAAAAATCCCATGGATGGAGGAGCCTGATAGGCTACAGTCCATGGGGTCGCAGAGTCGGACACGACTGAGCGATTTCACTTCACTTCACTTCCTTTATTAACATGGGCGAGCCATAATAAGAGCTTATATTTAGGTGGATGAAGAGCAGGAGCTGGACCTTCTGAAGGAAGGAAAACGAAGTCCTTCCTACCCTAATAAGACTTGGAGCTATTTTCTCCAGAGTAATCTTGCTTCTAGGCAAGAACGGGGCTTCCCTGATGGCTCAGGAGTTTAATCCTCGAGTCAGGAAGATCCCTTGGAGTAGGAAATCACAACTCACTCCGGTATTCTTGCCTGGGAAATTCCTGTGGACAGAGGAGCCTGGCGGGCTACAGTCCATAGGGTCGCAAAGAGTCGGACACGACTGAGCGACTAGGCAACCACAAGGCAAGCAAACGTTACTACCTCTGAGGCTAGAAACATTTCCGTGGTATAGGAGATCAAGCGAATGCCAAGCCCCCCATGAAATGGTTTAAGTTGTGCAGTGCTTTTCTTGGAAATGGTGTCCCCAGAGTAGGATGTCTTGTTTCAAGGGTCTTTTCAAAAAGGCTGTTACTTGTAAAGTAAGAAAAGCTATGCCGAGTACCGGCCATGAAAGCAAAAGCAAGTCTGCAGTCAAACGGTTCTTGGGGGATGGTCGTGCATTTCCATTTTTAAGTGGAAAATGTGTTCGTGGATATAACACAGCAGTGTAGGTCCATCAAACCAGTCCCCCTACTTTGTAGGTGGCAGCAACACGGCCGCCTGCCTCCGCGTTCCTTCTGTCCTTCTGTCCAGTCCGATTTCTGCACGGGGCTCACTCAGTTCGCAGAGGTGGGGGCGGAGGGCCGGCCGCGGGGCGGGGAGCCGCGGGCGCCGGGCCGCCGCCCAGGGCGTGGCGCCGGGCGCGGCGCCCGGCGGCGAGAGGGGCGGGCGGGGCGGAGCCGGGCTGCGGCGGGGCTGCGCAGAGCCGCCCGGGACGCGTCAGTCGCCCGCCCCGCCGCCCCGGCGCAGTCACCCCGCTCTGCAGCCGCCGGCACCAGGAGCTGCGCCGAGCGGAGCGCGACGGCCCCCGCCATGTCCGCAGCCATGAGGCAGAGGTTCGACCAGTTCCTTCACCAGAAGAACTGCATGACTGACCTCCTGGCCAAGATCGAGGCCAAGACCGGCGTGAGCCGGAGCGTCATCGCGCTCGGTGAGTGCAGGGCCGGCGCCCGCGGGGTCCCGCTCCGCCCGGCCCGGGGCAGCTGTCTCATCCGCGGCCGCGCAGGCCCGCGGGGGCCGCGGGGTCGGTGACAGATGCGGGCGAGCGGCGGGCACCTTCGGGGGCGGGACTGGCTGCCCGGACAGGCCGCAGCCGGCTGGTGAAGGGGCGCCCGCGGCGCCGGGCGCGGGGATCGCCGGCGCTGACGTGTCTGCCCCGCGGCCGGACGCCAGGCGCAGCGGCGGGGCGCAGGGCTGGCGCGGGGCTGGCGCGGGGCGCGGGGCGCGGGGCGCGGGGCTGGCGCGGGGCGCGGGGCTGGCGCGGGGCGCGGGGCTGGCGCAGGGCTGGCGCGGGGCTGGCGCGGGGCGCAGGGCTGGCGCGGGGCTGGCGCGGGGCTGGCGCGGGGCGCAGCGGCGGGGCGCGGGGCTGGCGCGGGGCTGGCGCGGGGCTGGCGCGGGGCTGGCGCGGGGCTGGCGCGGGGCTGGCGCGGGGCGCGGGGCTGGCGCGGGGCGCAGGGCTGGCGCGGGGCTGGCGCGGGGCTGGCGCGGGGCGGGGCGCGGGGCTGGCGCGGGGCGCAGCGGCGGGGCGCGGGGCTGGCGCGGGGCGCGGGGCTGGCGCGGGGCGGGGCGCAGGGCTGGCGCGGGGCGCGGGGCTGGCGCGGGGCTGGCGCGGGGCGGCGCAGTGCCCGCGGCGGAGCGCCGGGTGCCTCCAGGCTCGGGGCCCGGGAGGGGTGTCCCCGCGGGAGCGGAGGGGCTGCGGGCCGGCCAGGGACTCCCGACTTCTCTGGACCCTCGGGAAAGGAAAGCAACGGCTCCTCCAGCTGGCGTGCCCCTCGAGGGGAGGATGGTGGAAGGAAGGGCACGAATAGGGGGCCTGCCGAGTATCCTCAGACCCGAGGCAAAGCCCTGCGAAGGCGCTGGCCCTGCCGTGGCGCGGTTTGTTTTCCTCCATCGCCTCGAACGAGCCCAGCCGTACGCTGTGGGCGGGGGCTGCGGCTGCAGTGTGCCGCCCGACCCACTTCTGTCCTCGTGTCTCCAGGTGTCATCGGCCTGCTGGCTTTGTACCTGGTGTTCGGTTATGGAGCCTCTCTCCTCTGCAACCTGATAGGATTTGGTTACCCAGCCTACGTCTCGTAAGTGACTCCCCCAGCAAATGTCCCTTCCTCCCCTTCCCCCATCCAAAGTGGTCCCAGTTACATCACATCCCCATTTTCCTGGGAGAGTGGTCAAAGGACCAGAGAAGAGTAACTCACCGCTTAAGGTTACACATTTTAGAGGCTTAACTTGACGTCTGATCTGATGACTAGCCAAAATGTATGTTTCATCAGCTTATAGTAGCAGGGTGTGTGCCTTCTAACAGCTCCAGAAATGAAAGGTATAACAAAGTGGACCTTTACTTTTGGGGAGATCTCACCGGGTACAGAGAGTGGATTATTGTTGTATTAGTTGCTAAGTCATGTCTGGTTCTTTGCAACCCCATGGACTGTAGCCCACCAGGCTCCTCCTCCATGGGATTCTCCAGGCAAGAATACTGGAGTGGGTTGCCGTTTCCTTCTCCAGGGGATCTTCCCCTACCAGCGATGGAACCCACCTCTCCTTCATTGGCAGGCAAATTCTTTACCATTGAGCCTCCAGGGAAACTCGGAGAGAGAGTAGATTCCTTCTGCCTAATAATTATTTAAATGTTCATTGCACCTTATATTTATGTACACTAGTAAAACCCCATCAGTTAGAGCTTCCTTAATTCAGATTTACTCTACAGTGTGTTTAATTTAAAAATATTGTCCAATTTCATTTTTCCCCATTCATTGAAATAGGAATTATTCTTCCCCTTAAATGAATTTTGTTTTACTCTACAGCTGTTCCTGAGAACTCTGATGGGTTTTACTTTCATTGAGTTGGTCTCTACAACTTTCCTCAACCATAAGGATAAAAATAAAGGAAAAAACTTTCAGCTGGAAGACTAAGACACCAATAACACATGATTACACCTTTGTCTATCATAGACCTGGCTAGAATTTAATATGTGACTAGAAAGTGGAAATGTGTTTTAGGAAAATGTTAGTTCTGACTTGAACAGTGAAATCAAAATTACCTAAGTAGTAGTTACTGAATTAGTCAGGTACAGACACTTAGTGGCTCCAGAAAATCTAGCTACAGATAGGCTACTACTTGGTGTGAATTTGGAGATCCTCCCCAGCATTGAAGGAAATGGCAACCCACTCAAGTGTTCTTGCCTGGAGAATCCCGTGGACAGAGGAGCCTGGTGGGCTGCCGTCTGTGGGGTTGCACAGAGTCAGACACAACTGAAATGACTTAGCAGCAGCAGCAGCAGCACCCCCACCATTATCTGCTAAAGTACCACACATATTGTTTGTGTATGCCAAACGGTGAAGACCGACTAGAAAAACTGGATTGACTTTCAGATCAATGAAAAAGTTATCTCCTGTGCATGCTCAGTTGAGTCCTGCTCTTTGTGGCCCCATGGACTGTAGCCCGCCAGCCTCCTCTATCCATGGAATTTTTCCAGGCAAGGGTACTGGAAAGGCTTGCCATTTCTTCCTCCGGGGTATCTTCCTGACTTAGGGACCAACCCTCATCTCTGGGGAACCCTTTTGTAAGGTTTATAAAAGCTGCTTGAGTTGTTTTAAACTAGCAGAGACTATGGCTCTTTAAAAATACCACAGAGCTTAAAAAATGTTGTCTCCACATCAGTGCCGTTTGATGTATGATCTGTGAGGACCATAACCTAGTCTGTTGGTGAGATGAGATCATTGGTATAGGCTTTAGAAAAGTAAAGATCTGTTTCTCGATAGGGTGTGTAGGCCTGTGTATGTGGAAGTGGATGTGACTAAAGGCAGAGCTTGGACAAGCTTTTCCTTGGCCTACTGGATTAATTCTAGCCATTTTTAAAGTCATATTTTAAAGTAATTTCAAGTGACTCAATTTCAGTTTTATCATTTGTTTAAAGTCATTTTTTTATTCATTTTCTACATAGTCCATTGAGAATTATTGGCTCTTTTTATTTAGAAGAAGCTAAATGTTCCTGTTTATTGCTAGGAATTCTTTGAAATGGTAGACATGATCATATTTCTGAGGTAAGTGGGCTTTATATATTTTAGAATTTCTCTATTCATCAAGTAGACACACTATTTTCTTTTCTAAGTACTCTGAGGCAAAGTGACATTTGTAGTACATTTTAATAGGAATGATGAGTATTAGAAATCTAATAAAGGGGTTTTAATGACTTAAATAAAAATTCAGGGAAGAATTGATGAGTACCTACATCTATTACTATTTATTCATAGGATGTTTCCTTTTGGTAGACCCAACTCTTACTTTTAAAATGAACATTGTTGTTCAGTCACTAAATCAGTATATCTCACAGAATTTGCTCGAAGTCATGCTCATTGAGTTGGTGACGCCATCCAACCATTTCATCCTCTGTCACCCCCTTCTCTTCCTGCCTTCAATCTTTCCTGGCTCTAGGGTCTTTTCCAATGAGTCAGCTCTTTGCCTCAGGTGGCCAAAGTATTGGAGCTTCAGCATCAGTCCTTCCAGTGAATATTCAGGGTTGATTTCCTTTAGGATTGACTGATTTGAACTTGCTGTCTAAGGGACTCTCATATTTAAAATGAATACAGGATTGTGTTCATTAAGTGAAGGTTGGTCTCTGTGGGTGCTTAGATTTTTCCCTAAAACAATGCTTTTCAGCCTTGACTGCCCACTGGAAGTATCTCAGGAGCCTTGAAAATTACTGATTCCCAGCCCCTGCCCCTGAAGATTATGATGTAATTACTCTCAGATGCAACCTGGGTTTTGGAATTATTAAAGGAGTCTCATTTTTAAAGGTCATGCTGAGAAGCCCCAGTATAAAGCAGCAGCGTAGCTTGTGCTTATTATACTTGAAGAGGGGGATTGAAGGGGTGGAAGAATGGCCTGCAGACCCTGGGGAGGGTCTAGAGGCCCACCTGGCCTCTGCTTTGTGAAAGAGATTCAAGGAGACCTGGGATTGTATGCACAGTAAAGCACACAGACCCCCAGTTAGGAAACATTTCAGGCAGTCACTGTTCCATTAGCCTAATCAAGTCTATTCATTGCTTAAGCAATGTGACGGTATAACTGTCAGAAAGAAAGTCCTTGAAAATGGTGTGATGAGTAGCACCTCAATCAGCGTTACTTAAGATGTGATCTGCCATCACTCTAATTGTTTTTGTCTGTTGGAATTCTTGCCAGCCAGAGTGTAGTTTGTTTTTTTTTTTTTTTAAATACAGGCTCATCTAGTAATATTAAGCAAACACCAAATGCTACCCATGCACCATGGCAGCATCTCAGATACACAGTGACTAAGGCGAACATGCTCCCTATCTGTGCTCGGAGAGACTACAGAGTAAACTGCAATAAATAGTAAAATAGTGACCGTGTCCTCCACAGAGCACCCGCAGGGAGCTGGGGGAGCGGTTAACAGGAGGGGCCCCCTGGAGATTACTCATCTGAGCTGCTATTGGAGTTAAGACTTGATGGATGGGAAGGTGCCAGCGGAGAGCAGAACCTGGAGGAGGAAGCAATGTGCGCCAGGCCCTGGAGGCACTGGTGCACTAGGAGCTCTGAGAGCGAAGAGGGGCGGAGGAGGGCCAGGCACGGCTACTGGCTGACACGTCCAGTGTGCAGCTTATTTCGGGTAGTTGTGGGGAACTTGCATGTTTTCTGACTGCCTTGGATGGGTTCAAGATAAGAGGTGACGTGAAGATTTACATTCTCAAGGTCTTTCTGGCTGCTGTGATCTCTGGAAGGAATTGGTGATCCCGCCAAACTATTGCTAACCCCTTCCTTTCTCACCTTACCGTGTTCACTCCTGCCGCTTCATCTCCTTGGGCCATCAGATTGTGCTATTTAATGGTCCCTGTTGGGTGGCCAACGATGGTCAAGCTTGGTTGACCAAGAGGCTGCAGGGTACAGAAATAAAATTTGGCAAACTTATCTGTCTTCTCAGCTTTTCTCATGACTCACTACCTTGGGAAATCTGTGGGTGGGGCTGAGGTGCCCCTGGCTTCCTGCCAGGTCTTGGCGGTGTATTGGAGCCAAAGACAGCTAGAGGCCTGGCCAGCCCTCCAGGCAGCAGAACCAGCTTGTTATCAGGAGGCCCCTTCCTACTGGTTACTCTTATTTTCTGTGGAGATAATTTCCCTTTGAGAGCAGGAGCTTTATCCTCTTCCTCTATGTTTCCAGACTTTTTGGCCACCCTATATAGGCAGTTTGAAGTGTCATCCAGCCTTCTCATTATCAAGAGCTGTTGACAGAAGGACTTCAATCTCCCTACTTCCTTCTATTACTGATAAGAGAAAGCAGACTACTGGATAGTCATAGGAAACTTTATTACCACAGTGGACCTGCCCCTCCCCCATTTTTTGCTGAGATAGAAGTCTCACGCAACCCTTTTAAAGTATACAAATTTAGTGGTTAGTATATTTATAAAGTTTTGCAACCATTGCAACTACCTATTTCTAGGATGGGTTCATCACCCCAAAAGGAAGCCCTCTACCTCTTAGCAGTCATCCCTCCTTTCTTCTACACTCCAGTCCTCAGCAATCACCAGCCTGCTTTCTGTCTGTATGGATTTGCCTGTTCTGGACATTTCATACAAACCAAATCATATCTTATGTAGCTGTTTGTTTGTTTCTGGGGTGGCCCTGCATTTATTAACAAGTCTTTCTGAGAGACCTCTCAGGAGTGTATACTATGCTGAAGCATCAAAGTTGGAGCTGAGACCCAAGATAACCTCCTCCCAGTAGTCCTGGAATGTGGTGGCTGTTCTTGACTCTGCTTTTTTATTCAAGTGGAATAGGAGGGAAAGCCTAATGGCTTTGTTTTCTGTTTTTGTCTTTGTCCTGAAGATAAGGGAAAGGAGGAAGGCTTGCTTTCTGTACAACCCAGCAAACTTTTTGCTTGAAATTCTATTAAAACATCTATTACTTTTCCTCTTTTTTATTTAATATTTTTGTTAAGGATCAGGTGGCCACCTTCCTGGGACTATCAGAGTTGGGCCTTAGTGATCAAATGGGTAGTCTGATCATCAACACTTTTCAAAAGATCCCGGGAAAGAGAGAGTTTAGAAGGTTCTCCAAGGTCACACAGAGGCTAGGCTTGGTCTGGAGCCCTCAGTTAAGTGCATAGGAATGTGAAAGCACATTCAGGCATATTTTAGCACCATGCTTGAGAGGATAATAGATGCTCTGAGTCCAGCATTTTAATGTCTATATTTAATCTGATGTTTGGCAACATTTTTCAAATCTCATACCCACTCTGGTGATGTGTCATTTTACCTTCTGTGTGTCCTCACCAGCCCGATTGAAGCTTTTGTCATCAGTACAAGGAGTGTTACTGCTTTTAGCTCTTTGTGGGGCTGTTGAATAACTGTGTGACACTTAATTTAATAAACACTTAAATATCTCTGTTTAAGTGCTTTACAAATATAGCTCATTTAATCCTCATGACAGCCCTGTGATATAGGTATTACAATCATTCCTGTTTTACAGATGAGGAAACAGAGAAACAGAAGTAATTTGATTATGGTCTCACAACAGTGGATGATTAAACTGATATTTTAGCCTAGGGAGTCTGGCCGCAGAGTCCATATTTTAAACTTCTGTTATATTGCTTCCCATATGGCCCTTTAAGTGTCCCACAGATGCCAGAACTTTCCATAGGGATGAAAATTAATTGTTGATATAACTTTTTCTTTATCCATTTGACACTGTCAATGCAAATACATCAACTTCATGTAGTATGTTTCTCAAGGTACTGCCATTCCAAATCGTATCTGCACACAGTAATTTGCAGTGTTTATACCTGTTGATTAGAATATATTACTAACAAGTTCTTTCTCTTGTCCGATGTGATGTAGCATTGATTTATGATGGCAGTACTATACATCGTTATATGCAGAGACCTCTATTTTAACTGTGCACACCCAGATGGCACACTGCATCGGGTCTTCTGAGCAAATGCAGCTTGCCTTCAGTTCTTTGTCAGGAGGCAGCACATCTCAGGGAGGGGAGATGTTTGGGGATGATCTGTATGAAGTCTTATCCTTCTCCATCAGAGGGCAGACAAACTGAAAACCACAGTCACAGAAAACTAACCAATCTAATCACATTGACCACAGCCTTGTCTAACTCAGTGAAACTATGAGCCATGCTGTATAGGGCCACCCAAGATGGATGGGTCATGGTGGAGAGTTCTGACAGAATATGGTCCACTGGAGAAGGGAATGGCAAACCACTTCAGTATTCTTGCCTCGAGAACCCCAGGAACAGTATGAAAAGGCAAAAAGGCAAAAAGATGAACTCCCCAGGTCAGTTGGTACCCAATATACTACTGGAGATAAGAGGAGAAATAACTTCAGAAATAATGGAGAGATGGAGCCAAAGCAAAAACAACACCCAGTTGTGGATGTGACTGGTGATAAAAGCAAGGTCCGATGCTGTAAAGAGCAGTATTGCATAGGAACCTGGAATGTTAGGTCCATGAATCAAGGCAAATTGGAAGTGATCAAACAGGAGATGGCAAGAGTGAACTTTAACATTTTAGCAATCAGAGAACTAAAATGGACTGGAATGGGTGAATTTAACTCAGATGACCATGATATCTACTACTGTGGGCAAGAATCCCTTAGAAGAAATGTCATAGTCAACAAAAGAGTCCAAAATGCAGTACTTGGGTACAGTCTCAAAAACAAAGGCATGATCTCTGTTCATTTCCATGGCAAACCATTCAATATCACGGTAATCCAAATCTATGCCCCAACCAGTAATGCTGAAGAAGCTGAAGTTGAACGGTTCTTTGAAGACCTACAAGACTTTCTAGAATTAACACCCCAAAAAACTGTCCATTTCACTATAAGGGGCTGGAATGTAAAAGTAGGAAGTCAAGAAACACCCAGAGGAACAGGAAAATTTGGCCTTGGAGTACAGAATGAAGCAGGGCGAAGGCTAATAGAGTTTTGCCAAGAGAACACACTGATCATTGCAAACACCCTCTTGCAGCAACACAAGAGAAGGCTCTATGCATGGACATCACCAGATGGTCAATACCAAAATTAGACTGATTATATTCTTTGCATCCAAAGATGGAGAAGCTCTATACTGTCAGCAAAAACAAGACTGGGAGCTGACTGTGGCTCAAATCATGAACTCCTTATTACCAAATTCAGACTTAAATTGAAGAAAGTAGGGAAAACCACTAGATCATTCAAGTATGACCTAAATCAAATCCCTAACAGTTATACAGTGGAAGTGAGAAATGGATTTAAGGAACTAGATCTGATAGACAGTGTGCCTGATGAACTGTGGCCTAATGTTTGTGACATTGTACAGGAGACAGGGATCAAGACTATACCCAAGAAAATAGAAATGCAAAAAAGCAAAATAGCTGTCTGAGGAGGCTTACAAATAGCTGTGAAAAGAAGAGAAACGAAAAGCAAAGGAGAAAAGGAAAGATGTACCCATTTGAATGCAGAGTTCCAAAGAATACCAAGGAGAGATAAGAAAGCCTTCCTCAGCTATCAGTGCAAAGAAATAGAGGAAAACAATGACTGAGAAAGACTAGAGATGTCTTCAAGAAAATTAGAGATACCAAGGGAAAATTTCATGCAAAGATGGGCTCAATAAAGGACAGAAATGGTATGGAACTAACAGAGGCAGAAGATATTAAGAAGAGGTGGCAAGAACACACAGAAGAACTGTACAAAAAAGATATTCACGACCCAGATAATCATGTGATCACTCACCTAGAGCCAGACATCCTGGAATGTGAAGTCAAGTGGGCCTTAGGAAGCATCACTACGAACAAAGCTAGTGGAGGTGATGGAATTCCAGTTGAGCTATTTCAAATCCTAAAAGATGATGCTGTGAAAGTGTTGCACTCAATATGCCAGCAAATTTGGAAAACTCAGCAGTAGCCACAGGACTGGAAAATGTCAGTTTTCATTTCCTTCCCTAAGAAAGGCAATACCAAAGAATGCTCAAACTACCGCACAATTGCACTCATCTCACATGCTAGTAAAGTAATGCTCAAAATTGTCCAAGTGAGTCTTCAATAGTATGTAAACCATGAACTTCCAGATGTTCAAGTGGATTTAGAAAAGGCAGAGGAACCAGAGACCAAATTGCCAACATCTGTGGGATCATCAAAAAAGCAAGAGAGTTCCAGAAAACATCTATTTCTGCTTTATTGACTATACCAAAGCCTTTGACTGTGTGGATCACAATAAACTCTGGAAAATTCTGAAAGAGGTGGGAATACCAGACCACCTGACCTGCCTCTTGAGAAATCTATATGCCGGTCAGGAAGCAACAGTTAGAACTGGACATGGAACACCAGACTGGTTCCAAATAGGAAAAGGAGTACATCAAGGCTGTATATTGTCACCCTGCTTATTTAACTTATATGCAGAGTACATCATGAGAAATGCTGGGCTGGAAGAAACACAAGCTGGAATCAAGATTGCTGGGAGAAACATCAATAACCTCAGATATGCAGATGACACCACCCTTATGGCAGAAAGTGAAGAAGAACTAAAGAACCTCTTGATGAATATGAAAGAGGAGAGTGAAAAAGTTGGCTTAAAGCTCAACATTCAGAAAACGAAGATCATGGCATCCGGTCCCATCACTTCATGGGAAATAGATGGGGAAACAGTGGAAACAGTGACAGACTTTATTTTTTTGGGCTCCAAAATCACTGCAGATGGTGATTGCAGCCATGAAATTAAAATACGCTTACTCCTTGGGAGAAAAATTATGACCAATCTAGACAGCATATTAAAAAGCAAAGACATATCTTTGCCAACAAAGTTCTGTCTAGTCGAAGGTATGGTTTTTCCCGTTGTCGTGTAGGGATGTGAGAGTTGGACTATAAAGAAAGCTGAGCACCAAAGAATTGATGGTTTTGTTCTGTGGTGTTGGAGAAGACTCTTGCGAGTCCCTTGGACTGCAAGAAGATCCAACCAGTCCATCCTAAAGGAGAGCAGTCCTGAATATTCATTGGAAGGACTGATGCTGAAGCTAAAACTCCAATCCTTTGGCCACCTCATGTGAAGAGCTGACTCATTTGAACAGACCCTGATGCTGGGAAAGATTGAAGGTGAGAGGAGAAGGGGACAACAGAGGATGAGATGGTTGGATGGCATCACTGACTCAATGGACATGAGTTTGAGTAAACTCTGGGTGTTGCTGATGCACAGGGAGGCCTGGCGTGCTGCAGTCCATGGGGTCGCAAAGAGTTGGACAGAACTGAGGGACTGAACTGAACCAAACTGTATGAAGTCAGATTGGAAAAGGGGATGGTGAAGGGGAATACAGTCAGAATAACTACCAGCGTTGTACTATAATCAATCACAAGTGAAAGCTAGAGTATCTTTGCAGACAGTACACAGCAGATAACATGAGGAAAGGTAGGCTAAAAAGGGTTGAAGTCTAGTTAGTTACAGTCTGCAGTGGCAGACTCCTGAACAGACGTCCTGAACAGACTCCTGAACAGACTCCTCCCAGAGGGGGGTTTAGGAAGGTCGCCGTGGTGTGACTGACAGTTCTGAATCACTCTTTGTCTCACGAGAGCAAGTCTTCTGAACCAGAGCTAGGCTTCCCTAATGGTGCTGGAGGATGTGTATTTGTGGTTTTCTCATAGACTTATTAGTAAGGGATGTGTTTGTTTTCCTGTGTTTTTTATAGAACTTCCCTTTACATTCACGAGCACTTGGGAGCAGATGTATTTTCCACTCAGCTGCTCTGTCCCCATTACACCTGCTTTTCTCTCTGCAACTGTGTGCTCCTCGTTAGGAGAGCTGCAGGGCAGGGCGGCACATGCCCGCACTTTCCTTCCCTGGCCTACGGGGTGCTTGGACCAGAAATACAACTGACAGTCTGTAAATGTGGCCTTAAGCACCACTGAGGTCGTAAAGTTTACGTTTGTCGGCCGTTTGCTGGTTGTTTTCACTTTGTATTATGGTTAGTATGACTGAGCTATTTTAAGATGAAGGAGTTACGGAGAAAACTGTAACACTAATAAATTATCCTATAGCCACCTGTGACTCTTTTATAGATAATTACAGCCAGTATTTTGGTTATGTTTTTGTTTTTTTCCTTTTGCCTGTGTCGTAGAGAAGAAAAGGTTTTGAGGAGCAAATAAGATGAATGATTTGAATGAATTGTTCATAATGTAGTTTCTGGGCTCTGAAGCAGTTGTGGAGGGAGACTTCATTCCAGACTCTGTTCTGGAGTGTTCCCTGTGAACTTTAATGAACTGTTTTTTTGTTCTCTTCATGGAGGCCCTGGAGATAAGATCTGTTTGTTCTTCCGAGCTGCCTTCCTCTTCCCCCTGTCCCAGAGCTTTCTGTTTCTAGGACTTTGAATGAGGACTCCATTTTTCAAGTTAATATCCTTGAATAGTATTTAAAACAAGTATAGGGACTTTTCTAATGGTCCAGAGGCTAAGACTCCACACTCCCAATTCGGGGGGCCCAGATGCATTTCCTAGACAGGGAGGTAGATGCCACAGTCCATGACTAAAAGACCCTGCATGCTGTAACTAAAGACTGAAGCTCCCCTGTGCCACACTAAGAGCCAGGACAGCCAAATAGATAAAAAAATATTAAAAAATAAAATTAAACAAATATAAATATTTATGGGACACTTTACGATATTTAATGCCTATCAATAATATTACCAAGTAATCAATTTTGAGAATAAATCAGTAAAGCAGAAGTTTAAAAATAGTTTCAAAAATTGCTAATGAAATTACTTTTCTAGCAGTTGAAATATAAGCAGGGGCTGCAGAAACCTATGTTGACTTCATACTAACACTCTCTGGTTCCTGGGAGTGGAGCTGTCATCTGCCCCCTCACAAGGCCACTATATATATCCTACAACTTCTGCTGGTGGGGCCAGGTGACCTAGTGAAGGGATCACTTACATGGCGGTGGTAACTCTAGATTGTTCTGTACATCTTGATGTGGCCCTCTTTCATCGGGAAAGGTCAGTTCAGGTTGTTCCTGCAGAGCTTGTAAGGGTGCGTGAGTGTAAGTCAAATTTTCCAGCACATACCTGACGTAGACGTTATATTTACAGAGCCATCAGTTTCATCGGCAGAGGGCTGTCCCAGTAGAATTTGCATCTGCTGGTGTTTTCTGTTCGTTTATTGAAGTATAGTTGGTTTACATCGCCACGTTAGTTTCTAGTGTACAGAAGGTGATTCAGTTTTACATATATATATTTTTTTCCATTATGGATTATTACAAAATACTGAATATAATTCCCTGTGCCATATAGTAGGACCTGGTTGTTTGCATCTGCTATTCTTTTAATATTGCCTAGTGAACAGTCTAATGCTTTCTGTTTTGAATTATAAAATGTTAGCTAGAAGAGGTCTTAGAGATCAAGCTGCTGGAACTATAGCTACCTTTAACATATTTGGAAACTAAGGTGACAAAATCAAGTTTTACGACTTAGTTCACAAATCTGCTGAGGCAAATTCAGGTGTCGGGAAAGGGTGTCTGACTCCCCTGGCCTGCCCACTGCCAATATTCCTTATGCTTTATATTCAACCATTACTGACGCTTCCATTTTGCATTAAAAAAATAGCAAACAATTGGTAGATATGATCACCATAATTAAACACCAAAATATTTGACCACTAAAAGACTGCTTTTGGCTTTTTTGTATTTCAACTTCCATTAGAGTTGTTTTATAGAGTCATGTTAATATACATTTGCCTGCAAATTTAGCTTATATTAAGCATTTCAGTAAGTCGGTCATTTTGTGCTATAGGGGAACACTATTAAAAATTAAAGGAGCATGGCATATTTTTTCATTGTTCTTGTATAGTCATCTTAGGAGACAGTTTCTACATATTTACGAAGCAGGTTTGCTGTAGTGATTGTGTCCTCCTTTTGCGTAGGGAGGAGGGTTGGGTATGATGGAAACAGTGAAGAAGCAAACTGTTCCTTTACTTCTTTACTTGCTTAGTTTTTTCTCTTTGTTCATCTCTTTCTCTGTTGGTGTTCTCTCTTATTTTGAAAGTACACCTACTCTGCAGCAGAAAACAAGTACTTTTCTGAGTGTCTATAGTTTCTGATCTTTATTTCCATGAAGAAAAATCTCTTCTTTCAGTTCAGTTCAGTTGCTCAGTCGTGTCTGACTCTGTTTCCCCATCTGTTTCCCATGAAGTGATGGGACCAGAGGCCATGATCTTTGTTTTCAGAAGCACTCCTATGCATAGTGGTCACAGTGTGTGTCTGCTGTATCGAAGGGATTCTTAACGTTCTGGGCCATAGTCTTCATATTCATGCTTCAAATAATGTACCGTAAACTCTGGAATATTTGTTTTTAAATGTAACTTAACCACATTTGAAACAGAACAAAGCAAATGGACCAGAAGTAGACTCCTTTCTGTTCCTTACCAACAGCACATCTCAAAGCTTTTTATTTTTATAAGCCTTTTTTATGAATTTTTTTTTGATGTCCTGTCAGTCTGGAAATATAATCAACTTATTAAAATTAAAATCCTGTTGATGAGTACAACTGGTTTCAGTAGTAAAGCCAGTGCTCTGAAGACATTCAGTAGTAATACTTCATTTTACATCATTTGGCTGCTGCTGCAGCAGTGTCTTCAGAGCACTGGCTTTACTACTGAAACCAGTTTAATATTAATGCTTAATTTTGCATCACTTGGCTGGTTTGAACTATAGTGACTAAGTTACATGTGAACCACATAGAGTCTGGGCAGTGTGTACCCAAGTTTCTTTCGTGTGAGTGATCAGAAGCATATATAATGCACCTAATAATTACTAGTTGAATTAACCCTTGGGCAAGTAGATTAACTTTTATAATATTCAGTTTTCTCTATGTAAAAGGAGGGGATAATTTAAGTTAAACACTAACAGAATCAACATTTTAGGAACTGCTTAAATAAGGGTGGTTACTTTTAATTAACCACCCTTATGGCAGAAAAGTGAAGAGGAACTAAAAGCCTCATGATGAAAGTGAAAGAGGAGAGTGAAAAAGTTGGCTTAAAGCTCAACATTCAGAAAATGAAGATCATGGCATCTGGTCCCATCACTCCATGGGAAATAGGTGGGGAAACAGTGGAAACAGTGTCAGACTTTATTTTTTTGGGCTCCAAAATCACTGCAGATGGTGATTGCAGCCATGAAATTAAAAGATGCTTACTCCTTGGAAGAAAAGTTATGACCAACCTAGACAGCATATTGAAAAGCAGAGATAGTACTTTGCCAACAAAGGTCCATCTAGTCAAGGCTATAGTTTTTCCAGTGGTCACGTATAGATGTGAGAGTTGGACTGTGAAGAAAGCTGAGAGCCGAAGAATTGATGCTTTTGAACTGTGGTGTTGGAGAGTCCCTTGGACTGCAAGGAGATCCAACCAGTCCATTTTAAAGGAGATCAGTCCTCGGTGTTCATTGGAAGGACTGATGCTGAGCCTGAAACTCCAATACTTTGGCCCCATCATGTGAAGAGTTGACTGATTAGAAAAGACCCTGATGCTGGGAGGGATTGGGGGCAGGAGGAGAAGGGGACAACAGAGGATGAGATGGTTGGATGGCATCACTGACTCAATGGACATGAGTTTGAGTAAACTCCAGGAGTTGGTGATGGACAGGGAGGCCTGGTGTGCTGCAATTCATGGGGTCGCAAAGAGTTGGACACGACTGAGCGACTGAACTGAACTGAACTGAACTTTTAATTAACATACGGGGGAAAACTGACTTAATCATAGTCATGGTTCTCTTACTCATGTTATTGAACTTAAATGATTAAGGAAAAACCTCTTAAGTAGTATTTTACCTTATTTTTTCTACTTATTGTTTTTTGTTTCTTGTCTTATTTTTTCCTGTACTTAGATATCAGCAGCTTAAGACATCATTGTTTAAGGAGCAATAAGGTACAATAAAGTTTTGTTTTTCCAAGTTATAAATATGTGTTATGGCTAGTGGTTTTCTTCTGTTTTGGTACAGTAGTATACTTGTTCCTAAGCACTGGGCATAATTTTTACTAACAGTTTTAAAATATTCAATCTATTTTTTACTTTGTTTTGCTTCCATTGACGTTTCTAGTTTGTCTTAACTCATTCATTGGACCTTTCCCCAAGCACACCTGTGCTGCTTACTTAAGAATGGAACTATCATTTGACTGTTTTTGATTTTCGGTCCTGCAGCGTCACTGTTTTGGCCCCAGAGCTCAGTACAGTGTCATGCATGGTCCGTGCTCCATGTACGCTTGCATTTGAACAGGTCTGTCACGGATACTCACGGTGGATTACCTAGACAGGGCCTCTCTGGCCATTTTACCACCAAGAATTGAGTGGAGAAAAGTAATGCTGGTTTGGTTTGGTTTGGTTTGTACTGATGGTAAAGAATCTTATGTGTTTTTTCATTGCCTTTTTATCTTAAGAAAAATTACAACAAAGAAGATTAAGCCAGATTGTCTTATTCCCTCTTAGAAGTTACCTTTAAAATAGCTCATTTGAAATATAGGGCATAGGAATAAATAATTGCAAAATGGCTTAACTAGCTTTATTTGTCATCTGTATTGTCATCTATAATATTTATTTGTCATCTGTATTATGCTTCCCCTTCATTGTAGACATAGGCGTATATAATACTAAATATAATGTGCACACAGCTTATACTCCATACTGTCGTAGAAAATGGACATTTTTAACTTAATGACCTGAATGTATTGAAATACTCATTAACCAGGAATAAACTTTGAGTCTGAAAAAGTTATTATAGTGTAAACAATGCTTAACTTGCAGGGGCTACCTGGATAGCTCAAACAGTGAAGAATCTGCCTGCCATGTGGGAGACCTGGGTTCGATCCCTGGGTTGGGAAGATCCCCTGGAGAAGGGCATGGCAACCCATTGCAGTATTCTTGCCTGGAGAATTCCATGGACAGAGGAGCCTGGTGGGCTACAGTCCATGCGATCTCAGAGAGTTGGGCACAACTGAGTGACTTTCAATTTCACATCAACTGTCTTTAGCTTACATGATTTCTTTCTAATGAAGTACTTAGGGAATTTACAGTTTACTCATGTCTATGGGTCACAGAACACTTAGATTTTCTGAATGCTGACTCTTAATTTGGAGGGAGAAAATGCTGATAGACCGTATCTACTTGAACTTTGGTTTTTTCTACATCTGTTCAGTGCTGTACTTCGGCTGGTTTTGGTTCATGATCTTACTTTTAGGAAGCAGCAGCAAAGAAACAGATGATTCGACACGGTGGAGGCAGCCAGTTCAGTCACTGGGGCTGGGTAGTCCGGGTGAGGGCTGGGCAGTGATTCCATCTCTGCCAGTGCCAGTTCAATACCACTGTCAAGACTTGTGGCCAGTCTCCGTGTAGACCTGAAAAATGTTTTAAGCAGTGTCCAGGTTTATTACATTGACCTGCAAATAGGATTTTTGGATTTCACCCAACCCTTTACTTTCTGTAGCATTTTGGATTAGGAGAGTGAAGTACAATTAAAATCCATGAGTAATTCTCTAATCTCCTCTTTCCTGTATTAACAATGCTATTAATCCTTTAAGCTCTGCTTAGCCAGAAGGACTGGAGTGTTCCTATTGCTTTCTTTTCTTTTTAATCCTTTGCCTCCTATGATAAGAATAAATTATCACCATATTATAATTACTACCTAATAGAGTAATATTTCTGAGTGCTTACCCTGTTTAAATGCTTAATATGTATTAACTAAGTTAATCTTCATAGCAACACAATGAGGTTTATCATCCCTACTTGACAGATGAGCTCACTAGGGCCCAGAAAAACTCCCCCAAGTTCATGTACCTAGTAAGTGGTAACACCAGGATACAAAGCTATAAGCCAAGGATAGTAAAATAATGTAAAGACAGATGAGCATTGGGAAGAAATGAAGGGGAAAGCCTGGCTATTTCATAATTCAGTGTAATTAATCATCTTTTGCTAGTTTGCTTTGTATAGTAGGAAATTCACTTCAGTTTAGTTTGGTTGCACAGTTGTGTCCGACTCTTTGCCCTCCCATGGACAGCAGCACGCCAGGCCTCCCTGTGCATCACTAACTCCTAGAGTTTATTCAAACTCATGTCCATTGAGTTGGTGATCCCATCCAACCATCCCATCTTCTGTCGTCCCCTTCTCCTCCCGCCTTCAGTCTTTCCCAGCATCAGGGTATTTTCCAATGAGTCAATTCTATGCATCAGTGGCCAAAGTATTGGAGTTTCAGCTTCAGCATCAGTCCTTCCAATGAATATTCAGGACTGATTTCCTTTAGGATGGACTGGTTGGATCTCCTTGCAGTCCAAGGGACTCTCAAGAGTCTTCAACACCATAGTTCAAAAGCATCAATTCTTTCGTGCTCAACTTTCTTTATAGTCCAATTCTCACATCCATACATGACCACTGGAAAAACCATAGCTTTGACTAGATGGACCTTTGTTGGCAAAGTAATGTCTTTGCTTTTTAATATGCTGTCTAGGTTGGTCATAACTTTTCTTCCAAGAAGCAAGCGTCTTTTAATTTCATGGCTGGAATCACCATCTGCAATGATTTTGGAGCCCCCAAAAATAAAGTTTTTCACAGTTTCCGTTGTTTCCTCACCTATTTCCCATGAAGTGATGGGACCAGATGCCATGATCTTCATTTTCTGAATGTTGAGCTTTAAGCCAACTATTTCACTCTTCTCTTTCACTTTCATCAAGAGGCTCTTTAGCTCTTCTTCGCTTTCTACCATAAGGGTGGTGTCATCTCCATATCTGAGGTTACTGATATTTCTCCCAGCAATCTTGATTCCAGCTTGTGCTTCTTCCAGTCCAGTGTTTCTCATGATGTACTCTGCATATAAGTTAAATAAGCAGGGTGACAGTATACAGCCTTGACCTACTCCTTTTCCTATTTGGAACCAGTCTGTTGTCCCATGTTCAGTCCTAACTATTGTTTCCTGACCTGCATATAGGTTTCTCAAGAGGCAGGTCAGGTGGTCTGGTATTCCCATCTCTTTCAGAATTTTCCACAGTTTGTTGTGACCCACACAGTTGAAGGCTTTGGCATAGTCAGTAAAGCAGAAATAGATGTTTTCTAGAACTCTCTTGCTTTTTTGATGATGCCACGGATGTTGGCAATTTGATCTCTGATTCCTCTGCCTTTTCTAAATCCAGCTTGAACATCTGGAATTTCATGGTTAACTTACTGCTGAAGCCTGTGTTGGAGAATTTTGAGCATTATTTTACTAGTGTGTGAGATGAGTGCAATTGTGCGGTAGTTTGAGCATTCTTTGGCATTGCCTTTCTTAGGGATTGGAATGAAAAGGGACCTTTTCAGTCCTGTGGCCACTGCTGAGTTTTCCAAATTTGCTGGCATACTGAATGCAGCACTTTCACAGCATCATCTTTTAGGATTTGAAATAGCTCAACTGGAATTCCATCACCTCCACTAGCTTTGTTCATAGTGATGCTTCCTAAGGCCCACTTGACTTCACATTCCAGGATGTCTGGCTCTAGGTGAGTGATCACACCATCATGGTTATCTGGGTCATGAAGATCTTTAGTGTATAATTCTTCTGTGTGTTCTTGCCACCTCTCCTTAATATCTTCTGCTTTTGTTAGGTCCATACCATTTGTGTCCTTTATTGAGCCCATCTTTGCATGAAATGTTCCCTTGGTATCTCTAATTTTCTTGACGAGATCTCTAGTCTTTCCCATTCTATTATTTTCCTCTATTTTTTTGCACTGATCACTGAGGTAGGCTTTCTTATTTCTCTGTGCTATTCTTTGGTGTTCTGCATTCAAATGGGTATATCTTTCCTTTTCTCCTTTGCCTCTTGCTTCTCTTCTTTTCACAGCTATTTGTAAGACCTCCTCAGACAACCATTTTGCCATTTAGCTTTTTTTTTTCTAGGAAATTAGAATGAGGAGGAAATTCAGTTCAGTTCAGTTCAGTTCAGTTCAGTTGCTCAGTCGTGTCGACTCTTTGCGACCCCATGAATTGCAGCACGCCAGGTGTCTCTGTCCATCACCAACTCCCAGAGTTCACTCAAACTCACTTCCATTGAGTCAGTGATGCCATCCAGCCATCTCATCCTCTGTCTCCCCCTTTTCCTCCTGCCCCCAATCCCTCCCAGCATTAGAGTCTTTTCCAATGAGTCAACTCTTCTCACGAGGTGGCCAAAGTACTGGAGTTTCAGCCTCAGCATCGTTCCTTCCAAAGAACACCCAGGACTGATCTCCTTTAGAATGGTCTGGTTGGATCTCCTGGCAGTCCAAGGGACTCTTCAAGGGTCTTCTCCAACACCACAGTTCAAAAGCATCAATTCTTCAGTGCTCAGCTTTCTTCACAGTCCAACTCTCACGTCCATACATGACCACAGGAAAAACCATAGCCTTGACTAGATGGACCTTTGTTGGCAAAGTAATGTCTCTGCTTTTGAATATGCTATCTATGTTGGTCATGAGGAGGAAATTAGAATGAGTCAATTCATATGATGGGCGGTGTGACTTTCTTTTCTCCCTCTGTGTCATTCTATGTATTGTGAAAAAAAGTGTCCTTTTGCTCAGTTGTGTCCGCTCTTTTGTGACCCCATGGGCTGTAGCCCACCAGACTCCTCTGTCCATGGAATTCTCCAGGGAAGAATACTGGAGTGGGTAGTCATTCCCTTCTCCAGTGGATCTTCCTGATCCACTGATCTTCCTGATCTTCCTAAAAGCCTGTGTCTCCTTCAGGAAGGCAGATTCTTAACTGTCTGAGCCATCTGTGTGGAGTGAAGTACTTTAAATGCCCTAAAACACAATAGATTGTGTCCGATCATTGTTAGGGAAGTTTGTTTGTTAGAAAATCATGAGCAATTTTTTCAAGAGAGAAATTAAATGAATGTGTCTGCTGTTCACTTCAGTGTTTTCACAAGGCCCTAAAGAGACCTCGTCTCATAGGAGACCGCAGTTATATATAGTCTGGTGCCCTGTGTTTTTCCCCCCAAATAGAAATATTTGTCCTCACTTTTGTTATTAAAAATAGTACATGCCGTATATGTATAACTGATGCTCTTTGCTATACACCTGAAACTAACATTGTAAGTCAGTTATAGAAAAATTTTTTAAAAGATGCTAGTATATTCTCACAAATATAGAGAATAAACTCGTTGTTACCAGTGAGGAGAGGGGAGGGGGTAGGGGCAATATAGGGCTAGGCGATTAAGAGGTATAACTGTTAAGCATAAAATAAGCTACAAGAATATATTGTACAATGCCAAATATAGCTAATATTTTATAATAGCTATAAATGGAATATAACCTTTCAAAATTGTGATTATACTGTACACCTGTAACTTATATAATATTGTACACCAGTTGTGCTTCAATTTAAAAAAGATAGTACATGCTCATTGGAAGATCTTAAAAAACCAAAATTCTACGATCCCAATACTGAGGATTAACTGTATTCAACTTGAAAAAGGTATTTCTAAATGCCATTCTTGGTCTATAAACACAGATAGTTTTCTTTTTTCTTTTAAATACAAAATTAGTAATCTCTTTTTGACACTCAGCCCTGTATCTTAGATATCTGTCCCTGTTAAGGAATATCCTTTTAAAGGCTTCAGAAATATTTCACTGTATGGATATACCCAAATTTATTTAAACAGTCCATCCTGCCCTTAAAAAATTGTATAAACACACGGTTCTATAATTTCTTCTGCTATAATCTTTGAGTTGAAAGTCATTTAAATATCACTCTTTCCTCTCTGAAGTTCATTTTATTTTGTGTCTGTAAAATGTAGAACTTGAACTAGAACTTTAAGACATCTTCCAATACAACAGTCTACAATTTCTAACTCTGCTCAGTGAATTTTTAGGCCTGCTTGCCAACCATCTTCCACACTGCAGGCCCGTCTCCTGCTCACCCAGGCCTTGCTTCCTTTTGCTGCCTGCGTGAGGGAGGTGGATCTATGCCCCTGACCCGTGCCCCTGGAGCAGGAGGCCCAGCACCGAGTTTAGGTGGCCGTGGCCGTGGGCAGGACTGTGCTGCCCCGGGAGTAGTGCTGAGCCCACGCTTGCTGCTGGCTCTGCCGTTTGAGGTGACGTGGCCTGGAGAGAGCGGGGCCTAGGGCTCTGAGAGCACAGGGGAACTGTCGCCAGCCACTGGGGCGACAGTCCCCGAGTCCCTTTAGGATCGAGCTTTTCTCCTCTCCTGGCTTCTCATTCGTTGCTGCAAAGGGGTCACCTACCCTCTGGCCATAGCTTTTTGGAACTGATTCCGTCATTTTGCTTTTCTGTCTTAGAAATGATATGACCAGGTGGTACTGGAACTGGATCTTGGAGCTCGTGGTTCTGAAACTTAGCTGTGTGTTCGAATCACCTGCTTACGTTTCTAAAAGCACGTACTTGGGCCTGTTGGAGAGCTTGAGCCACTAGGTCTGAAGGACCTGCTGTATATAGTTTTTATATATTTATACACTATAAAAATATAGTGTATACGTTGTTTAACTGTTCCTGAGGTGACTGTGGATCATCATCTAAGTCTGAGAACCGGTGGACTAGGGCACCAGCTTGGAACACCAACTTGAACATCCCGTCCACTTCTAATGGTCCTCCACCTCAAGGAAGCAGGATGAATGGCCCTTCAGGAATCTGGATGTTGAGACCAGGACCTTTCCCCCTGTTAGTCTGCTCTGTGCCCAAGTTGACCTCTCCAAGCCTTGATTTTCTCCAATAGAGGACTCTTGTCCCTTCCAAAAGTCAGATTATGAACTTTTCTGTATCTGTATGAATGAAACTAACATTTACTGACTGCCCACTTAGTACCAGACACTTTGCTACAAGTGCTGTGCAAGCGGGTAGTGAGTAGTTCTCCCAACTAGGAAAACAACTTGGGATAAAGAGACAGACACAGGCTTTGTGGGAGCATACCTCTGGGTCCCCTGCCGATGTGGATTTTCTTCCCTAAGCCTCAGTTTCTTTCTCTCAAAAATGAGAATAACATTACCTGTTACATAGGCTATTCTGAAGGTTAAGTTAAATAATTATTAAGTTCCTATCCTTCCCATTTTTTATCTTTGCCCCTTTAGCTGAAGACCAAAAACTACAAATGGCCTAAGGATAGAGTTGCATCTTAGGATTTCTTGAATCCTGTATGTTGCCTGGAAGGTTGATAAATCTTCATTCTGATACAAGTTAAAATACTGTTTGCTGCTAAGTCACTTCAGTCGTGTCCGACTCTGTGCAACCCCATAGACGGAAGCCCACCAGGCTCCACCATCCCCTGGGATTCTCCAGGCAAGAACGCTGGAGTGGGTTGCCATTTCCTTCTCCAATGCATGAAAGTGAAAAGTGAGAGTGAAGTCACTCAGTTGTGTCTGACTCTTCGCGAACCCATGGATTGCAGCCTACCAGGCTCCTCCGTCCATGGGATTTTCCAAGAGTACTGTTTAGCAAATGTAAATAAAAGGCAGCAGAGTGGTCAAAGATGCAAAGGGCCCAATTCCAAAGGCTTCTCCATATCAACAGGCAACTCTCAGATAATAGCAGAGGATCCAAGTGTGTGTGTCCTCAGTCACACCCGACTCTTTGTGACCCCACGGACTGTAGCCCGCCAAGCTGCCCTGTCCGTGAACTTTTCCAGGTAAAAGTACTGGAATGGGTTGCCATGTCCTACTCCAGGGAATCCGCCCAAGGATCCAACTTGCATCTCTCGCATCTCCTATGTTGGCAGGAGGGTTCTTTACCACTGTACCTGGGAAGCCCGAGAGTCCAAGAGTTCAACTCAGTTCTAACACTGTCTACCCAGAGACAGAATCAAATTACAAAGCTAAAAGGCTCAGTCCAACAAGACCTCCTCACATTTGAAGCACCTGTAACAAGCCTCGGTTGTTAGTCTGTGCTTCTGACCAACTGGCTGTCAACTAGAGGTTCCTGCATCCCCTCTTTAGGTTTAATTAGAATGACTCACAGAACTCACTAGATGACCAATCTATTATAAAAGGATTAGAGGAAGCAAATCAATAGCCAGACGAAGAGATACATAGGACACTGTTTATTTTTCAGTTTCTTAATCTGTGGACTAACATTTTAAAAATAATTATAGTCTTTCCAAGGCTTTAGCAAAAGCAAAAATAAACAAGTGGGACCTAATCAAACTTATAAGCTTTTGCACAGCAAAGGAAAACATAACCAAAATGAAAAGATAGCCTACAGAATAGGAGAAAAGATTTGCAAACAACGTGACTGATAAGGAATTAATTTCCAAAATATACAAACAGCCCATAAAACTCAGTAACAAAAAACCCAAATAACCCAATCAAAAAATTGGCAGAAGACCTAAACAGACATTTCTCCAAAAAAGACATACAGTTGGCCAAAAGGCACATGAAAGGATGCTCAACATGCTAATATTAGAGAAATGCAAATCAAAACTACAATGAGGTACCAGCTCACTCTGGTCAGAAAGGCCATCATTAAAAAGTCTAGAGGGCTTCCCTGGCAGTCCAGTAGTTAGGAATCTGTTTGCTATGCAAGGGACACTGGTCTGATTCCTAGTCCGGGAAGATCCCACATACCGCAGAGCAGCTAAGCCCACACGCCACAACTACTGAGCCTGCGCTCTAGATCCCGTGAGCTGCAGCGGCTGAGCCCATGCACTGCAACTGCTGAGGCCTAGAGCCTGCTCTGCAGCAAGAGAAACCGCTGCAGTGAGAAGCCTGTGCGCCACAATAAAGAGTAGACCCTGCTGGCGGCAGCGAGAGAAGGCCCAGGTGAAGCAAGGAAGACCCACCACAGCCCAAATAAATAAGTAAATCAGCGTACAAATCTGATAAAAGAAAAAGTCCTACCATGTTGTTGGGAATGGAAATTAGTGCAGCCACTGTCTAAAACAGTACGGAGATTCCTTAAAAAACTAAAAATAGAGTTGCCATGTGATCCAGTAACCCCACTTTTAGGCATTTATCTAGATAAAACCCTAACTGGAAAAGATATTTGTCCAATATTTTTAGCAGCATTATTTACAATAGCCAGGACGTGGAAGCAGCCTAAATGTCCATCAACAGATGAATGGATAAAGAAGACGCGCTCCACATATGCAATAGAATATTGCTCAGTCATAAAAGAATGAAACGATGCTCTCTGCAGCAACATAGACGGACTTAGAGATGATCATACGAAGTGACGTCAGACAGAGAAAGACAGACGCCATATGCTAACACTCCGTGTGGGATTTAAAATACAGCACAAATGAACTTAGGCTCACAGAGGACAGACTGTGGTTGCCGAGGGTGGGGGGTGGGGCTAGGGGTGATTAGTTTAAATTAGCAATTTGGGATTAGCAGATACAAACGGTCATATATAAAATACATAAACAGCAAGGTCCTACTGTATCACACAAGGGACTATCTTCAATATCTTATAATAAACTACGTATATAATGGGGCTTCCCTCATAGCTCAGTTGGTAAAGAAACCACCTGCAGTGCAGAAGACCCAGATTCAATTTCTGGGTCAGGAAGATCTCCTGGAGGAGGGATAGGCTACCCACTCCAGTATTCTTGGGCTTCCCTCGTGGCTCAGCTGGTAAAGAATCTGCCCACAATGCGGGAGACCTGGGTTCAGTCCCTGGTTTGGGAAGATCCCCTGGAGAAGGGAAAGGCTATCCACTCCAGTATTCTGGCTAGAGAATTCTGTGGACTGTATAGTCCATGGGGTTACAAAGAGTCGGACATGACTATCAATCTGTCAATATAATATCTATCATATCTATCAATGTAATAGAAAAAGACACACACACACACACACACACACACACACATAACTGAGTCACTTTGCTGTACACCAGAAAGTAACACAACATTGTAAATCAGCTATGCTGCTGCTGCTGCTAAGTCGCTTCAGTCGTGTCCGACTCTGTGCGACCCCAGAGACGGCAGCCCACCAGGCTCCCCCATCCCTGGGCTTCTCCAGGCAAGAGCACTGGAGTGGGTTGCCATTTCCTTACTTCAGTAAAAAAAAGTAATAATGACATAGAATGGAACTAAAAATATCAGTGGTTTTGTAAATGTTGTTGCCCCTTTGTCCAGGGTAAGATGTATAAGAAACAAATTTTTATGATACTTAGTAATTGTTAAAAATCCGCTTAAATGTAAATAGATAAACCATGCGTGCTTGTGCTACATCGCTTCGGTCCTGTCTGACTTGCAACCCTATGGACTGTAGCCGGTCAGGGTGCTCTGTCTGTGGGATCCTGCAGGCAAGAATACTGGAGTGGGCTGCCATGCCTTCCCCCAGGGGATCTTCCCCAGATACACTATATTCTATGCCAAATAAAGCACAGCAGGAATAAAAAACCTTCCATGTGATGGATGTACATTTGCTAGCGCTTTGGTTCACACGCTTGCCTACTTTTTCCTTTGACTTCTATCACATCCGCTGGTTTCTACCTGAGGAAAGCTAAAACACAGACACAGTTGACATGTGACAAGCCATTATTTTATAATTAGCTCTCTTCAGTTTATTTTGTGATTCTGTATTTACTCTTGATGTTCAAAACACATTCGCGTCATCGCCCTCTCCTCGCCTTTTCCTCACGTCATTAGCAGTCATTTCAGTCAGCTATAATTTTTCCGCACTTGGTCATTTTCTTAAAACACACGTAGGCAGGCGCACATACACCCATGGCTGCTTCTGGTTAATGCAGAGGCTTTTTTAGGGGATGATTCAGCATGATTCACCAGACTGTTTCTTTGGCAAACTGCTGTTACCAAGTAGTCAATGTATTTTCAGTAGTTAACTCATTGCATAAGCTAAGCAAGATTCATATTTCTTCTAGTTTACTGATGCAGTCCAGTTCAGTTATGATAAGTATCCAGACATGTCAGGATAGGATAAAATATTATGGAACTGGGTCTTAGAATGAAGGGATTTTTAGGACTAGAAGAAATTCCTGATTGAGAAGTAAAAGAAGGTTATTCTAAATTTAGTTCTATTTATTTACAGAATGAATTTTGTTAAGAAGTAGTTGATAACTGAGAAAGTCCTAGTGTTAACTGATAAGGGGAGGAAAGTTCACCGCCTGAGGATCACGTGTCGATAGTCAGAACCAATGTTAGTTTTCACGAAGTATGTTAGTTTTGTTACGAAGGATGTTATGAACTCTGGAAAGCGTTCTGGAGCTATGTTTCCCAAGATATTGTTTATTGAAATGCCTACTCACTCATGATGTACTTCAGCTACAGCGCAAAGAACTGGAGTGCATGAGTGAATTCTTGATATGTACCTAGCAGCAGGACCCCGCTTGGAAATGGGGGTCACTCTAGTTTCCACTCATTAGTGCTGTCTCCTGGAGAAGGGACTGGCACCCCACTCCAGCCTTCTTGCCTGGAGAATCCCAGAGACGGCGGAGCCTGGTGGGCTGCCGTCTACGGGGTCACGAACAGTTGGACACAACTGAGCGACTCCACTTCCACTTTTCACTTTCATGCACTGGAGAAGGAAGTGGCAGCCCACTCCAGCCTTCTTGCCTGGAGGATCCCAGGGACGGAGGAGCCTGGTGGGCTGCCGTCTGTGGGGTCGCACAGAGTCGGACACGACTGAAGCGACTTAGCAGCAGCAGTGCTATTTCCTGGAGTGGTGGTGGAGGCTCAGGCAAGGTGGGGACTCATGGGACAACGGTGCTGGCATCTCTGGTGACCAGAGGACTGGTAACGAGTAGTTACAGTAGCTCGTCCTGATATTTCTACTTTGCCGTCTGTTTTCATGTTGAATTCACGCATCTACTGTCATGGTACATATATTGCTGGAGTTTTTCAGTTGGTATTGAAGGGCAGCGTGAGAGTATAATGATCGAAATTGTCTCATTGAGATCTTACTGCATAATACACTTGCTTTTGTATTGCCTTTCAGAATGAAAGCCATAGAAAGCCCCAACAAAGAAGACGATACCCAGTGGCTGACCTACTGGGTAGTATATGGTGTGTTCAGCATTGTCGAATTCTTCTCTGACCTCTTCCTGTCCTGGTTCCCCTTCTACTACATGTTGAAGGTACGTTGGCTCTTCCTGAACTGCCGTTGTTTTCTTTCATCTGTGTTTTAATTTTGCTCCCTACGACTAAAATAAACTCGATCTCAGGACCTGTATACAAGGAATAGGAACAGATGCTTGAATGTTAGACATCTCTGGCTCTGCCTCAGATTATGTAAACAGGAAGAAAGAACTCAATATAGCTAACTGTTTTGTGTATCACCTTGGAAATAGCCAAAGCAATTATATCTGTGACATGTGTTTGATAATAGTAAGAGATGGTAATACTGTGAACCAGCACAAGCATTGCTCTTTGCCAAAATCCTATCTTCATGCACTGTTGTCTGTGTTTGATGCATAAACATTGCAAGTTTTATCAGTCCATCAGTTATTCACAGTTGTGTGCTGGAGTCTTTATATCTGGACAGAAAGTACTGATTTCTTATATAGGTTTGGAAAAAGAAGATGTGAGATCAGCTGAGGAAGTCATTTTAATAACTCTGACAGGTCCATTAGTCTGGCATCAGCCCTGCCGCACCTTGTGTTTGGCAGAGGACTCACTTTAGTTACAACTATGTGAGGAAAAGCAGTAGGAAGTTGAACTTTTTCCTAACGGGACTGTATCAACTCTGGACTTGCATCAGAGGCAAATGACAATGAAGAAGTTCACACCTTTTAATAAGTGGTTGGTTCTTTCTCTCTAAATGGCGATTCCTCAAATGTCTTCTGTGGAAGAGGCCCTGCTTGGCATGAGCATCATAGGATGCAAATAGTGCCTCGGGCTCACTGAGCTAGACTGCCCCAGCTGCAGGGGGTATAAGTCCCGCTCTTATGAATTATGGGTTCTCTTCATACTCTTTAAGTATTTGTTTTCGTAAGAGTTACAAGTGAAAAAAAGTTTAAAGACTCAAGTAAGAGTACACGTGAAGTTACACAAGAAATAGTTTGAGTTACGTATGGAACAGTTCAAAGACGCGACTAAATCTCTAGGAGTTTTGAAGATCTGCATTCCTGCCCCCTGTATTGCCTCTCTTAAAAGTTATTTTAGTTTCCCTCAAACCTAATTGTTTCCTATGTATATTTAGACCTGCTTTGAGTGTCCTTGTTATTTTAACTTGTCCTAAATGTCTACATTTCTGTTTACTTTCTTTTTAGACTTTTTTTTTTCCTTCCTACAATTTTTTCCTTTATATATATATTTTAATTAATTTTTTATTGAAGGATAATTGCTTTACAGAATATTGCTGTTTTCTGTCAAACCTCAAAATTAATCAGACCTAGGTATACATATGGAGAAGGCAATGACAACCCACTCCAGTACTCTTGCCTGAAAAATCCCGTGGACGGAGGAGCCAGGTAGGCTGCAGTCCATGGGGTCGCTAAGAGTTGGACACGACTGAGCAACTTCACTTTCCCTTTTCACTTTCACGCATTGGAGAAGGAAATGGCAACCCACTCCAGTGTTCTTGCCTGGAGAATCCCAGGGATGGCAGAGCCTGTGGGCTGCCGTCTATGGGGTTGCACAGAGTCGGACATTACTGAAGCGACTTAGCAGCAGCAGCAGCAGCAGGTATACATATATCCCCTCCCTTTAGCAACTCCCACCCCTCTAGGTTGAAACAGAGCCCCTGTTTGAGTTTCCTGAGCCATACAGCAAATTCCCGTTGGCAGTCTGTTTTACACAAGGTAATGTAAGTTTCCACGTTACTCTTTCCATACATCTCACCCTCTCCTCCCCTCTCCCCATGTCCTTAAGTCTATTCTCCATGTCTGTTTCTCCGTTGTTGCCCTGTAAATAAAATCTTCAGCACCATTTTTCTAGATTCTGTATATATGTGGTCAGTTAAGATCAGTTCAGTTGTTCGGTGTGTCCGACTTTTTGCGACCCCATGAACACAGCACATCAGGCCTCCCTGTCCATCACCAACTCCTGGAGTCTACCCAGACTCATGTCCATTGAGTCAGTGATGCCATCAACCATCTCATCATCTGTCATCCCCTTCTCCTCTTGCTCTCAATCTTTCCCTGCATCAGGGTCTTTTCAAATGAGTCAGCTCTTTGTATCAGACAGCCAAAGGATTGGAGTTTCAGCTTCAACATCAGTCCTTCCAGTGAATATTCAGGACTGATCTCTTTAAGGATGGATGGTTGGATCTCCTTGCAGTCCAAGGGACTCTAAAGAGTCTCCTCCAACACCACAGTTCAAAAGCATCAATTCTTCAGCGTTTAGCCTTATTTGCAGTCCAACTCTCACATCTGTACACGATCACTGGAAAAACCATAGTCTTGAGTAGATGGACCTTTGGTGACAAAGTGATGTCTTTGCTTTTTAATATGGTGTCTAGGTTGGTCATGATTTCCCTGGTGGCTCAGATGGTAAAGTGTGTGTCTACAATGTGGAAGACCCGGGTTTGATCCCTGGGTTGGGAAGATACTCTGGAGAAGGAAATGGCAACCCACTCCAGTACTTTTGCCTGGAAAATCCCATGGATGGAGGAGGTTGGTCATAGCTTTTCTTCCAAGAAGTAAGCGTCTTTTAATTTCATGGCTGCAGTCACCATTTGCAGTGATTTTGGAGCCCCCCAAAAATAAAGTCTGCCACCGTTTCCACTGCTTCCCCATCATTTGTCATGAAGTGATGGAACCGGATGCCATGATCTTAATTTTCTGAACACTGAGCTTTAAGCCAACTATTTCACTCTCCTCTTTCACTTTCATCAAGAAGCTCTTTAGTTCTTCACTTTCTGCCATAAAGGTGGTATCATCTGCATATCTGAGGTTATTGATATTTCTCCTGGCAATCTTGATTCCAGCTTGTGCTTCATCCAGCCCAGCGTTTCTCATGATGTACTCTGCATATAAGTTAAATAAGCAGGCTGACAGTATACAGCCTTGACATACTCCTTTCCCTATTTGGAACCAGTCTGTTGTTCCATGTCCAGTCGTAACTGTTGCTTCCTGACCTGCATGCAGATTTCTCAAGAGGCAGGTCAGGTGGTCTGGTATTCCCATCTCTTTCAGAATTTTCCATAGTTTATTGTGATCTACATAGTCAAAGGCTTTGGCATAGTCAGTAAAGCAGAAATAGATGTTTTTCTGTAACTCTTGCTTTTTGGATGATCCAGCAGATGTTGGCAATTTGATCTCTGGTTCCTCTGCCTTTCCTAAAACCAGCTTGAATATTTGGAAGTTCACAGTTCACGTGTTGCTGAAGCCTGGCTTGGAGAATTCTGAGCATTACTTTATTAGTGTGTGAGACGAGTGCAATTGTGCGGTAGTTTGAGCATTCTTTGGCATTGCCTTTCTTAGGGATTGGAATGAAAACTGACCTTTTCCAGTCCTGTGACCACTGCTGAGTTTTCTAAATTTGCTGGCATACTGAGTGCAACACTTTCACAGCATCATCTTTTAGGATTTGAAATAGCTCAACTGGAATTCCATCTTCTCCACTAGCTTTGTTTGTAGTGATGGTTCCTAAGGCCACTTGACTTTGCATTCCAGGATGTCTGGCTGTAGGTGAGTGATCACACCATGATTATCTGGGTCATGAAGATCTTTTTTGTACAGTTCTTCTGTGTATACTTGCCACCTCTTCTTAATATCTTCTGCTTCTGTTAGGTCCATACCATTTCTGTCCTTTACTGAGCCCATCTTTGCTTGAAGTGTTCCCTTAGTATCTCTAATTTTCTTGAAGAGATCTCTAGTCTTTCCCATTCTATTCTTTTCCTCTGTTTCTTTGCACTGATCACTGAGGAAGGCTTTCTTATCTCTCCTTGCTATTCTTTGGAACTCTGCATTCACATTGGTGTATCTTTCCTTTTCTCCTTTGCTTTTCACTTCTCTTCTTTTCACAGCTATTTGTAAGGCCTCCTCAGATAGCCATTTTGCTTTTTTGCATTTCTTTTACTTGGGGATGGTCTTGCTGTCTGTCTCCTGTACAGTGTCACAAACCTCCATCCATAGTTCATCAAGCACTCTATCAGATCTAGTCCCTTAAATGTATTTCTCACTTCCACTGTATAATCATAAGGGATTTGATTTAGGTCATACAAAGCCTTTGACTGTGTGGATCACAATAAACTGTGGAAAATTCTGAAAGAGATGGGAATACCAGACCACCTGACCTGCTTCTTGAGAAACCTATATGCAGGTCAGGAAGCAACAGTTAGAACTCAACGTGGAACAACAGACTGGTTCCAAATAGGAAAAGGAGTATGTCAAGGCTGTATATTGTCACTCTGCTTATTTAACTTATATGCAGAGTACATCATGAGAAGCACAAGCTGGAATCAAGATTGCCGGGAGAAATATCAATAACCTCAGATATGCAGATGACACCACCCTCATGGCAGAAAGTGAAGAGGAATTAAAAAGCCTCTTGATGAAAGTGAAAGAGGAGAGTGAAAAAGTTGGCTTAAAGCTCAACATTCAGAAAGCTAAGATCATGGCATCCGGTCCCATCACTTCATTGCAAATAGATGGGGAAACAGTGGACACTTTTATTTTCAGGGGCTTCAAAATCACTGCAGATGGTGATTGCAGCCATGAAATTAAAAGACACTTACTCCTTGGAAGGAAAGTTTTGAGCAACCTAGATAGCATATTCAAAAGCGGAGACATTACTTTGCCAACAAAGGTCCGTCTAGTCAAGGCTATGGTTTTTCCAGTGGTCATGTATGGATGTTAGAGTTGGACTGTGAAGAAAGCTGAGTGCCAAAAAATTGATGCTTTTGAACTGTGGTGTTGGAGAAGACTCTTGAGAGTCCCTTGGACTGCAAGGAGATCCAACCGGTCCATCCTAAAGGAGCTCAGTCCTGGGTGTTCATTGGAAGGACTGATGCTGAAGCTGAAACTCCAATAATTTGGCCGTCTCATGAAAAGAGTTGACTCACTGGGAAATACTGTGATGCTGGGAGGGAATGGGGGCAGGAGGAGAAGGGGACAACAGAGGATGAGATGGCTGAATGGCATCACTGACTCGATGGACATGAGTCTGAATGAACTCTGGGAGTTTGTGAGGGACGGGGAGGCCTGGCATGCTGCAATTCATGGGGTCGCAAAGAGATGGTCATAACTGAGCAACTGAACTGAACTGAACTGAACTGAATGGTCTAGTGGTTTTCCCACTTTCTTCAATTTAAGTCTGAGTTTGGCAATAAGGAGTTCATGATCTAAGCCACAGTCAGCTCCCAATCTTGTTTTTGCTGACTGTATAGAGCTTCTCCATCTTTGGATGCAAAGAATATAATCAGCCTAATTTTGGTGTTGGCCATCTGGTAATGTCCATGATAGAGTCTTCTCTTGTGGTTTTGGGAGAGAGTGTTTGCTATGACTAGTGTGTTCTCTTGGCAAAACTTAATTAGCCTTTGCCCTGCTTCATTCTGTACTCCAAGGCCAAATTTACCTGTTACTCCAGGTGTTTCTTGACCTCCTACTTTTGCATTCCGGTCCCCTATAATGAAAAGGACATCTTTTTTGGGGTGTTAGTTCTAAAAGGTGTTGTAGGTCTTCATAGACCCTTTCAACTTCAGCTTCTTCAGTGTTACTGGTTGGGACATAGACTTGGATTACCATGATATTGAATGATTTGCCTTGGAAACGAACAGAGATCATTTTGTCATTTTTGAGATTGCATCCAAGTACTGCATTTTGGACTCTTTTGTTGACTGTGATGGCTATTCCCATTTCTTCTAAGGGATTCTTGCCCACACTAGTAGATATAATGGTCATCTGAGTTAAATTCACCCATTCCAGTCCATTTTAGTTTGCTGATTCCTAGAATGTTGATGTTCACTCTTGCCATCTCCTGTTTGACTGCTTCCAATTTGCCTTGATTCATGGACCTGACATTCCAGGTTCCCATGCAATATATGTGTTAGAATATGGTATTTATATTTCTCATTCTGACTTACTTCACTATGTATAATATGTTCTAGGTTCATCCACCTCATTAGGACTGACTCCAACGCATTCCTTTGTACGGCTGAGTAATATTCCATTGTGTCTATATACCACAACTTCTTCACCCATTCATCTGTCGAATGACATCTAGGCTGCTTCCATGTCCTACCTTTTGTAAACAGTGCTGCAGTGAGCAATGGGACACATGTGTCTGTTTCAGTTTTGGCTTTCTCAGGGTATATGCCTAGGAGTGGGATTGCTGGGTCATAAGGAATCTGCATACCGTCTTCCATAGTGGCTGTATCAGTTTACATTCCCACCAACTGTGCAAGAGCATTCCCTTTTCTCCACACCCTCTCCAGCATTTATTTTTTGTAGACTTTTTGACAAGGGCCATTCTTACTGGTGTGAGGTGATATCTCGTAGTTTTGATTTACATTTCTCTAATAATGAATGATGTTGAGCATCTTTTCATGTGTTTGGTAGCCATCTGTATGTCTTCTGTGGAGAAATGTCTCTTTAGGTCTTTTTCCCACTTTTTATTGGGCTGTTTGTTTTTCTGGTATTGAGCTGTATGAGTTGCTTGTATATCCTGGAAATTAATCCTTTGTCAGTTGTTTCAGTTGCTATTATTTTCTCCCATTCTGAGGGTTGTCTTTTCACCGTGCTGATAGTTTCCTTTGCTGTGCAAAAGCTTTAAAGTTTAATCAGGTTCCACTTGTTTACTTTTGCTTTTATTTACATTACTCTATGTGGTGGGTCATCCAATTGGGGAATAAAGCAATGAAAATAAAACTAACAAATATTTTGAGAGGAAAGGAGATTAAGAAAAGAAAGAAAGAATAGATATGCCAAGTTAAATAGAAGTAGATGAAGAAGATTTATATATGTGAAAGATTAACTGCAAAGGGGAAAGAACAGTAGGAAAAGGAAACAAAGGAATAAATGTAGAAAAAATAATAATAGGTTTAAAAAATTAAAATTAAAAATAAAGGAAATAAAAGAGGAAAACCCCACAGAACTGCAAAAGGCCAAATAGAGGCAGAAGTTTATGACAACAATAAAAAATGTGACTGAGGAAATAAGAAAAGGCTCAAAAGCCTTCAGGCTTTGGATTTCTCAGTGTCAGTAAAATTGAGAACTACAACAGAGGGGGGAAAACAGGAAAAAAGAAAAAAAATCCAAGAGAATATACAGAACAAGTCAAAAACTGAAAATAATAAAGGTTTATCTTGAGTCACTGCTGTCAGAGTCCTTTCCTGCACTGGGAATCCCAGTCCACCTTACCTGCCTAGGATGCCCTCCAGCACTGTGCTGATCACTGGACCTGCTGTGGGGGCAGCTCAGATTCTCATCTGGTCCTACTCCTGTGTGTTCTTGCCTCCAATTTCCACAGCTATCAGAGTGCATTTTCTTTTGTGGGAGCTCTCAGTGGCCTTTTACATATTCCATAGACACAGAGTCTGCCTAGTTGATTGTGTGGATGTAATCTGCAGCTTGTATAGCTGGTGGGAAGGTTTTGGGTCTTCTTCCTTAGCCACACTGCCCCTGGGTTTCAATTGTGGTTTTATTTCCACCTCTGCATGTGGATCATCCACTGGGGTTTAGGTCCTGAGGCTGCCCTGGAGGACTTGGGTTTGCCCCTGTGAGGGCCAGGTATGGAGGTGGTGCAGCTGCTTGGGTTGCAGGGGTTCTGGCAGCACCAGGTACTCAGGGGGGTTGGCAGCTAGGGCATCAGGAAATACAGCGCTCTAGGAGGGTGTGGCACCCAGTATTGGCCAATACGCTCCAGTATCCCTGCCTGGAGAACCCCCTCTCTGACAGAGGAGCCTGGCAGGCCACAGTCTACAGAGTCGCAGAGTCGAACAGGACCAAAGAGACCTTGGGCGCATGAACACACACCTTCTTTTTGGCCTGTGGCAGCTCTGCCCCAGTGAGGGTTGTGTGTGAAGGTGGTGCAGCTGCTTGGCTTGGGGAACCGTGGCGGCGCCAAGTGTGCAGGGACACGGATTGCCTCCGCGGCAGGAGTTATGGCCTGATCAGAGGCTTTTCTCCAGCCTCTTGCAGCTGGTGCTCAGGGGGCCTCTTTGGCCAGAGTTTCTCTGTGGCTCCGCCCGTTCAGGCACGCACTTAGAGGGATCCCTCGCCTGGGGTCCTTTTCTGTTGTTCGGGCTCCAGGCACTCAGAGGGCTGCCCTGGGCAGAGGGTGGTCCTGCTCTGTGAAAGTGAAGTCGCTCAGTCCTGTCCGACTCTTTGCGACCCTGTGGGCTGTAGCCTACCAGGCTTCTCCATCCATGGGATTCTCCAGGCAAGAACACTGGAGTGGGTTACCATTTCCTTCTCCAGGGGATCTTCCTGACCCAGGGATCAAACCCAGGTCTCCCGCATTGGAGGCAGACGCTTTAACCTCTGAGCCACCAGGAAGCCCTGCTCTGTAGTTCGGTGCATCAGTCACTGAAAGGAGCACCCTGGGTGGGGTCCTGCTCTGTAGTTCAGTGCGTCAGGCATTGGATGGGCCAGTCTCTCGAGTACTTTCCTGGGGGGGGGAGAGGGGCTATGGTGATGGCTCCATCCTCTACGTGTGACTCAGCACTATGGCCTTGCTTCCGTGGCTGCCTGGCTTTCCTCTGCAGGCATTTCCCACTGCAGCCTCCTCCCTCACATCCACTGGATCTGTCTCTCCACAGTCAACAGCAGCCCTCGCCCTGGGATTGCTCCACAATCCCTCAACTCCAGCTCCCAGCCGCTGTCCCTTCCAGTAGAGCTCCATTCCTCCCCGGCATATGTATGGTTGCGGCAAGGACTGTCTTGATTCTCATTCCGTTTAGGCTGCCACAGATCAGCTGTTTTGCTCTCAGCCTTAAATGTTTCTCCTCTGACTCAGACAGTTGCCTGGCTGTGGGGATTGGAGCCCTGCTTCAGTTCCCCCACCCGCTCAGGGCAGGTGCCATCCTACTAACACTCCTGTTTTCCCGCTGGTTCCTTCATCCTACTGACTTTTGCATGGTTCTGTGGGTTCGTTTCCACTGGTCAGGCCCTCCTGTCTGCTCTCGGCTGGTGTTCTGCGTGCACTTCTGTGTCTGAAGGTGTATTTCTGATGTATCCGTGGAGAGCGAGGTACTCCATGTCCACCTACTCCTCTGCCATCTTATTCTCTCTCTCTTTTTAGATTTTTTATCTAAAAAACATAGATACAGGAAATTGGATACCAGAAACTCTCTCATTCTTTGATTTTCCTCCCTGCAACCACCACTACATTGATATTATCTTGATTTTTAATTCTGGGTAATTTGGATGTATTTTTTCTTTTCCTCTGACCTTACCTATTTTTCAAATATATTTATTTGTGTTTTCCTGCTTTCTGGGAGTTTTCTCAATCTGATCTTCCAGTTTCAATTTTGTTCCATTTGCTCTTTATGCTATACATTGTGTTTATTTCAACTATTTTATTTTTCATTCCTAGTAATTTTGCTTGGTTCTTTCCTATTTTTTTTTTTTGTTCTTTCATGTCACTGTATTTCTTTTAATATAGTTAATTTAAAATTCTTAGTCAGTCACTTCTAAAATTTCTGCTGCTGATAGATCTGTAGTTGACTGTGCTTTGTTTGGAAATGGTTGTAGTTTTCAAATACCTTGTTATTTTGGCCTATAAGTTCATTTTTCTCCAGGCATATCAGCTATTCCATTGGGTGCTGGAATGGAGGTGGCTACACCCTGATTCATGCTAGTTCTGGTAAACTCAGGATGAGGGGCAAGTGGGGAGCCTGCCCACCCTAAACTAGGGTGGGGAGCCCCAGGCAGCAGAGGAGTCACAGTTAATCACCCTTCCCTCCCCAAAATAGCCCGTCAGGTGCAGGCATCACCCTTCGGCTCCCCCAGCAGCATTTGAAGCAGGTGCTCCTAGGTGGTCATTCACAGCTCTAGGGCTTGGAGCGGGGCATGAGGAGAAACTGCCCTGGCTGCTCAGTCCACAGCTGTTTTCCTCAGTCCCTCCCAAGGCAGTACTGCTAAGCCAAAACCTCTGCTTTAGAAGAAGTATAGGAGAATGTTTTCTAACTTGGAGGAATAGAAATTAGACGAAAATTTCTATATAACAGTGGGCAGCATAAACAAGGGAAAAATAATGACAGACTAGGAGAAGGCAGTGGCACCCCCACTCCAGTCCTCTTGCCTGCAAAGTCCCATGGACGGAGGAGCCTGGTAGGAAGAGTCGGACATGACTGAGTGACTTCACTTTCACTTTTCACTTTCATGCATTGGAGAAGGCAATGGCACCCCACTCCAGTACTTTTGCCTGGAAAACCCCATGTACGGAGGAGCCTGGTGGGCTGCAGCCCCTGGGGTTGCTAAGAGTCAGACACGACTGAGCGACTTCACTTCAACTTTTCACTTTCATGCACTGGAGAAGGAAATGGCAACCCACTCGAGTGTTCTTGCCTGGAGAATCTCAGGGACGGGTAGCCTGGTGGGCTGCCGTCTGTGGTGTCGCACAGAGTCAGACACGACTGAAGTAACTTAGCAGCAGCAGCAGCAGCAGGAGGATGTGTTTACATTCTTACCAGATATGGAATTATATCCAGAATATATAGAAAAACTTACAGGGAAGAAAAAGAGGAAAATGAAAGAAGTCATATAGAGACATTTCACATGAGAGAAAAAAATACGTAGTCAGCAATCCGGGAAGTGTGAGTTAAAATACTCAAATAGTTTAGCTTCCTCATTAAATTGGCAGTTATTTAAAATGTCTACATTTCTGTTTACTTTCTTTTTAGACTTTTTATCTAAAGAAATGTAGATACAGGAAATTAGATACCAGAAGCTCTCTCATTCTGATAATTACAAAAAAATCCCTGAAGGGTCCATCAACAGGTAAATGGTTAAATGAATTAATAGTACATCCATACTGTTAAAAGAAATAATTCATTTATTGAGATACAGAAGTTTTGCATAATTCTTATTTATAAAACTTATAGATTATATACAGTATGAAACCATTTATGGTTTAAAAAAAAGCTAGATAGTTAAAAATGTAAATGCAAATGTGAATATTCTTTTAAAAAGCAATTTTTTGTTTATTTGGCTGCAGTGGGTCTTAGGTGCAACATGTGTGATATAGTACCATAACCAGGGATTGAACCCAGGCTCCCTGCATTGGGAGCATGGAGTCTTAGCCACTAGACCACCAAGGAAGTCCCTGCATATTCTTTTAAGTTTGAATGATGTTACCACTGAATGCCTTGTAACACAGCTGAAAAATTTTCCTTTCAAAAGAAATGGGAAAGAAATTGGTCTATCGGAAGATTTAGATTTCATAGGCTGCTGGATTTTTCATGGTTTTGTTATCCAAAGATATTTAGCATTTATAAAAATAGCTTTATAGTCTTTGATGTAGATGTCCATACTTTAAACTTCAAATACTTTTGAATCCTTTAAGACCTGTCTAACGGCAGTGATGTCACACTGCAGTCTCTAACAGCAAGAAGCCGGGTTTTTGCCTTGGGCCCCACTGCTTGCCACCAGCCGTCTGCTGTCAGTAGAACCACTACAGCAGCACCTGACCTCAGACTTCTGAAATGTGAGCAATCTGACAGCGACCTGCTCGTGATCACCTCTGCTAGTGGAGGCCCCTTGAGACAGAAAGGCTCCAGAATAAAAGATAATCAGCAAGGCATTTATATTTGAAGTACATTACAGAAATTGCTGTGCAGCAAGTTTTCCTCCCTAACAGTGAAATGAATGTGCATCCATTAGTAGTGAGTGCCCAGCTGTATGATGGCATGGCATCCAGAAAGAGTGAATCCATCCCGTATGTTCCAAATAGGTGATATACTTGAGATGATTAAAAATTGATCATGCTGTCAGTAGAATGCTTTCTTTCTGTATTAGTGGTGTATTCTGAGTGGCTTCCGTGAACTGACTGAGAAAAGGTCCCTGAACTGCAGAGAAGTGTATGTGAGAGTATTCCATTTTAAGGACTCGTTGGGTCCTACCTGTGCTATTGCTACAGTCACAAGGTAATTGTTTGGGAGGATGAAGAAAAGACCTGCAGCTAAGGCCGGGTGTACTATTTTATCTTTTGCAGAGTTAACATTGTTGACCTGTTCCCCCCATTTTTCTAAAGTAGCCTGTTAGCTTGAAGGAATGTAAGAGGAACCAATGATTAGGCATCGAAGGTTGGTTGAGAAGATACTGTTCCATGTATTGAGCTAGTAAAAGTGGATCCTGCCTGTTTAGAGCTTTGATCTGAGCTCTGCCTTGGAACAGGAAGGTTTAAAAATAAATGTATTTATTTAAAAATAATTTCTCTGTTTGTGAGAGTAGTATATCTTCTTTGTTTAGCAGATATTTATTTAGAAACTCTGTGTGCCAGAATGTGTTTTAGGTCAGGAGGATTTTGGTGAATTAATCCTTGCTGTTATACTGTTTGCATCTGTGGTTGTGTGTATGTGTGCCTGTGTGTTGGGGCGTGTTTTATGTAGAAAATAAAATAGTATTTTAAGACTCCCACTGTTATCATCTTAGGGTAGTCTTCCTATTTTTTAATGTGTAAATAAATTTCTTGATACAGTGTATACACACAGAATTGTGTATGTTATTGCTTTACTCAACTATGTATGGCTGAGACCATATATATCATATATGATTCTATATCTCACTTTTTTTGATTAATACAATACTATGAGTATTTTCTCATGTTATTCAATATTCTTTGACCTAGATGTCTAATCCATTATAGATAAGAATTCATTCATTCGTCAGTTAATAGACATTGAGGACAGTTATCTTGCTATTATAACTAATGCTGCAACAAATACCTTTGCATCTCATCTTTATTCTCATTTAAATAAGTTTCTAGATTTTTCAAACAAGGTTGAATAAACTTTGGCAAGTTTAAGTCCTGATCCAGACTGTTACCTGTACTGTTTGACCCACTGACAGAGAGCATAACATTTTTCTTCTTAACTTTGTAGGAGGCAAAGAAGATAGAAAAGTCTTCCCCTTCACATGTTTGCTTTTAGCTTTTCTTTGTGCATGCTGAGCATTGCTGTTCTTGTGGCTGTGTCGAAAAGGCTTCCCAAGACTGGTTTCTGATCAAGTGATTGCAGCACACCAGAAGCCAGTGTTGAAATACATTTTTTCCAGACATTAACTCTCAGGTCTCACCAGGCTAGTGCCAAACTGTGCATGTTAAATATATCCCTACCTTGGAAGCATTTCTACAGGGAAATTGAATAGTGGCAGCATTAGAATCACAGACACAGCTCTCTGGCCTGTTGTAATTTAAGGATTTAGTATGTCAGTGCTGCTAGCACTGAGAGTTAAATTGAAAGAGCGTGGACTCTTTATCTGCACTGCGGGTAAGAGTGGGCTTGTGTTTGCTCTTGGGAACCCCATGAGCTGGCCCGATTAAAAGGATGGTCAGATATGTGTATTTCTGGGCTCTTGAGTAGGTACATAGGTTAAGAAAAGGGAGTTGTAAAAGCTGGCAGCTGAACACCACCCTTGAGAGTTGAACTGTAATTAACTTTATTTTTAATACAAGAAAGTTATTTCATTTGAGAACTGGAAAATGCTCAGGATGTAGGTAAAGAGCAGTAATGACTTTACAGTCTCATGACAATAGCTAGAGGGAACTGGGAAGAAGTAAATGAACAGTCTTGGAGTTTAGCATATAAACTGAATCACATTGGAGAGGCACAAAAATGCAGACTCTTGGCTCTGGTCCTGTCTGGTAGCCATGCTTAAATTCATCCAGAAAAGGTGAACAAGTCAGCTTTTCTGGGTTGCTTAGGGTTGTTACCTGTATAGGCAGATAACATTTCAGAGATTTTCAACAACAGTAAGAACTGTAGGACTTGGTAATATTAGCTGTATCTTGTGTACTTTCTTCAAGTATATTTTTTAATTTCTTGAGTTTCCTAAAAAATCCTGAAGAGAAAATTGACTCTTTGAGAGGTTGTTTGATTTACTTACAGTCATGAAATAGATACCAACTCTCCTCTGATTCTTTTTTTTAAAAATATTTTGAATAGCTCTTTTACATGCCTTAGGGGTGGTGGTTTAGTTGCTAATTCATGTCCGACTCTCACGACCCTATGGGCTGTAGCCAGCCAGGCTCCTCTGTCCAGTCGATTCTCTAGGCAAGAATACTGGAGTGGGCTGCCATTTCCTTCTCCCCAACTCTCCTGATTCTTAACCTGTGAGTCCTTTCCACTTCACTTTGAGGCTATGCAGACATATGTCTACATCAATAATATATTCCTGACAATCAGATATTCTACATAGGAATGCCAGCCAGGAGACTATTTTCTACAATTTTAAATAGTAAAAATTAAACTGTATCTCATGCCAATTTAAAACTTTATGCCAGTTTCCTAAATACTAATTGTCCAGTTGCACAATCGTGTCTGACTCTTTGTGACCCCATGGACTGCAGCACACCAGGCTTCCTTGTCCTTCACTATTTCCTGGAGCTTGCTCAAACTCATGTCCATTGAGCCAATGATGCCAACCAACAGTCTCATCCTCTGTCGCCCCTTCTCCTCCTAAATAATAAATACAGCAAAATGCCTGGATATAAATAACAAGTATATTGGATGTTAGATGCTAAAAGCTAATCCAAATAGTTCTTCTCTTCGAATAGTTAATCTAATTGGTAGGAAACTTGCTTTGTATGAGGTAGTACAGGGCACATCCCCTTGGCCCCACACTGTGTTCTCTTCAAAATGTTCACATAGAATTCTGATGTTCTGTCAAGAATGTAACTTTCCTGCACATCACTTTGACTAGATTGCTGTATTGACTTTTAGGTGTATGTGTGGATATACTAGCATTATCTTTATAGGCAACTGATGGAAAATATGAATGTTTGGGTATAAAAAAAGCATAGGCTCTAGGCAGCGGGCTTCCGTAGCTGCAGCCCATGGGCCCTAGCACGTGGGCTCGGTAGTTGTGGTGCACGGGCTTAGCTACTCCGTGGCAGGTGGAATTTTCCCAGACCAGGGATCGAACCAGTGGCCCCTGCAATGGCAGGAAGATTCTTATTCTCTGCACCACCAGGGAAGTCCAAAATACATTTCTTAAATAAAACACTTTTACTTTCTTCTTTCTTTATATTCCAGTTAGAAACCGTTTGTTGTTTTTTTTTCCCATAATTGTATGTGTAAGCATCTCATGACTTTGAATTTCATTTCAGGCAGTGAAAGGAGAGTTAAGAACAAAATGATCGTTTAAAAAGGGTGCATGTTGGTCCTGAGATCTGGTTTTACCTGACTTAACACTCTAATAGGCAGCCTGCTTCTGTCTCATGGATGTTGGTAGGAGACACAGCATTCCTGGGACAGGGACAAAGCCCCTGCTAGGCTGGATGCTCCAGAGGTTTCTTATTTCCTTAAAAAACCTGCATGAAATAGATTTAAAACTTCTTTCTATTTATACTTTTTTAATAGTCAGAACAGACTTAAGCAAGTAAGTAACTTGCACAAGTTTTACCCAGCTGGTAAGTGGCAGAGCCGAGACTAGAACCAATGTCTCTGAGCTCCATTTTTTTACTTCTATGTTTTGTAGTATACAGTTCTCTTAGGTCTCAGGTTGTTGGGTGGAGAGATCTGTATATATCTTTAGATTAAGATTTTAAATTTTGTGTATTTTCCTATGTATTCTTACTGATTTCTGGTTTTTTAATATATCAGTTTCCGATAGAAATATTAAAAAGCAATTGATTGTGGATTTTGTCCATTGATCCGTTCTGACTTTCAAGTTTATACAGTTCAAAATTATTATGTATTTAGAAACTACATATATTATAAATTACATAATTATAAAAATTAAAATTATATAAGTATCAAGACAAAAAGAAAGTGAAGTCGCTCATTCATGTCGTCTTTGCAACCCCATGGACTGTAGCCTGTCAGACTCCTCCGTCCATGGCAAGAATACTGGAGTGGGTTGCCATTTCTTCCTCTGGGGGTCTTCCTGACCCAGGGATCGAACCTGGGTCTCCTGTACTGCAGTTAGACTCTATTGTTTGAGCCACCAGGGAAGCCAAAAACAAAAGTATATATAATTTACATAGCTCAAAGATACATAGGTTCAGGCCGGTTATTCTTCCTAACAAGTTGTTTTCCTTCCTTATCATTTTGTTCACTTATTTTTCCTTGTGTTGATGTACTATTGTTATATGAGCTATTTTGAAAGTTGGTATTTGTCAGATACATCTTTTTTTTTTTCATCTTATTTTCAGTGTTCTGATTAGTTTTGCCTTAGGTGTGTTTCTTGCAAGAACTATATAGCCATAGTTTGGGGTTTTCTTTTTTTTTTTTTAAATCCAGCCTGGTAACTGCTGTCTTTTCAAAACTCGCCCCCTATAATCTGTTTCTTTTGTATTTTGAATGTCACGGAAGGGCGCTCAGTATCGGTGCTCTGTGTGCGTTTTAACTCAGCTCTGTCATTAGTAGTAGCCCCTTCCCAGGTTTGCATTTCTAGAGCTCTCGTGACTCACAACTAAAAAGTGGTCCAAGTTAGCCAGGAAGTTAAGCTGCTGGACTTGGTGCGCTTTGCCTTTGTCAGTCTCAGTTTTTCCTTCTGTGCCTAGTTGTTCAGTCGTGTCCGACTCTTTGTGACCCCATGGACCATAGCCCACCAGGCTCCTCTGTCCATGGGGATTCTCCAGGCAAGAACACTGGAGTGGGCTGCCATGCTCTCCTCCAGGGCATCTTTGCAACTCAGGGATTGAACCCAAGTCTCCCCCATTGCAGGTGGATTCTTTACCAGCTGAGCCACCAGGGAAGCCCAAGAATACTGGAGTGGGTAGCCTATCCCTTCTCCAGGGGATCTTCTCAACCCAGGAATTGAAGTGGGGTCTCCTGCCTTACAGGAGAGTCTTTGCCGGCTGAGCCAGCAGGGACGCCCTGGCAGCCTTTCCTTACTAGGTCATTATTTGTCATGTTTGCTCCACCAAGTGAAGTGTGCCCAACAGCCTGCAGAAACAGCGGCGGTGCCAGTGGAGCAGGCGGCAGAGGCGGCGCTGTCCTCGGTGGGGGCGGCAGTGCGTGCGGCCCGGGGTCACCGCCCTCTGTAACCGTGCTGCTTCTCCCCCGCGCAGTGTGGCTTCCTGCTGTGGTGCATGGCTCCCAGCCCTGCCAACGGAGCAGACCTGCTCTACAAGCGCATCATCCGGCCCTTCTTCCTGAAGCACGAGTCCCAAGTAGACGATGTGGTGAACGACCTGAAGGACAAAGCCAAAGAGACGGTAGATGCCTTCGCCAAGGAAGGTATGGCCTGGGGCAGCCTGGCCCAGGGTGCGAGAGGCCGTGCGTTCTACAGGCCCAGGTAGCGGGCTTCCTCACGTCCTGTCCCGTTGGCTCTCCTCAGCCACGTGCCAAGGCTGTCCTGCGATTTCTCCACCAAGGCTTTGCCTGTTGCCTTTACTGTTCCCAGCATTCTTCTGCCATGCCACGTATAACACATCATTCAGTCAGCACATTAGGAAAAGTGACTTTCCTGTGGTGGGTGGAGATTTTAGGGGTCATCTGTATTTATATACAAGTCCAGTCTCTCGCATTCATTTCAGGTTGAACTGCTTGTGATGCTGCTGTTCAAATGGCTTGTGTGAGAGGTACAAGAGAATGCCCTCTCTCTCAGCCTTTCTCATCCATTCATTCAACAAATACTTACTTATTGAGGTGACTTAATTATGTGCCAAGCATGTTCATAGCACTGGGCGTGAACCAGGGAACCAAACAGACCAGCAGACCATACTGCATGAACCCATGAAGCTTATAGACTTGTTGAGAGAGAGAGAGAGAGAATACAATGAAAAAGCAAGTTACGTGGTGTAGTTAGCACATGATACAGAGAAAAATAGAACAGATCGAAAGATAGTGAGTGCTCAGGGGCTGAAGGGAAGGTGACAGTTTTAAAGAGTAATTTAGGAAATCCTCACAAAGGAGGCAATACTGCATCACATTTGAAGGTGTTAAGGGAAGGAACCATGGGGAAGAAAGCCCCTGTGGCAGAACGAGCATGTGCAAAAGCTGAGAGCGGAGAACGTATGACTGGAAGGGAATGGCCCAGAGGGGGAGCTGAAGGAGACCAGGCTGCAGAGCAGCTAGAATGGAACATCCCGGTTACTGGAGCAGAGGACCCAAGCGGTCAGGATACTGGAAGAATACTGAAACCAGTGATAATTCAAGTGATAGCACTGCTCAAGTGATTGTAAGTTTGGAGCTAAAATCTTAAAGAAATGAGGCAGCACAGCCCAAGGGTCAGAGAGAATTGGAAAAAAGGTGGGTGACTGGGAGCGGTCATCTGATGCCATGAGATTCTGAACACAGCCATGAAGATCAAAGACAATGCTTCCTGGACCTCCAGACCCAGAAGTACCAGGGTCATGGAAGGAAAACGCATAGGACAGTTGAGAAGGCAGTGTCCTGGGGGGCAGGCGGGTCTCTGTAAGAGCAACAGGAAGAAGGATCCATTCAGAGAAACGGGAGGATAGAGGTCTTCCTGATGATGGGTCGGAAGTTCCAGAGGGCACAGTAAGGGTTTTAGCCCATGGACAATGGCCACAGAACTAGGGAATTAAAAAAAAAAAAAAAAGGGTTCTACGCTCCTAAGGAAGTGGGAGACGAGAGGTGAGCTGGCCTCTGGGGAAGGAAGACCCCCAGATAGCCCCCTGCAGCCCTGATGCCCCAGCTGGTGTGTGTTCTCCTCCTCCTCACAGACCGTGTCTTCCCCAAGCCCTGCTCCCGGACACGGCTCCAGTCTCCTTCAGCGCGTTCCTACGTTTCCTTACATCCTCCCACTCTAGGATCGCCAGTTCCTTTTGAAGAGGTTTCTTAACTGTTCTCTCTGCTCTCAACCAAACCAGCAACCTCTGGTGATGTCACTTCTGTCTAGTTCACCCACATTTCTCGGCCTTTGATTCTCTTAGATCGCAGTCCTCTAAAATCCTGTTTTACTTTGCTATGACACATTCATAAACCGAGGTATGAGAATGAAAATAAGATGGATTTTGAGGCTGACACATTTTAGACTCTGAGTTTCTGGATTCTCCAGGAAGTACATTTTTGCAAAGAGCTAGTTGAGAGCCTGCAGTATCTTTGTAAACTTTAGTCCACAATTTTAAGTGAGTGAAGGGAGAGCCGCTGTCGGGCGGCTGGTGCATAAGGAGGGCAGCCTTGCCTGGCACCTGCTCAGGGCTCCACCGAGAACGCTGCGGTCTGGACTCTCAGGAGGCCTCAAGGCTCTCAGAACCCTCCCCGAGGCCCTCAGACACATCACACGAGTTCTTAGAGCACATTCCAACCCAAGTGGTAATTAGGAAGGCCAGGGAGGACCTGGAATTTCTTGACTGTACAGAGGACACTACACACTCAAGGAACCTCTACTTCTTACGATACTCGGAGGAGGACAGGTCACAGTGGCACAGGCGACATGATCACTCTAAGGGGCTAGGTCCTCAGTAACTTTGCTGCAGTGCTCAGGAGCTGCACTTGAAGAGTTCTCAGGCCCATTTCCTGGAAACTCTGCTAGCCCTGCCCACAGACCTCCACGTGTCCTCATCTGAGTGTGAGTCACCCACAATAGGAGCCACATCGGCACACAGCTGGGTTACAAACAGCTCTAATACAGTTTTCTCTCCTTCTAACAGCCAAGAAAGCCACCGTGAGTTTACTGGGCGAGGAGAAGAAGAGCACCTAGACCACTGATGGCTGGAGCCTCTCTGGCCTCTCTGCACCTCCTATAGGAGCTTGACACCGTATTAGGGGCTGTGGTGTATGATCGTTTTAATAATGTTGCCTTGGAAACATTTTTGATATATTAAACAGAGGAATGTGTTGTAAGGTTTTTTGCTTACTTTTACTGTTTATATACTTAGGGAGCATTTACATTTAATGCAATGGGCAGTGTCCAAGTTTTCAGAAAATATATTATGCCTCTGGGTTGGAAAAGACCTATGTTACTATCCTGTAGGAAATATAAATTTAAAATTATATATCCCACAGGCTTTGTACTTCAGTGGGCTCTCTCTGCATGCGTTTTCTCTGTACTTACCCTGTACTTACTCTGTACTTACATTTTAGGATACTCTTTAAGAGTAAATGTTTAAATGTTTTTAATGTATCTGTGCATACACACACGTAGGGAAATGTTACTGTCTGTAGGCTGCATATTGCTTATGGGGAGCACCAGCCAAAGGCTGAAGGTTCCATTGTGTTGGTGTGATCTGCTGAATAGTACTTCAGAAAATTAATACAAATCGGCAGTGTTTCAAAGGAACAGTTAAGTGATAAATGAGGCAGAAGGGAGGTTGGCCTGGTGGTTTCCTAACATTGTAGCAGCTGAATACCAGAACAGCTTTGTGAGGCAGTCAGCTAAATGATAAATGGGGAAATGTACACACACATCACAGTTCCCAATTCTGTAGAACGAGTAATATTGTCTTGTAGCTTTTTAAAAACTGGCTGGTAAGCTTTGTTGTGGAAACCATCCCTGGTTTCACTTTCATAGCTGAGTAACATGTTGGTTTAGTCTTGTTTCTTTTCTAGTCTTTTAAAAAACCTCTACTTTAAGGAACCTCTAGAGACTCACCCACCTCTCATTACATGTACATTCTTGTTTCTATCATTAGCAACTACATGCTCATGGTGACACCAGGCTCTAAGAGCAATTCTCAGAGAAGTACGATATGCTGCACAGTCTAGTTGGTAGTGGGTAAGACAAACACCTTTACCTTCTTTCCCTGGACTTTAAGGTCAATCAACAGAGGCTTCCCTAGTTTGCAAGTCAGAATCATTTGTAGTCCATCTACATGCTTTCATCTATATGCTTTGCTTTGATGATAAACTATGAGGTAATATGCAGTTTAAGTACACAATAAAAAGTTAAAATTAATATTACTAGCTTGATTAGCCCAATGGCTTATAGGGACCTTGACAGTTTGTCCGTACTAGAGAATCTAAGCTTTGCACTGACCGTACTGCTAGAGTCCTTCTTAGACTACACTGACTAAAGCAAAAGCATTACAAAACTAAAAACCAGGCCTGTAAAGTATTTTAAGGCAAATAAAGATGATAGTTCCCTTTTAGATAACAGTTAGGTAAAGTCATAATGATGTGTCACAATGTAAAACGAAAATATGTCAAAGGTATCAAAAATAAGGAACACGATCACCCCAATATAACAATATGGATCAGGGCCTTTTTTGTGGAGAGAGGAATGTGATGATAATAAAGCACCTTATTAAGCTTATGATAAAACATAAAATCTTTTGGAAAGCAAACAGCTACTTGTTATTGGAAGAAAGTTAAGCCTTAGGTTGAAAAGTTTCAGAAGTACCTCTGCTGCTGCTGCTGCTGCTGCTGCGCCGCTTCAGTCGTGTCCGACCCTGTGCGACCCCACAGACGGCAGCCCACCAGGCTCCTCCGTCCATGGGATTTTCCAGGCAAGAGTACTGGAGTGGAGTGCCATTGCCTCTAGGAGTATTTAAATCCCTTTCCCTATAAGTCAAGTATGCTTTCTTGGTGGTAAAAGAATGAAAATTAGCAACTTCTAGCATTCAGACTGTATAATCAGACTGTTAGTATACAGAATATGTAACTTTTAGTGTACAAAATATCAAGCAAGATGGTGAAGCATGAAAGTTACTATTGCTTATAACTACTCACAGGCTAATATCAATTTAGACAAAAATTTCTGAATGCAATTTTTTTTTTTTTTTACTATAGGTTTCTCTTGCAGTACAGTCTGTAAGAAATTTTAGTTACTCTTTTTGGCCGTCAGCATGTACATATTAATGACAGGAGAAGCTATGAGTTGAGCAATTCTTGTCTCAGTTTAGATTTCCAAAAAACCATACTGCTGTGGCTAGAGTATTTGAAAAACTAATTGAGCCTGTATTCAGCTATAAGACAAGTATTTATTTGTACATGAATGGTATTTTGGGGATATGTGAAGGCAAAGAATTCCTACAAGACAGTTACTGCTACCCTGGGGAATCTTCTACCCACAGCCTGAAGAATATGAGCATAACCTTTAAGTAAGTTACCACCTATCCTGAAGATGTGCTATATTAAATGGAAACAGATGTAAATAAAATTTTGTTATCTCATTGAGCTTTTATAGTCCATTTTCTTTTATGGGGCTTAAAAGAAAATGTAAGAAGAATCTTAGCACAGATAAATAACCCTTCAACACCGGTGTTTACTGACCATGTTTCTCACCTGGCCTGTAATTCTCCCCGTGGTGATAACTACCTGTCAGAGCAAAGACTTTCCCTAAAAGCAAGCGAGGGGATATATGGCTGGCTTTTACATACAGCTTCATAGTTTACATGTAGCTGAGTCGTGTTGTTGTGCAGCAGAAACTAACACAGCATTGCAAAGCAATTATACTTCAATTAAAAAAATAAACAATATTTAAAAGCCAGAAAAAAAAAACAACAAAAAGAGTTTCTACTAATTATTAGCAATAAATGGAGAGGAAACATAAACTCTTCTTGACCTTTGAATAACACAGGTTTAAACTGCATGGGCTCACTTACAGATTTTTTTCAATAAATGCACACTGCAGTACTACACAATCTGCGGCTGATTGAATACCCGGATGCTACAAAGTTATCACCTAGTAGTTGCCTGAGAGGAGTCAGCTCTAATGCTGGCATAATGCATTACACACAGTCTCACAAAGCTTCTTGTTGGTGCTATTATTTCATATGAGTATATTTTTAATATAGTAAACACATATATGCCTCCAAATCACTCTATATTTTTAGACTAAGACAAGAAGAACTGGGGATTTTATTAAAAATACCTACCTTTGGAGAGTGTACTTCGGTCAGCATCCTCTCCTACATGTGCCTTTACATGTCTGTATGTCTAGAATCATGGTGTTTAATTATAGAGTAATAGATACAATTCACATCCTTAACCAAATATTAGTTCTGTATGATACAGCAGGAGAAAGTAAATATATCTGAGAATGAGTTTTTCAGGCTGCTTACTACAGTATTAGCTTATAAAATCTGTAACATACACACCTCAGAGAATTAAGAGCAATTAAGAGGTTCTTTGGTCAAATCAGAGGTTCTCAAGTGTTAATGTGCATCAGGATTTCTTTGGGGAGGGGAGGAATTGGTAAAAGATTGCTGGTTCCATTCCCGATTTAGAAGTCTGGGGTGGGGCTGAAACATTTCTATTTGGAACAAGACCCCAGGTGATGCTAGATACAGAAACCACACTTTGACAAGAAATCACTGAGTTAGGTTAATGGTGTCTTTATACTCAGTATAGAGGTGTTCAGGCCTGGCTGTACCTCACCATCATCTGAGCAGCTTTCAGAAAATACTAGTGTCTGCCTCCACTACCAGAAATTTAAAAAATCCACTATATACCCAGGTGCCAGTATTTTAAAACTCTTCCAATGTATAACCAGGATTAAGAAAGTGAAATGAAATTCATGTTTTGGCAAGAAAAATTTAAACATAAAACTTCTTCTTTGACCTTTGGCCTCCCCTCTCCCTCTAATTTCAGCTTCCCTGATAGCTCAGCTGGTAAAGAATCCGCCTGCAATGTGGGGAGACCTGGGTTTGATCCCTCGGTTGGGAAGATGCCCTGGAGAAGGGAAAGGCTACCCACTCCAGTATTCTAACCTGGAGAATTCCATGGGCTGCATAGTCCATGGGGCTATGAGTAAGCAACTTGCACTCCCCCAATTGTGCATTGTATATCTACATTACACATTGAGCAAACCTCCCCCGTCAGCAGGAATACCTGCCCACCATAACCAGCAACATTCTCTAAGCATGAAGACAACTCTTTAGAAGACAACATTCCTTTTTGAGCTGGTAAAAAGTCACATGACCCACCATGATGGTGCTCACATCTGGATTATGAAAACTCAAATACGAACATATCATTTAAAGTACTGCCCTCTGTCTCAAAAAACATATATATAAATTGTCTTGACTTTTAATGGGCAGAACAACTCTCTGAGCTTTCTGAGGTGCTCTTCCCAGGCTATAATCTTCGAATTTGGCTCAAACAAAGTCTTCCAATTTTTCTTAGGTTGACTAATTTTTTGACGACAGCTACTATTAGAGACTACTGCTAAGGTCAAGAATCCCAAGGTCTGGACAGTTTCTCTTAGCTAATTAGTTCAGCTCGTGTGTTAGTTTCCTGTTATTGCTGTAACATATTACCACACATTATTAGTGGTTTCAGTTCAGTTCAGTCGCTCAGTCATGTCTGACTCTTTGTGACCCCATGAATCGCAGCATGCCAGGCCTCCCTGTCCATCACCATCTCCTGGAGTTCACTCAGACTCACATCCATTGAGTCTGTGATGCCATCCAGCCATCTCATCCTGGGTCGTCCCCTTCTCCTGCCCCCAATCCCTCCCAGCATCAGAGTCTTTTCCAATGAGTCAACTCTTCGCATGAGGTGTCCAAAGTACTGGAGCTTCAGCTTTAGCGTCATTCCTTCCAAAGAAATCCCAGGGTTGATCTCCTTCAGAATGGACTGGTTGGATCTCCTTGCAGTCCAAGGGACCCTCAAGAGTCTTCTCCAACACCACAGTTCAAACGCATCAATTCTTTGGCGCTCAGCCTTCTTCACAGTCCAACTCTCACATCCATACATGACCACAGGAAAAACCATAGCCTTGACCAGCACAAATATATTAGCTTACAGTTCTGAAGGACAGACATCCGAAAGAGGTGGGCAAGGCTACGTTATTTCTGGAGGTACAGGAGAATCCATTTTCTTGCTGCTTTCAGCTTCCACAGTCTACCTGTATCCCCGTTTGTGGCCCCTTTTGTGGCCCCATTTGTGGCCCGTTAGTACACTGACCCCTGCTTCCCTTTTATAAGCTTGGGCCCACTTACATTGGGCCCACCTGGATAACCCAGGATACTCTCTCCAGCTCAAGATTCTTAATCTCACATGCAAAGCTTTTTGCCATGAAAGCAACATATTTACTGGTTTTTTTTTTTGTGAGGATGGATGATGGTCAGGAGAACAGCATATTCTGCCTACCCCACCTAGTCTCTCTCTTTGGGTATAGAAATTTTATTATCGTTACCCCCAATATCAAAATAACTGCAAAGAGTATCTTAATGTCGGGAGGGAACTAAAAAAAGAGGAGGATTTAATGAAGAACTACCTTATTCACAACCATGTAGACCGGAGGTTTATCCTCTGGAAAGAGTGGGGGATCCTTGGAGAGGGGGCACGGGCAGAGTTAAGGGAGGGAAGTTGCATTAAAAGCATGACTGAGTGACCAAATGCTGAGACCCATTAGCCCACCCTGCCTTCACCCACTAGGCACCCAGATCTTTATCATCCTGGGAGCTTGTCAGCCTTCTCTCTGGGGAAGCAGATCAACCTTAGAGAAAACATCTGATATGCACAAGCTTTTTGAAAGGGCATTTTGACAACTGATAATTCATCAAATATTCATAAAACTAAGCAAATAAAAGAAAATTAGCTCCAAGGAAAACAAAAATAACCATAGCATACTCCAGAGTACTTCCGGAGATAAGCTAAATCTTCAAAAGGCATCTGAATTCCAGGCTGGGGCCAGTGAGTGTGCAATTTTCACAAGCTCCCCGGGGACTGCCGTTCTGGTGAACCCTGATCACACTATTGAGCAACAAAGGTACTGGCATGATTCAGCTATGAATGAAACACAGAACAACGTACACTTTAAATTGTTGTTGTGCAGTCGCTAAGCTGTGTCCGACTCTCTGTGACCCCCATGGACTGCAGCACGCCAGGCTTCCCTTTCACTATCTCCCAGAGCTTGCTGAAACGTACGTCCATTGAGTCAGTGATGCCATCCAATCAACTCGTCCTCTGTCGCCATCTTCTCCTCCCACCTTCAATCTTTCCCAGCCATCAGGGTCTTTTCCAATGAGTTGCCTCTTCGCATCACATGGCCAAAGTATTGGAGTTTCAGCTTCAACATCAGTCCTTCCAATGAATATTCAGGGTTGATTTCCTTCAGGACCGACTGTGATACTGACTCCAGCACCACAGGTTAAAAGCATCAATTCTTTAGCGCTCAGCTTTCTTTATGGTCCAGCTTCCACATCCATACCTGACCACTGGAAAAACCATAGCCTTGACTAGACAGACCTTTGTTGGCAAAGTGATGTCTCTGCTTTTTAATATGCTGTCTAGGTTTGTCATAGATTTTCTTCTAAGGAGTAAGCATCTTTTGATTTCATGGCTGCAGTCACCATTTGCTATGATTTTGGAGCCCAAGAAAATAGTCTCTATTTCCATTGCTTCCCCATCTATTTGACACGAAGTGATGGGACCAGATGCCATGATCTTCACTTTCTCAATGTTGAGTTTTAAGCCAGTTTTTTTCACTTTCCTCTTTCATCTTCATCAAGAGGCTCTCTAGTTATTCTTTGCTCTCTGCCATTAGGGTGGTGTCATCTGCATACCTGAGATTATTGCTATTTCTGCCGGCACTCTTAATCCAGCTTGTTATTCATCCAGCCCACCATTTTGCATGGTATACTCTGCATGTAAGTTAAATAAGCAGGGTGACGCTATACAGCCTTGTTGTACTCCTTTCCTAATTATGAACCAGTCCATTATTCCATGTCTGGTTTTAACTGTTGCTTCTTGACCTGCATACAGGTTTCTCAGGAGTCAAGTAAGATGTGATTACAATGATGAAATACAGTGGTAGGAAGGAAGATGGGAAAGATGCATGCATGTCTTGGGAATAAAGAAAGGAAAATGAAATCCTCCTCCTCTACAGATGGAAGTTAATGCCTAATTGGAAACTACTAAAATTGGCTAGCTCTTTCAATTATGTACAAGTATAAAACTGCTAATAATAAAGTCCTTTAAAAAAGGGGCAAAGAAGGTGAACATAATTCACTGAAATGACCGTTTTTCACTTGGCTGGCAAAAAAGTAAAGACAATTATTCACTGACTGCAACATGAACAAACAGCAACACGTACAGCAATAGTTGTGAAACCTTTTCTGACAATCCTATTGCCCTCTAAAACAACTGTAGATTCTAGGCATCTTTCTGTGACAGATCTTTTACATTGATTGCCCAGTATCCACTCGCAACTGCTCACTTCCTTGTCTGTCACTCTATCAGGGCTGAGAAGGTTGTATTTCGCTTTGTGCCAGAATTCTTGACAATGAAACAAGTGAAAGTTGGCCAGGACAGGTTTTGAGAAATCCCTGCCTTTCCTTTAACACACTTACCAGGAAATTTTTGCAGAGACTAACACCTGTGGTCGGCAGTTTTTATTGTGATCGACCAAAAATTGTTATTTTTAACAGTTAAAACTCAACATTCAGAAAACTTAGATCATGACATCCGGTCCCATCACTTCATGGCAAATAGTGGAAAACAGTGGCAGACTTTATTTTTTGGGACTCCAAAGTCACTGCAGATGGTGACTGCAGCCATGAAATTAAAAGACACTTGCTCCTTGGAAGAAAAGCTATGACTGACCTAGATGGCATATTAAAAAGCAGAGACGTTACTTTGACGACGAAAGTCCGTCTAGTTAAGGCTATAGTTTTTCCAGTAGTCATGTATGGATGTGAGAGCGGGACTATAAAGTTGAGTGCTGAAGAACTGATGCTTTTGAACTGTGGTGCTGGAGAAGACTCTTGAGAGTCCCTTGGACTGCAAGGGGATCCAACCAGTCTAAAGGACATCAGTCCTAACTATTCACTGGAAGGACTGATGCTGAAGCTGAAACTCTAATACTTTGGCCACCTGATGCGAAGAACTGACTCATTTGAAAAGACCCTGATGCTGGGTAAGATTGAAAGTGGGAGAAGGGGACGACAGAGGATGAGATTATTGGATGGCATCACTGATTCAATGGACATGAATTTGAGTAAACTCCAGAAGTTGGTGATGGACAGGGAAGCCTGGTACAGTCCATGGGATCGCAGAGTTAGACACGGAGTGACTGAACACCTGCGGCTAGCAAGTTTTACTGTGGCTGGCCAAAAATTGTTATTTCACTAACACTTTGTGGGTTATTACATTCAACAATTATACCTAACACACTTGTAAAGTCATTTTTGTGAGACACTATTCAATACACTCTTCTTTGGAAGCAAAGGAGCATTCTCCAGCACCATTTCATTTTCACTTCCCATTGCAGAATCAATCACTAAGGATTTTTGTCTTTTTGTTGGTGTGACATCATCATTTACATCATCTGAATCAGAACTATATTCTGAAGAACTATCATCTTCTGGGACACTAGTATTAATACATTATGTCGCTCAGCCAGAGAAATTGTCTACGTAAGATTCACTGAAAAATTCTTCAAAATTTTGTGGTGCTTCTTTCTTGAAAGCTTTACAGTAATAAAGGTATGTTTAGAATATACACAATGTTGCAACAAAAACCTGACACAGCAAAATGTGAATGATAATGGCAACCCTAAGTTGTCTGATGAACCCTTGATCAATCCGACGCTCTATGAACTTCACATGGTCTGTCAAGGGGGACAGATGTGGAACTCTGATGTGTTGGGTCTGTCACCAGTCACCAGTCCTTTTGCAAGTTTGTAGCAACTAAAGGATGTTGGAAACATGCCACAGACAGTGGACCACAGAGGTAGGAGGGCGTCCCTGTGCAACTGAATCAACACCTACAATAACCTTTGAGTTTCGTGTTATTTAAAAATTTAATTCCTGTTTAAGTCCCTCATTCTTTTCTGTTATACAGCCATATTCCTAAGTGACACATTTTCCCAAAGAGGGCTTTTCTGAATCATGTTTTGCACCACTGTGCTTATTTGTAAGTCTGATATACAAACTACTATACAATTATGTTCACTATAAGACATAGTAAAAACAAACACCGCTGGAGACAAAACCTAAGCAGCAATTCTGATACTTCCCCCTACACAGCGATGGATCCTTTCATACAGCCTGGGTGTATAATCCCTTTTAGAGTTCTGAAACCCTGGCTATGTTTATTCTGTAATCACTTGGAACTGTTCGATCTCTAGCAATAAAAAAGGAATTGGGGTTTAAAGGCTATGAATTCACTCACAGGATTCACAGAAGAGCTGCACTAGGCCTCAGGAAGATGTGAATCAAATCTTAGCTCTTATCACCATCTGTACTTGTGTTTCTACTCCATACATAAAATCGAGAGAACACTCCACTGGCCTGGCCTTGGTTACATCCTGTGGTCAGGGTGCAGTCCTGTGACTAAAAGCTCTTCCAGAAGCACACCGAGTCAGAGAAGGCAGTCCCCCAAGAGATGCTCAGCAGACAAAAACAAAAGGCTGGAGAAGGAGTCTCTTAAATTTTACACAAAGTCACCACTTTTAGAACAGTGCTTTGGAACAAAGTCAGAATTATCAATCTACTTTAGTTTCTTGGAAAAAAGTTTATCTCAAGGTGCTAAAGCATACATAATTTTAGAACTCCAATCTATAAAATAAGCAAATCTAAAGCTTAAATTTCCACGTCAACAAACTAGTAATTGATGAAATAACTCAATTACAAAGACTGATTAAAAGAACATGATCCACAGACTGCCTGTTCATAGACCTGCAAAAGGATTTAACCACTTTCTGGTTTTAGGGACTCACTAAGCTTCCACTCCCCATTTTATTCTCTATCTCCTCTACTGGCATTAATCAGTTCATAAGCAAAAGCGACAAAAAGTCAAGTTTCAAATTTTATTTCACTAAAATTAAAAAGATAAACAAAAGGTGTATTTCAAATCTTATTAAACTCATTTATTTGAAACATGTTCACATAGAGAACAAACAGATATAGGATTTCAAGTAACTTATGGCAGAGCCCACTGTCCATTTAAGAATATGCTTCTTTCTTTCACAAAAACTCTGCATTAAGAGGCAAAAAAGAAAAATGTCTTTTATACTGCGTAAGAGCTGGATGCAAACTTCTGATGTATATTTATTTCATTATCAACTCTGATGTTGAAGCTGGGAGGCACAAATGTTCACAGCTCAGTTAAATGATGCAAAGAAGACGCTTCTGTTTCCCTCAGATACAAGCAAAGCCTCCATTCATGTCTCTTACAGCTGTATCACATCCTTGATTCTCAGGCCAGATCACTTCTTCTTCTTTCCTTTCCCTTTCTTACTTCCCTCTCCTTGCTGAAGACTTTGGTCACCAACTCCTGTTTTTTGTGTCCTTGTTTTCAGTTTAGGTATCATTTCTGCAGCATACAACATTACTGACTTACCTAGGAACCAGAAGTTAGGCTTAGTATATAAACTGAGAAACAAGATGCAAAAGGTCATCGTACTTGAAAATCATAAAGTTCATGAAGTCATCACGTCAAGAAAATAAGAATTTAAACAGAAGAAATTAAATAACTAGGAAGACAATGATTTGCAGAAATCAGGACCTTTCTGAGAGAAAATGTATTAAGAACAATGCTGAAATTAAATTTAAATGAACAAAACAAAAATTTAGAACATTTTATTTGAAATAAAAATTTTTACCTTGATCCTAGTAATTGACTTGAAGATCAAAGAAAATATCTAAACATAACAAGCTGGCAATAGAATCAGGCTCTTACTGTATCTTAAGCTAGGAAGCACAGGCTTCTGAGTCTTCCAACAAAAATTCAATGTCATTAAGCTGTAAAAGATTTTTTTAAGGAATAAAATGCTAGAGATAATGCAACAGTCTTCTCTGACCGTCACACCCCTGGCACCTCTCCTCACTGCCTGCTTGCCTTAGGTTAACCACTACCTTAAAACTTGGAGTTTTCTTCCAGTCCATTTCAAATATACATATATACATACACACACAGAGAAGGCAATGGCACCCCACTCCAGTACTCTTGCCTGGAAAATCCCATGGATGGGGGAGCCTGGTAGGCTGCAGTCCATTGGGTCGCTAAGAGTCGGACACGACTGAGTGACTTCACTTTCACTTTTCACTTTCATGCATTGGAAAAGGAAATGGCAACCCACTCCAGTGTTCTTGCCTGGAAAATCCCAGGGACGGGGGAGCCTGGTGGGACATGACTGAAGCGACTTAGCAGCAGCAGCAGCATATACACACATGGAGCCAAAGCAAAAACAACAGCCAGTTGTGGATGTGACTGGTGATGGAAGCAAGGCCTGATGCTGTAAACAGCAATAATGCATAGGAACCTGGAATGTTGCTGCTGCTGCTGCTGCTGCTGCTGCTGCTAAGTCGCTTCAGTGATGTCTGACTCTATGCAACCCCAGAGACGGCAGCCCACCAGGCTCCACCATCCCTGGGATTCTCTAGGCAAGAACACTGGAGTGGGTTGCCATTTCCTTCTCAATGCATAGGAACCTGGAATGTTAGGTCCATGAATTAAGGCAAATTGGAAGTGGTCAAACAGGAGATGGCAAGAGTGAACATCGACATTCTAGGAATCAGAGAACTAAAATGGACTGGAATGGCTGAATTTAATTCAGATGACCATTATATCTATTACTGTGGGCAAGAATCCCTTAGAAGAAATGGAGTAGCCAACATAGTCAACAAAAGAGTCCAAAATGCAGTACCTGGATGCAATCTCAAAAACGACAGAATGATCTCTATTCGTTTCCAAGGCAAACCATTCAGTATCACTGTAATCCAAGTCTATGCCCCGAGTAACACTGAAGAAGCTGAAGCTGAACGGTTCTAGGAAGACCTACAAGACCTTTTAGAATTAACACCCAAAAAACGATGTCCTTTTCATTACAGGGGACTGGAATGCAAAAGTAGGAAGTCAAGAAACATCTGGAAGTGAAGTGAAGTGAAGTCACTCAGTCGTGCCCGACTCTTTATGACCCCACGGACTTAGCCTACCAGGCTCCTCAGTCCATGGGATTTTCCAGGCAAGAGACATCTGGAGTAACAGGCAAATTTGGCCTTGGCGTACAGAATGAAGCAGGGCAAAGGCTAATAGAGTTCTGCCAAGAGAAAGCACTGGTCAGAGAAAACACCCTCTTCTAACAACACAAGAAAAGACTCTACTCATGGACATCGCCAGAGAGTCAACACTGAAATTAGACTGATTGTATTCTTTGTATCCAAAGATGGAGAAGCTCTATATAGTCAGCAAAAACAAGACCAGGAGGTGACTGTGGCTCAGATCCTTACTGCCAAATTCAGACTTAAATTGAAGAAAGTAGGGAAAACCACTAGACCATTCAAGTATGACCTAAATCAAATCCCTAACAGTTATACAGTGGAAGTGAGAAATGGATTTAAGGGATTTAAGGGGATCTAATAGATTTAAGGGATTTAATAGATCTGATAGACAGAGTGCCTGATGAACTATGGACAGAGGTTTGTGTTACTGTACAGGAGACAGGGATCAAGACCATCCACAAGAAAAAGAAAGGCAAAAAAGCAGAATGGCTGTCTGAGGAGGCTTTACAAATAGCTGTGAAAAGAAGACAAGCAAAAAGCAAAGGAGAAAAGGAAAGATATATCCATTTGAATGCAGAGTTCCAAAGAAGGGCAAGGAGAGATAAGAAATCCTTCCTCAGGGATCAGTGCAAAGAAACAGAGGAAAATAATTGAATGGGCAAGACTAGAAAATTAGAGATACTAAGGGAACATTCCATGCAAAGATGGGCACAACAAAGGACAGTAATGGTATGGACCTAACAGAAGCACAAGATATTAAGAAGAGATGGCAAGAATATACAGAGTGAAGTGAAGTCGCTCAGTCGTGGCCAGCTCTTTGCTATCCCATGGAATAGAGCCTATAATGCTCTTCCGTCCATGGGATTTTCCATGCAAGAGTACTGGAGTGGGTTGCCATTTCCTTCTCCAGAGGATCTTCCCAACCCAGGGTACCAAGGGAACATCTCATGCAAAGATGGGTACAACAAAGGACAGTAATGGTATGGACCCAACAGAAGCACAATATATTAAGAAGAGATGGCAAGAATACACAGAAGAACTGTACAAAAAAGATCTTCACAATGCAGATAACCATGACAGTGTGATCACTCACCTAGAGCCAGATATCCTGGAATGTGAAGTCAAGTGGGCCTTAGAAAGCATCACTGCGAACAAAGCTAGTGGAGGTGATGGAATTCCAGTTGAGCTATTCCAAATCCTAAAAGATGATGCTGTGAAAGTGCTGCACTCAGTATGCCAGCAAATTTGGAAAACTCAGCAGTGGCCACAGGACTGGAAAAGGTCAGTTTTAATTTCAATCCCAAAGAAAGGCAATGCCAAAGAATGCTCAAACTACCGCACAACTGCACTCATCTCACATGCTAGTAAAGTAATGCTCAAATTCTCCAAGCCAGGCTTCAACAATATGTGAACTGTGAACTTCCAGATATTCAAGCTGGTTTTAGAAGAGTTAGAGGAAACAGAGATCAAATTGCCAACATCTGCTGGATCATCGAAAAAGCAAGAGAGTTCCAGAAAATCATCTATTTCTGCTTTAGTGACTACGCCAAAGCCTTTGACTGTGTGGATCACAATAAACTGTGGAAAATTCTCAAAGAGATGGGAATACCAGACCACCTGACCTCCCTCTTGAGAAACCTATATGCAGGTCAGGAAGCAACAGTTAGAACTGGACATGGAACACCAGACTGGTTCCAAATAGGAAAAGGAGTACGTCAAGGCTCTATATTGTCACCCTGCTTATTTAACTTATATGCAGAGTACATCATGAGAAACACTGGGCTGGAGGAAGCACAAGCTGGAATCAAGACTGCTGGGAGAAATATCAATAACCTCAGATATGCAGATGACACCACCCTTATGGCAGAAAGTAAAGAAGAACTAAAGAGCCTCTTGATGAAAGTGAAAGAGGAGAGTGAAAAAGTTGGCTTAAAGCTCAACATTCAGAAAACAAAGATCATGGCATCAGCTCCCATCACTTCATGGCAAACATATGGAGAAACAGTGGAAACAGCGGCAGACTTTATTTTTTGGGGCTCCGAATATCACTGCTGATGGTTACTGCAGCCATGAAATTAAAAGACGTTTACTCCTTGGGAGAGAAGTTATGACCAACCTAGACAGCATATTAAAAAGCTGAGATGTTACCTTGCCAACAAAGGCCCATCTAGTCAAGGCTATGTTTTTTCAAGTAGTCATGTATGGATGTGAGAGTTGGATTATAAAGAAAGCTGAGCACCGAAGATTGATGCTTTTAACTTTTAAACTATGGTGTTGGAGAAGACTCTTGAGAGTCCCTTGGACTGCAAGGAGATCCAACTAGTTCATCCTAAAGGAAATCAGTCCTGAATATTCACTGGAAGGACTGAGGTTGAAACTGAAACTCCAAAACTTTGGCCACCTGATGCAAAGAGCTGACTCATTTGAAAAGACCTTGATGCTGGGAAAGATTGAAGCCAGGACAGAGGGGACGACAGAGGGCAAGATGGCTGGATGGCATCACCTACTCAATGGAGATGAGTTTGAGTAAACTCCGGGAGTTGGTGATGGACAGGTGCTGTGGTCCATGAGGTTGCAAACAGCATACATGACTGAGCAACTGAACTGATAACACACGCATATATGTGTATATATATATATATATATATAAAATCAATAACACTGTACCCACATCTATCAATAAATAGTAATATTCTGTATTTAAATTTACACCTTAGAAGCACCACACTGCATACTTCTTGCTTTTTTTCACCCAATACAGTTTTTTAGATTTATCAGTATTAGAAATTAGTAACAGACCTCAAGCATTTCTAGATGTGAAATAGCAATAATATCTGACAATTTAATAATTTCTCATTCTTAACCTGGGAATAACAATGGACTTCCATAGGTTCATAAAATGTTCATGGAACAATTTTTTTTTTTTTAATGATTACTAGGTTTCATCAAATTCTCAAATGTACTAGCATAAAAGAAATTAAAAGCACTGTTTATCTCTCTCCATCAGCAGTAGTCCTTTTTCTAATTAATCCACAGAATGCAAATTATTTTTCTGACTTGTTAAAATGTCAGTTTTAGAACATTTTTGGCAATGTAGAGGAATAACCTATCCCAAAATTCATTCATTCATTAAAAAAAGCTTACGTGATGGGAACTGTACAAGACAGAGGCTGCCATCTTCCTGTTTGAGCTGGACCCGGACTCTGCCCCTGTACTGAAGATCACGATTCCATTCTCTAGAGTACATTTTATTTTTCTTAACAGAAAGAAATAAAAACAAGATTTATGAAAGTTATCACATCAATGAAATGAGTATGGAAGTTAGTGAATGAAGAACTATATCATACCTCAAGAAATACATTAAGTCCAACTGCTGCACATACATCTTGAATCTCTGTAGCTGTAGGATTTTCAACAGCCTGAAAAGTTAATTAAAGATGAAAACAATAAATAGCTCAGCTTTAAGTGGATACTGCTACACTGTTGTATAAATCATTTCAAACACTATGAATAAAACACATACCAAGACCCTTGGTTTCCTTTAAAGAAAACCAAAGAACAAACTAGGTACAGTTGTTTCAACTGTAATTTTTAAATTCTTGGGACTCACATATTCAGACTTTTGTGTTGATTTCCCTTCCATGAGAACATAAACTTCACAAGGGTAAGGACTGCTTTATTTATCAATATATTCATCTGGCATAATGCTTGGAATATAGTAGTGTTCAATGAATATTGGTTAAACAACTATTACAGATACAACAACTTTAGAAAATTGTTTGGCAGAATCTATGGAAGTAAAATAAAATAAATGCATTCTTTATGGCCATGCAATTCCACTGCAAGGTATATACCTCCCCCCCCCCAAAAAAAAATACAAAACAGAGAATATCAAGAAGCACTATTTATAACAGCCTCAAACTAGAAACAACCCAACCATCTGTCAATAGTAAAATGGACTGTGGTACATTCACACAATGCAATACTACAGAGCAGTAGTTTTCATCAAGGTAATCTTGCACCCTGACACTTATCAGTGCTTGGAGACATTTTTGATCATCACAACTAGGGTTGGGTAGGGCACTGGCTTCCAGTGGGCAGATGCCAAGGAAGCTGCTAAGTGACCCAGACAGCACAGGACAGCACTCACAACCTTGAACTATCTGGCTCAAAATGTCAACAGTGCTGCTGTTGGGAAACCCTACGACAGAGAGATGAGATTTAACAAACTATACTCAAAAGTGCAGGTAAACCTCATAAGCTTAACATTCACTGAAGTAAGACAGACATAAAAGCACATAGTGTGTGATGCCATTTAAATAAAATTAAAAAACAAGCAATAGTAATCTATGGTATTGGAAGGCAGGACAGTGGTCATCCTTTGTTCTGACTATATGTGCAGGGGACACTGACTGGGGGGTGGCGGGGACATAAAGGAACCTTTCTGGGTGCTAGTAACGTTTTTTCTTTTGATTTGGATACTTGGTTAACCATGTGTACTCACTTCATGAAAATTAATCAAGAAAAACACTTAAGATTTATGTATGTTTCTGTATGTAAGCTATCAATAAAGTTAAAAGTAATTCAATCATTCTCCAAATTATCTGAGCGCCTGCTACCAGAGGCTTCTGTCAAAGTGGCTTGATGTTAGGCATTTTTCTGAATTAGTGCTTTGGCATCTTCTCCTTTACGCTGTAGCAGCAAAGCAGACTTTATATATTTAAGCAGCAAAATGGGAGATATTAAATAACACAAAAATAATGTATTGCTTTAGGCCAAGTTCCTTAAATCCATTAGATTACAAGATGTAAATCAGCCTTAAAAAACAGGATATAACATTAATTGTGAAAATAAAATGTTACAACGATCCCTTCACTTGGCTCTAGGCTCTTTCTAAACTTAAGCCACCAGGCCAACTAAGAACTTGGGTTTTTCTATCGAAACAGCACAAGGGAGAAATCATTTCTTTTAAGACTATAAACACCTACTTTAAAAAAGTGTTAATTTTAGAGTAACTTAATCCAAGTCAAAAGGATGATGATGATGATAAGGGGCCTAAAACTGCAAAACTCAGCACATCTGAATTTTCTGCAAGTCTTGTTTAAAATAAAAAACTCCACTACATTCTCGAGACGATATTGTACAGTGCCATAATTTTGGTTTCCTTTATTAAGGAGAAGATTGTCATAACGTTGGTTTAAAAAAAGAAAAAAATGTGCAAACCCTACAACACCCCACCCCCAAACTGTTTCAAACAAAGGCTCATGAAGAATCACTTAAAAAGCAGCCTGGTCGTTGGCTGCTCGTTCTCCTTGGGCCTCAAACAACGCAGCAGAGTAAAAGAAGCCTTTGTGGCCTAACAGGACAACCTGCCCAGGTCCTTGTTGCAAAACATGCTTACCTTACTTATGGGGATTCGCCGCCCCTCCGCGATGGTCTTCTTGTTATTTAAATAAGCAGGATAAATACAAATGAACCTGCCACAGGAAAAGCCCAGCTGGTATCAACAGAGCAATATTTCCCCAAATTCATTCATTCTTTCACCATCATCAAGATTGCCGGTGCACCTATACAATTATTCAGTTCAGTTCACTCGCTCAGTCGTGTCCGACTCTGCGACCCCGTGGACCGCAGCACGCCAGGCTTTCCCGTCTATCAAAACTCCCAGAGCCTGCTCCAACTCACGTCCATCGAGTCGGTGATGCTCCCCTCTATTTAAAAACCGAACTTTAACTTATTACCTTAGATGAAAAAAAATCACTTGCTAGACAAAGCGTTTTTAAAAAAAGAAAAGAAAACAATACCGGAACTGTTTATTTACACACAACAGCCTGTCAAAAGCTTCTGAGGGCGGGCTCTGCTCTCACACGACAACGACAGAAAGAAAAGAGTTGTCACTTAACGACTACTTCCCGTCACCCACGGAGCTCCCAATATCCTCTGTCTCAAGTACAGGTAAAACATCGAGCTACGTAAAGTTGGACTCTAGGGTCCTGCGAACAGCGGCCTCCGGGAGGTACAGACGCCCGAGAACAGGGCCAGGGCCTAACGCCCTCTGAGGAGCCTTCCTTAGGGTTGGGGAAGGAGGCGCAGAGCCGGCGGGCTTGCCCCAAATCGCCTCCTCTTTCCAGACTCACCTGTCCTGGTCGGCCGGGGACCGCGCCGCGGCGCAAGCCATCTTCACCCGGGTCCAGACAGCGTCCACGCCCAGACAGCACCCGGTCCGGGCCTACCGGTAAAAAAGCCGGCCGGAGACCTCTGAGAGGGCCCAGACCACCCCGTTTCCGGCGGAAGTCCCGCCCATCGGAAAGTGCACTCGTCGGGGCTCTCTGGTTCCTGACGTGGCGTTGAAATCCCTTCCTCTCGCGAGAGGGCACACGAACGTGACTAATTCCTTCCTTTCTGAGAGCTTGCAGAAACCAGCCTTTGGAACACTTGCGCAGTCGCTACGATTGGTTTACGCTTTCACGCCCCGCCCCCCCGCCCCCCACCTTTTTTTAAGCTACTTTCCTTTTGCGTGTGGGTGGTGCATGTTTCTCTCACCCTTAGAGTACGGCTCAACACCGCGGGTTATCTGTGAGTTCTGAGCCAGTTGTTAGAGTAGGCAAGGAAATGCCCTGTTTGTTTAATCTTTAACCGCTCCTGGGCCCTGCAGCTTGCTTTCAACTTGGCAAAAGTGGATTTTTATAGTGGTGGAACTAGCAAAATTACTGGCACTGTTTCAGTGTTCCGTGTAAATGTTAGGAATTCGACTATACACTTTCCAGAGTCTCTACCCTAAAATTAAACTCACTGGTAAAGAATCTCCTTGCACATGGCTTGGATGATTGATCCCCTGGAGTAGGAAATAGCAACCCACTCCCCTGGTCGCTTAGACAGTAAAGCATCTGCTTACAATGCAGGAGACCCGGGTTCAATCCCTGGGTCAGGAAGATCCTGTGGAGAAGGAAATGGCAACCCACTCCAATATTCTTGCCTGGAAAATCCCACGGATGGAGAAGCCCGGTAGGCTACAGTCCATGGGGGGTGCAAAGAGTCGGACACGACTGAGCGACTTCACTTTCACTTTCAGTATTCTTCAGATCTTTATCTTGGTGTGGGAGGGTAGACTCTAAGTAAAATTTTTAGTGAAACTGTTTCTCTACAAATCCTTTCAGGCATTTGAACACAAGCAGTACTGCTTTGGTACTCTGAGGGGAAGTGTTACACTAAATCCCGAAGTGGAGGACAAGGGTTCTTCCCACTTGTGTAGGGACAGAGTGCAGCTCTTGGACACCAAGAACTGACAGGATGGCACCCAGTATGGTGCCTCTCGCTTAGGCACCACCAAGCTTCTGGCTGGTGTCTAATGGAGAGCAGTGTTTTGGTAGATCTGGTTGGTTTGTAAAGAGTAAGGTGAGAACATTCAATGAACTGAAGACTCAAGATTGAAAAGACTCAGGATTAAAAGGGCTGTGGAAAAAAAGACAGCTGGGTTTATGCTAGTAAAATTGCTTTATTTCAAAGATTAAAAACAAAACCCAAAGAACACCAGGCAGGAAATAAGTTTTCTATAGGGGAAACAGAACTCAGCCTTATATCTGAACTTTTTAGCCACAGTAAACATTAGAAGAGTTTTGAAGAAAATGAGTTGTGACTAAAGTTGTGACTCAAATTATCCTTTGTGTGAGGGCAAAAGAAAAACAATTTTAAGCAAGCAAGGATTGAGAAAGTATATTCACAATCTAGCTTTTCTGGAAAACAAACAAACACACACTATATAAGGACATATTCCTGCCAAACCAAATTATATTAACATAAAGAAGAAAGTGTTTCTGCTATGCAATAAAGAGGAAACAGTGAACACTTACATGTAATGTAAGTAAATTCAAATACTTTAATAATTTATATAAAGTGATGGTGAAGATAACTGCAATCATTAAAAAGATTCTGAAAATTAAGTGAATACATTATTACTGAACAAAGATTTTATTTTTAAGAACTTAATTTCAACTGAAGTAGTGTACGTCTCTATTTCTAAAACCATTGCCTGTCGCATCACCAGGGTTTTCATAGGACCCTGGCTTCCTGCCATTTTTTCTGTTCTGTCTCTCCTCTTGTGCTCACATCTCTGCTCAAGCCCCCATTCCTGGGTACCCCCAAACCCCGAGTTCTTGCCTCTCTTAAGCACATCTATGTGATTTTCTCTAACCCTCCTCCCACTAAACTCCAGGCTTGGCTTTACAGATTCCAAACCCATCAAGGTCCTCAGCTAAAGAAAAGGACTTTTCAAGAAGCAAGAGTCACCCTTTCTGGAAGGAAGTTGTGGTTTTAAGTAGTAGTCCTCCTTTGGTTGTGTGTAGACTAAGTCATCTGTCAAACACTGGCGCCAGTTTTTGTCAATCTGTGTTTGTAATTTTGTTTCGTACACTTGATGCTTTATCATTTGATGTTCAAAGAAAGTCACAACTGTTGTTCATCTTTTCATTGTTTGATGCCTTTCATCCAGAATTATACTTTGACATAAATGTACCTATACTGCTTTCTTCGCATTTGCCTGTGTGTAGTTGTGCTTTTAGTTTTGTCCAGTCTGGGTCATTTTAGGTGTATCTTTTACTAATGGCATATAGGTAAAGGATGTTTTTTTTACTTGACTCCAACTTTACCGTATGTGCTTAATCCACTCATTATTTGTTATTCCTGTCATTTTATGCTTTTTTGTAGCTAATTCTCCCTCTCCGCTTTTCCCTATTCTTTGATACTCTGTTCAAGTGTTCTTGTATTCAGTTATTTTGACTAATGATTTGGATAGAAAGCTTTCTTTTTAACATTGCTGTTAGCACTAAATAGAAAAGTTGAACTTGTATTTTTCCAAGTTAAAAATAAAATAGTATCTTTTGACACTGCCTACTTAAAAGAGTAGAAATTTAGCATGCTTTTATGTCTTCTTTCCCTCATTTCCCAGTTTGGGGTAGAATAATGTGGAATTTAAATTAAGCATTTCATCTTTTCAGTTCTGAGTTACATGCACATTCACATTGAGATTCATCATCAGAGTAACCACAGTTACTTACACGTTTATTCAGTTCAAAGGTTTTATTGCTCAAACTGTTTCCTTAATACATTCCCATTTAATTGCTCAGGCAGCAGGAGTACTATGGTAGGAGGTATGTCATGGATTCTGGTTTCCCAATGGTGCCTGTGAAATGCCCCTTGTAGGTTTGGAGAATTCATGTCCTAGGCATCCGGCTTCCTCAGTGGAGAAACCAACCCACTGAGCTTCCCAGGCTCTACAGCCATATGACACAGCTCTGCCAAGGGTCCAGTCAGCAAGACCGCAGTCCAGAATTGAGCCGTGTGATGAGGCAAGTGCTGAGTATATGCTTAACTTATGAGGAGGGTGGTGTCAGAGGGCTCCAGAGTTGACAGGCCACAACTGGGTCTTTTTGAAGCAGCCTCACAGTATGGTTTGGCTAGTTTCTGTGGTGGTTTCCAATCCTGATTTTCTGGCCCTCATACAGCTCTTGTGAGCTTCTGATTCCTTAAATGAGTGTCTCCTCTTTTAGAGAAAGTTGTTAACAACTGTAACAAGAATCCCGAATGATACAAGTGTTTCAGATAAATTGCTAGTTTGACAGGTTTCAGAATTCTTAGGTAATATTTCCATTTGCTTCCAAATGGTAGATATATTGTCCTATTGCCTTTTTTTTTTTTTTTTTTGGCATTCAGTATTTCAGAGAAGAAATCTGACGCCAATCTATTTTATTTCTATGTAGGCAGCCTATTCCTTTTTCCCCACAGATGATTTCAAGAAAGAAAGATTTAAAGAAAGCTTTCTTTATATTAAAAAAAAAAACCACATCACTAAACTGTGTCTAAATAGTTTCCTGTTTCAAGTTACTTCAGGAACAAAGTGGGTTTGAAAGGCACAAATGTTCTGAACACAAAGAAAAGTAGAACTAGCCCCCAGAATCAGCAAGAACTGTGGTAATGCCAGGAGCTGGCCATTCTTGTATGTCTCACACTTGCTACAAGCCCTACAAGCCCTACAAGTCTTTGGTAACTAGCCTCCTCTAGGTCAGGTACCCCCTCTGGTGGAAACAGCCATGGCCGGGGGAAACAATGAGCACAAGGTTCCATGATCAACTGTGAGACTATATGTCAGGATTCCAAAAGGTTGTGTAGGTGGGACAGGTAATGTCTGCAACAATAGCTATTAACAATAGCTGATTTTTGCAACATTCACTAATGTTGCTTTATATGCAGTGGTCACCTTCACTAGCACAATGTTGAGTATTTTTAATTAAAAAAAGGAACAATCTCATAACGTCAAGAAAATAAGCAAATAGTCACAATTGTAGAGAGTTATCCTGAATATCAGACCTGTATTTAGCACCGAGAACAATATTATACACACACAAAACATAACAGGTTGAAAGAAGGATCAATGGTCTAACAAAAACCAGAATATAGTTTTATAGACCACAGAAGAGAGAAGGGCAGAAAAAAGACGTGGAGTTTGTAGGAGTCAAAGTCCATAGGTTTCAACACTATGAAGTAGTATTTGAAAGTCAGCATTAATATGAAGGAATTAGAAACTAAAATATAATTTATATACTCTATTTCAACCCTTGTGACTCTTGAGAAATTATTTTTGTTTGGTTAAGTGTGAATGATCTGACTACTCAAGTATTCTTCAGCTCTTGGCAATTTTCTTTTTGCATTTCTGGTACTCAGTTCTTTTTCTATTTAGATATAAGGAAACTGTGAAAACATGATATAGTGCAACTGGCTTCCATCTTCAGCAAGACTCATCCCTTCAGTTCATTAAACCTTGTAGGAACAATCCATACTTTATAGGGAAAAAAGTGTTTTGACTATTCTTACAATGCAGTTGGATCTTTGGGGCTTATCTTTTATTTCATTATTTCCCTCATTAACTGTCCTGTCAGTGCAAAGAAACTTGTCAAGTTTTTTCTCAAATACCGAACTTGCCATTGGTGGTTGTTTGTATACTAACTGGGCACATTTTCTTTCATCTGAAGTCCATTTGCCCTCTCTTCAAAGTTCTCCTTTGCCCTGTTCTTGGTGTATCTCTTTTGATATTATTGCAAATCCAAATTAGGTATTTGTCGAAATTTTGCCTTTTTGATAACTGTTTCAAGGGGATCATGAGTCAGTCCCTCAGGTATAGAATTACCTGTTCATTCATGTCTGGTAAACTTGTGGACTATTGGGAGTTGAGATGGGCTGTATCAGATTGTAACTCAATATTCCCATCTTTTCATGCCTAAAGGAGAAGGCAGTTTGGTGTACTTTCTCAGATGCTGAGTCCAGTGGTTGAGAAGAATAGCTGGAGCTGAAGGCAGTCCCTCGAGGAGCTTTACTGCAGTCATGCATGGCAGTAACTCTGAGTGGTCCCAGACCAGCAGCATCAGCATCACCTGCTAGTTTCCAGGCCTGACTCTGAGTTAAGAAGGATGGGGATGTGCTTTAACAAACATTTTTGGTGATCTGCATGCACTCAAGTTCGAAATCCACTGCCTCGGTTCTGTCCGATGCAGTCCAAAGATAACAGGGCACTACTGCCCTACTTTTCTCAACAGGCGTTGCAACTCAACCAACCCCCAATGCTGGCTCAGTGTGCCATTTCTAACCTACAAGTGTAAACTGGGGACTATTTGGCTTGTTATCAGTTATGGGAACACTCCCTGCCTGAACTTCTAAAATTAGAACTGAGATTTTCTCCTTTACTAATTCAGAGCCATTGTCTCTAACTAGAGGGTCTCATACAGAACTTTTTCCTCAATGGTCAATGTATACTATACCTTCTCCCAGTAGGCACTACTTACTGGAATTCCTGAGTTTTCTGGGGTATGGAGGGCATCCTTTTTTCATTTTCAGCACTGAGGTTATCTTTTTCTTTTTTCCTCCCTTGAGAAAGGCAATTTTATTCTAATTGACTTATATCCCATTTTTTTTCTATAAAAGTATTTGAAGTGGTTTATAAAAATTGTCATGCAGTAGTAACTTAAAAAAAAAACAAAGAAAATCAGGACTACACAGGAAAGAAATATGACCTTTATAAGGCATCCTTTGAGAAAAACAGAATAGTCTTAGGACTTACATATGATTTCACACAGATAAAACTTGACTAAAGTTTAAATGTAGGTATATTCCAAAGGTGAGCAGTAGGAAGAGTATGGGCTTTGGAGTCACATGCCTTTCTTCAAATCACAGCACTTATTTACTGGCATTTTAGTAAAGGACTTAAAAAAAAAAGTCCTTACCTGTAAATAATAAACACAGGTAAGCGGCAGATAACTAACTCTATGATATGATTTCAAAGACAGCAGGTAGATATGCTTACTCGTCACCACCTTTCCCCAGTGTCCTGCCATATCTAAATATCTTTTCCCTCCCCCAAATGCAGAGTGCATGAATTTATCATTAAAAAATAAAATTTCATTTATTCAACAAATACGTGAACATTTATCATCATCCTTACTCTCTGATTATTTAGAACAAATTCTGGAAAGATATATTAGCTTTTAAAATAAATCTTATCAGTCTATCTTCCTTCATGAAGGAGGATCCTCTCCTTGCTGTGTGAGGAAGGGGGCATTTAAACACACACCCCACAACCCTACTCATCAAAAACAAAGTTTTCGTTAACAGGCAGTGGTTTCTTAAAGAGTCTCTTGAATGTCTCAGCATTTTCTGAACATGGCAAGGTGCTGATTATATTTGGCTGCTGAAATTTTGCTGTAACACAAAAGGTGATGGAAGGTGTTCATTCCAGACCCAGGAGCAACAGGAGGGACAAGACCGTGACATTCCAAGATGGGCTTGGAAGAGACTACTTCTACCTCAGAATAATTAGTTTCTCAAGGACAGAATTCTATTAAGAAAAAAGAAATGTTCTTTGTGGGCCTATTGTGTTCAATGCCCGTATGCAAGGCAGTTCACATTGCTATTATTATATGAATTTAAAAAATCAACTCCAGTGGAGTAAGAAAAGAAAAATACTAAACAGGAAGTGCTAATCACACATTAAACTTTCAGGAACGGTTAAGTGCCAATGCATGGAATGGTTAAATGCCAACAATCAGCTTCAATTGTTTTTTATTACAGTAAGAGGAAATTTACTCTTAAATGCATAGAATTTGAAGAAAAAATTTATATAAGCTTTTAAAAGAGGCCCTTTTTGACAATTATTAATACAAATGTGAAATAAGACCCTTCAAACAAATACCAATTTCAGTAACAGTTTACATACAGCAATAATTTATTCTGAAATGTTCATTTAGTTTCTGTTGAGACACGATTCATGTCTCAATAATAAAAGAGCAGCCATCTCACCTCAAATACCAGAATATACAACAAGTTACAGCATAGCAAAAATTCTACCTACTTTCTGATGTTCAGGTAAAATAGTTTCATTCAATGTTTTACAGTTACACAGATTTTTTTGTTTTGCGCACAGAATAGTGTAAGTTGTTACACTATAGCTATCTATATGCACATCATGTGACCACAGAACTGTTAATCATTACTTCTGAAATTGAACCATCAGTTTCATTCATGCAGTAAAGCAAAGCAGGCTGGGTAAACTTGTTCACTGGGAACCATATTACTGTGAATTTCACAGCCACATGATTAATTATGATGTTAGATGGACTCTCAAGGACTAAAACAGAATGGTTTTTTGCATAAATACCAATTTCTCCCTGATGTAAGGTTAGTCAGTTTATTACCTAGAAATGATTGATAACAGCAATATATCATATTTTCTATCTGTAGTGTTATTTTAAGACAAGCAATAATTAAAGGATGCTGGGATGGGATGCTACTTAAATACATGAAAAACATACTGTACAAATATACTTGGCTTTACCATTTTCTTCCTAACTATGAAGAGTGCCTCCCAAAATATGACCAGTGAAGACGAAGTATACTATCAAATATGGCTTCCAGAACAAAAACCCTCTAACGTTAAAGAATCAAACCTATTTACAAAATTTTTCAGTCTTTTACAGTTTCACTTGAAACAACATTTCTACATAGCAGTTGTAATGAACACATATCACATTCTTAGTTTCATCCTTCCAGCTCGTTTCACACAGATGTCACAAGGTAAGACCCGGAATGGCGTTTCGGACTTTGAGTCCCACTGGGTTCCGTGCTGTCGGGTTTTGAGTCGCGTTTCTTTGTGTTGTTACTCACTGGCGTCGGGATCTGAGACGGTCGGGCGGAAGTGCCATCTGTGCTGCTTTTCCTTGGGCTTGGGTTGTAATTAAAAGGACTCACCCTGGCGGCGACAGTCCCACTTGGTGAACTGTGCTTGCTTGAGCTGCTAGAACTAAACGGGGTACGCTCAGCTATAGAACTTTCATTAGTCTCGGATGTAGGGACAGGGTTATTACTTTGTCCCGGTTTTGTCTCAGTTCCTTTTTGGTCTGGGGGATCTACCTGAATAAAGGAATTCAGGCGGTTTTCCAGACCCACGGTGCGTGTAGGGGCACTACCATTGCTCACATTTTGTTTTCCCTGATTATCTTTTGAATCTTTAGGGTTCGGGCTTCCCTTTTCTGAAACAGTGTCAATCACGGGGGGAGAATTTCCTGTTGGAGATCTTCCAGATCTAGGGTTGTTAATGGGGCAATCCTCAATTCTCACCCAAACATCCTCTGTTTTAGAAACAGCAGGTGCCATTTGATAAATCAGAGTTTTTGATTCAGCACCATTTGCAGCACCTGAAGAAGTGGTCTGAGACGTACTATTTGTGGGAGAAATTTCACTTTCTTTTATTTTTCTCCATGTTCCTTTTGTGGATACCTGGTTTTCTTTAGTTTGTTTGCTTCCTGAAATAGAGTTCACTTGTTTTTCATCCTCGCTTTTTGCCTTTTCACTAGATTCTGATGAAGCAGAAAGAATTGAGGATGAACTTCCAGTTCTTCTCCAAGTGCTTACTCGAGGAAGTGATGATGAGTGTTTGCTGTGCTCACGTTTCCAGGTCCCTGACCTATTGATGGGAAGTCTGGAAGGACTTTCGGAATGAGAGCGCGCTATATCATGGCGCTTTACTGGTCTTCCATCGTTGTACTCTATGGTGGGACTGAGGTTAGGTGGGAGTTTTCGCCATCCACCAGACTGAACAGACGAATGTGTAGGTAGAGACATATCAGGAAGGGAAGGACTTAAAACTGGAGTGTGTGCCTGGGACCGTGTGGGAGAATCGGGTCTAGAAGATGGAGAAAGAGACTCAAATGAAGCAGATTCCTCCAGTTTTCTCCTTAGGGTTGGGCTTGGAGCTTCTTTGATGAAAGTTGATTGGCGTACTAATACAGGTCTCTCTGACCTATCGGATTCACTTCCACTTGACTTTGTTGAAGACATTCTGAAAAGTTCTACTTTTTTATTGGCTCCATTATTACTACTCATTTGATTTAGCCCTTTGGAGGCAGATTCACTCCTTGGGATACCACTGCCATTCTTGGATAAGCCCGTTTGTTTGGTGAGGTTCTGCTGGCTCATCTGTCTGCCAGGAGATGTGTAAGACATTTTCCCAGAACCTGAGGACTTAGTTGAAGCAGTACTAGGGGATGACGTCCTTGGTAGTTGAGATAATTTGTTAGGGGGACTTATTCCATTTCTACCAGGAGAGATTGAGTTTCGCCCTGGAGACTGCATTGGTCTACTTAATGGTTGCTGGGCGGGTCTTGAAGGAGTGGAATCTCTAGATCCTGATCTAGAAGGTCCTTTGTTTGATGCCGCTGTCTGGGATGCCTGCCTTGTAACAGGGCTTAATTCTGACTTCACTGATGGCTTGGTTCCTCTGGGAGAGGTGGTAGCTGGCTGACCTTCACTAGGGCTTTTGGAGGCTGGAGTCTTGAGGGGTGGGCCTTTTTTAGAAACTGGGCTTGTACTTGAAGAGCTATTCCGAACTCCTGGAATATGAATCATTGTCCTACCTCGAGAGATTGAAGGCATGTTTGTTGGAAGGGGTTGTTTCATTTGGCTCGAAATTTCCGAATTAGATCGAACTTTTCCAGTAATCAAACTTTTATAAACCTTTTTGCCTCCTTTTATTCCTTTATTTTCAGATTCTATTTTTTTAGTTTCCAATGTACTTTTCTCCCCAGGTTTTAGAATTCGTGGGCCTTTATTATTCATAAAGGGTTTTTCTTCTTGATCAGGTGTAAGATGAAATGGTGATCCCAGAGAGATGCCCGATTTCAGTGAAAGGATGGAATCTGAATCAGATGAAGCTTGTCGAGATAAACATGCAGCAGCAGCAGCTTGATGTAAACTACTTACTATGGAATTTGCACCTTCCTGAATAGCTTTCCAATCAAAATTTTCTGAATCTGGGGATAAACCATGTTCTGAATCTGGTCTCTGTATATCTTTCAAATCGAGTGTCAAATCTTCCGCTAATATGCCACTCATATTTCTAGGACTATGCTTTTCATTATCAGGCTTGAGCCTTGAAGGCTTTTTCTTTTTCGGCATTGCAGAACTTATACATTCCTGCAACAGGTCATCTTCAGAATCAATGCTGAGAGAACTGAGAGAACTGTTTCTTGAGAAACAAACAGGGGTGTCTTCCACGTGAAATGATTTAGGAGCATAACCTGAGGCCTGGGGTTTACCTGGTTCTCCCTGTGAGGCAGGGGGCTCTGTCTCTTTGATAGGTTCATTTTCCTTGTTGTTGTTGTTTTCTTGATCAATGTCACTAAGAGAGCTTAGAGAGGAATTTCGAGAAAAGCAAACTGGAGTATTTTCAATAGCGAAATTCTGTAATTTCTCATCTGTTGCTGCCCCTCTGTCTGGCATATCTTTGGAAGACTGGGGAAAAGTGGACTGCTTCTGCAGCACGGGTTTAGACTGACCTCTGTTTATTGGCTGCTTTGTAACAGCTGGTGTCTTACTAGCTGATTGTTGGTTTGAGGTTAGTTCTGTGTGGTTGGTCACTTTAGCTTCTGATTCTTTATTTTCCTTCCCCTTTCTTAATTCAGCCTTTTCCCTGGAAAGGTCAACATCATCATCGTCAAAATCTAGAGAACTCAAAGAGTCATTTCGTGAAAAACAGTATGGAGTGCCTTCAATGGGCGTGTAGTGATGAGGTGAATCAAAAGTAAAACTTCCTCTGACTCCGTCTTCATTATTTGGCAGTTTATCATTGAGGTCCTTGGAGTTATTTTTCAAGTGCTGTTTCTTTGAGTCTTTGTTTTCTGAGAAATTTCTTTCGGCATTTAAATTATTTTTTGAGTCTGTATTTTTTCTTACACGTGTCCTGTATTCAGTACTTTGTGGTATAGGTTTTACTGGTGAAGTCGGTTTCTTTGTCTTACCATCTAATTGGTTTTTGTTAGTTCCAGATGAAGACATAGATGCTTGTTGGACCTGGTCCATAATCTTTTTCACACGGAAAGGCTTGTGACTTTTTCCTTTGGGCATAGCAGAATTAATGCATTCTGCAAGAATATCACCTTCTTCTGTTTTATTGTCATCCAGTTCAGGTACAGTGACAGACGAGGCGTTCCCTCTTTGAGCCTCATCTGTACTTCTGCCTTCGGTAGGAATGGTATCTCGTTTTTCAAATTCACTTGACTGTGCCCCTGCTCTAACCCCTTCTCCAGCAGCTAACTCATTTGGAGGGGATTCTATCGTTAGATCACTCAGAGATGTAGCTGTGGAAAAGTTTATAGGTGTCCCTTCTACACAATACACCCGTGGCATATCATCTCCTGGTGTAAAACTAACATGCTTTTGTGCCTGTAACCTGTTCTGTGATGGCAGAAGTTTGTATACAGGGAGCTGACTTGGTTTCCTTGCCACAGGTGGAGGTAATTTCGAAGTAGTCTGGGCTGGTTTTTTGGCTTTGCGTGAAGATTTTGTTGGCATGGCAGAAATTATACACTCTTCTAGTATTTCAATATCATCATCATCTGACTCATCTAAAAGATCTTTTTCAGAATCAGTGGGTTTTTCTGCCTCTTTTTCTTGGTTTTCATTTGATTCTTCAGGCTGCTCACTTTCTGTTTCATTCCCGTTGTCATTTTCCTGAACTGGAGGCATTATTCTTAGTTCCACATCTTTCTGAATAAATGGCTCATCAAGGCTCAGTGCACTCAGGCTAGACGAACAAGAAAATCCATCAGGAGTACTCTCTGTGGCAAAATGTAACAGAGTATCAGCATCTGGAAGAACCTGGACCCTTTGTACTGCAGCATTTACCGCGGCTTGCTTAGGTCCACTTTCTCTCTTTTCAGCACTAGGTGCTTTATTTTTAGGTACTTCCTGCTTCGTTTGAACTGTCTGAGGAGGAGGAGGAGGTGGAGGAGGAGGAGGGGTTTTACTTCTGCTTGGTGGCATGGTTTGTCCAGGGCTATCTGGGAGGTCACTGGGGCTTATAATGCCACTTACCATTCCACTGCAGGGTTCACTCTGAACAGAGCTGGCAATCGAGCGACTCTCAAAACTATCAAGTGAACTGACCGAAGTACATCTGCTGAACATGAGTGGGGTCTCCTGAACGTAGTGCTCTGGCGGACTTTTGGGTGTCTGAGCACCACTCTTGGAAGGAGATTTGGCCCCTGAAGAAAATTCAACAGCTTTGTGCCTGGCTGACTCTGAAGACAGACCAGAAGCCTGGAGTCTGCTGGATTTGGTTCTAATGTGCTGCGACACTGTTGGAACTTTACTCACAGAATCTTCATTTGACCTAGGTCCGCTGTTGTCCTTGATTTCGGCTATCTGCAGAGTGTTAGCGGACTCTGCTTCCTGCGTTGTCTGATCACACCCTACTTCATCTTCAGCAGATGACAAAGATGATAATGAACTGCATCTTGAAAAGCATATTGGGGTATCTTCTACACAGTAAGTCTGTATTGTTTCTTGGTTGATAGAGGGGACTTTGCAAGAGGAAGAGGTGGCTTTTGGGGTCTGCCCACTTCTGCTTTGTGCTGAGCTTGGATGCAGCTGATTCTGCCTCTTGGCATTAGATGAAGTTGTGGACGTATTCTCGCTGCTTGAAGAGATGTGTTCAGTTTTTGTGCTCTGTCCAGATGAATTCTTTGAGAATGAAAATGCTGGTTTCTGTGAAGAAGGAATGTCTGTGGTGTATTTTAAACTATAATCAATAGGCTGATCCACGTGATGTTTTTCTTCACTGTATTTTATGCTATAATTGGTTGGTCTCTCTTCTTCCTCATGCTGCCCTTCCTCAGAGTAACGTTCACTATAGTTGGTTGGTTTATCATCTTCATAGTCATCTTCTTGACACAAAGACTGGGTCACATTTTGACTAATTCCATGGTTAGAGCCTACTCGATTTGTTTCAGATCCATTGGCTGCTCTTGACCTGTATGGGGAAACACATTCCTGCTGCCCAAAGTGTGGTTGGAACTTGAGATGTTTATCATCGCTGCTCTCAGGATATACAGGATAAGCTGTGCTTTGACTCCTTGATTGTCTCTGCTCATTCGGTTTTATTTCATCTTCTAGGATATGTTTGGGTCTTGCCCATCTTTCATTCTGTGAAGGGCTCTGCCTCCCAGAGTTCAACTGTTCATCGGAATATTTAAGACTATAATTAATCGGTGTATCTAGCTCTCCATCATTATCATCCATATGATTTGCACTATGTATTTTATGGGCTAAGTCAGCTGGATACTGACCATAGCTGCAAAATTTACTTTCATCATCTTCAGAATAGGATTCAATTGAAGGTTTCATCTGACCTCTTTTACCATAACCGTCACTACTGCTGACACTGTTTAAACTATCATTTGAAGATCTCTTATATTCCACTTTGGCATATGGTATTGGACATGTTCTGTTTGAGTTTTCTGACTTGGTAAAGTTGTAAGTGTTTGCATGTGTGTGGGTGGTAGAGCTTCTTCTGAGTGCATTCCTCTCATCTGTCCCACAGTGTAGTTCTGTGGTAGACCCAGAACTTCTGTCTTCCTGGGACGTATGAATAGCTGATACTTCTTCCATGACTTTGGCAATCTGGGCTGCAGTGGTAGGAATCTGCAAACCTCGCTTTGAAGAGGTTCCTGGATTTTCTGTTGCTGGGTGATAGTTGCCTAGGCTAATACCTCGTTCTCTCTCCAAACTTCGATCTTTCTCAGAACGAGAGCTATCTAAACTTCCCCTTGATGAAGAAGAGCTGGGCAATACTGTGGTATTTAAGTATGGTGATAGGACAGTCATGTTTCCAGTATTAAAATTGTCTGACCTGTTATCATCATGTCGATTGGTGTCAAAAACATAGTCACCATAGAGATTTTGCTTGTGTCTCTGCTTACTACGATGAGATGCTTTGGGACTTAAATTGTCAATATTGTCAAAAGTTTCTGATAAATGCTGAGCATCTAATTCTGCTTCCAGGGCCTTTTGTTTCCTGACATGAAGAGAAGGCAGACTGGAACCAGGAGACATGATATTGGCATCTTTATACTTTGCAGGTCTATTTGCCATGAGATTCCTTAAAGCTGCAGCACTTCCCATAGCAATCATCTTGTGCTTTGAATGAATGAGGTTCTTGAGCATGCTGACCGCTCCCATGTCCCACAATGCTTCCTGGTCTTTAGGGTTTCTCGCTGAGAGATTCCACAAGGTTCCGCATGCATTACTGACTATTGTCAAACTGTGAGATTTCAAGTGTTGTAATAAGGTCTGTAAGCAATTATTCTCTCTTAGGATTTGCCTGAAATAAAAACAAGATATTACAAAAGTAAGGTAAAAATCTGTTTGCAGTGACAAATAAAATGAAAGAGAACAAATTTAAATCTAAAGATAACTGCTAAAACTTGTAACAACAGGCATAATAAAACTACACCGAATTATATTATCAATTTCAAGCACTGCCCATCTCCTTTTTAGTTCATTTAATGTTTATTGTTTTATAGTACTCATCTGTCAGACTAAAAGGTAAAAATGTTCAGTTTCATCAATTCTGCATTTCCTATTCTGACCTAACAGCTTTAAAAATTTTTCTTGAGCAAATATATATTTACTTTACATAGTGACAGAGTTTCTCAGTTTACTGAGTATAAATATATTATGAAAGCTGAACAGGGACTCTGTGGTAATTTAACATCTGGGTGGGTTCCACAACGTTGATAACAGAGACATCTCAGAAGAGGTACAGAAAAGAATCAATTAACAGATCTTTACAAAGTCAGAGAACACACTGTAAGCTCAGGTCAGCAAAATGACTTTTAGATAATCTCTCTCTGGTTTGAATTTGTAATACTGATATTCCCCCTTTTAAGTGGTCTTGGGAAAATTGTGTGCGTAGTTTTTCTAAAAAGTTTTAAAAACATTTAAAAGTAACTATAAAAACAAGAGTTGAGAGTCAGCGTAATGAATGTTAGGATCTGAAGAGCTGTGGCTTGTTTAATGCATGGTAAAATGAAGTTTAATGAGAGCATAGTCAGCTCTAGTGGGCTTTAAAACTGATAGGCAAAAAGGTACAATAAGCTTTAGCAATGGCAGTTCTCTCAGCAGTCCAGCAGACACCTGAGTGCTTATTGAGTTTAAGAGTTCTTCCATGAGAAGATGAAAGGGCTGTGAGGCTTGTAGTTTGTGCATCAAAAACTTACAGAAAAGATGTTTACATTCTTACAAAAGCCTTTTACTACAAGTACCCCAGTCTTTTTTTTTTTTTAATGAGAGAGGAACAATACAGGATGAAATAAATAATACACTGTGAAAGATACTATATTTTTGTTGAGATAATGCAAAGCTCAAGTTCTGAAAATGTATGCCTTGTATCTGAGGTGCTCTGTTAGGTTTTACAGTTCTAATAAATGGGATGAATGGCTGTTGGCTGAAAAACATTTTGATCACTGATATTATGGCTCCACTAGAAAAATGTGAATCATTGTACTTTCTGGATCATAACCACAGGTTTTTTTTTTTTATCACCTCATATTCCCTTAATCCATACTACATACAGGAAAGGATTTTGTTCTCTGTAATATTTATGGCTTTCATTTTTTATTCTACACATGGGTTATATCTCTCAAGTATCACTGGTTTATTTTTAGACATCTTTGTGATACTATGAACTTTTATTAGCATAAATGTTAATGAATAAATCAGGTATTAATAGTTAATAGTTTCACTGTCATAAATGTAATTTGGCTCAGAACTTGCATACTTACACAAAACACTGCTCAGTTAAGTCTTTCTGAAGATATGAATCTTACCACTTCATTTAAAAGTAACATAAAACTGTACTTACCTGTGGTCCTCATTTGTAGCTATCAAGCTGGATACGTTCCGTAAGATGCCACCTCCACTTTCAATGATGGCTAAAGTGTTGGTCTGGCTGCGATAAGTGAGAGTGCCAACCAGAAACGCAAGTGCGCCGTCTACAGCACATATGTCGGCTTTATTCTCAGTGCAGTGTGCCGACAGGTTCCATAAGGCACTCAAAACACTCTTGAGGGTTGACTCCTAGCAAGAGACAATATATGTCGTCTAGTTAAGGGCTGTAACTGTAACTCTTAGAACGTCTATACTTACTTCTATAGAGAAAGCTCTCTCTTTTTTTAAAAATATCCCCTGGCTGCCCATCCTTTACTGGTAAAGCATTAGGAAATCCTCACTTAAAAAAACTTCTATAAAATACCAAACAGAACTTAAGACAGTGATATCCCCATGAAACAAGCAGAACACAACATTAAAACAATGACCATCACATTCATCTAAGCAATGAATGTGAAATGTTTAGAGATGGTGCACACTTATCTCACAGAAGCTTATATTAGAAAATGAAACAACTGATGTGCGTTCAGAAAAGACAATATTTTCAGGATAATATAAACTAGAAAAGACCCCCTGTACGCTGATTTGAAAAGATATCCAGACCTATCATTAAATGAAAAGAGCAAGTTGCAGACAAGTATGTACAATATTCTGTTTGTATAAAATACACATCCATATTTATGTGTGGTTTATGCAAAAGTAACAATTTATTAAAATGGAAGCATACCGGAAATACTCCAATTTCTTAAAATCCTCAAAGAAACAAAGTCATTATAAAAATGACAACTCCCTGATGTGCAGTATCATAGTAAGCTGTCAAATCACAACTGCCAGAGGAAACACTTTGAGTGTACAATTAAGAATGTTGGTTAAAACTTGTCATGCTCCTGACGACAGTCTTCTTACTAAAAATCGATCAGGGGACAAACGAACATTCATTAGAAATCTACTCTGTGCCTATCACAGTTACAGGTACTTTAGGGGATACAAACAGAGCAACTGACACTTGCTCTGAAGGTGCTGTTTACTTTGGGGAAAAAAGACAGTAACACTATACTTAAAACCAAGGGCTCTAATGAAAAGATTACTGCCATGGGAACTTAAGTCAAATAAATGAAATAATTTTTGGAGGAGAGCGCCTCTGCAGATAAAAAGACATGTACATTCAGAGGAGGCAGGGGAGGTAGACAGAGTAAAGGCATGGAAGTGGGAATAAGCAAGGGAGCACTAAATAACAGAAAGAAGACACAGAAGTCAAAGTCCACGTTGGGACTTTGCAGGAAGTAAGGTCAGACAGGGAAAAGAGGGCCCTGAATGTCAGGGCAAACATTTTGGGCTCAACCCAATCAAGAGCCATTGTATTCTCTTCTTCAGGATATTGAATGAATAAAATAGATACTATTCACCATGAGGCAGAGAAGAAATGATTTCACCACTGAAGATGTGAAAAGGACAATAGCTCAATTTTAATTATAATGTGACTGAGGAAATGGGACAAAGTATCTCTCGATCAGAAAAAATGGGAAGAGTTTAGAGGAGTGAGCTAAACTTATAACTGACCTAGAGATGAGAGTTGAAGGTAGGAAAACAAAAGTTGCTCTCTTTGGGACTACATGTAGGGGGCCAAGGGTTTTGTTTCAGAGCTTAATAGTTAGAGGAGACAAGATGAAATGATTGGATGTTGGAAGTATAGGTGGTAAAAACAAAGGGAGGAGATTCAGTAAGGTATGTGATCGAAGGTATCAAATACAGGTATAGGTAGAAAAGTGATATCCTAGTTAAGCTATAAATCTAGATTTTTTGTTAGGAGCAAATTTAGAAAGAACTGGGGAAGATACGGCCAGTTAGGAAATGAAGGGAGTGACTACTTGACTACTTGTTTAGGGCTTTGGTGGTTACAGGAGATTCTCTGAAGAAGTTGGAAGAAGCAATGAAAATGAACATTTTTGTTTTTTGTTTTCAAAATATTGGGCTTCTTAGAGATAAGTGAAACATTAAAAAAGCCTCCTTCTCTATAAGCAGTAGAGAAAGTACAGCGGACAAGAGTAAGGGACGAACAGTTCTGAGTAGCAGCAATGCCCAGAGTGCAGGGTGCAGGTGAAGGAAAGACTGTTGTGTAGAAGAGGAAGGGCCAGTGAATGAGGTGAAAAGGGAGCAGTACATGGGGAATGTGCAAGGCAGTTTTGGTCCTTGTGGTTGTGAGGAGTGAATGAAGTTGAGAATGAAGAGGTGACAAGTTAAAAAGAGAAAGAATGTTCATATTGGCTGTTGCACTGAATGTAGAAAAAGATGGAGAAAATAAATTCTAATACCGTTAACCAGAGCAAGACCAAACCAGAACTGGACAGTATAGCTTTCTGATGGGCTAGTTTTTCCAAGATTGGGCTTACATTAAAAAATTTTTTTAACTAAATTATTTTAATTGGAGGCTAATTACATGACTGTAGTGGTTTCTGCCATACACTGACATGAATCAGCCATGGGTGTACATGTGTTCCCCATCCTGAACCCCCCTCTTACCTCCCTCCCCATCCTATCCCCCAGGGTCATCCCAGTGCACCAGCCCTGAGCGCCCTGCCTCATGCATCGAACCTGGACTGGCGATCTGTTTCACATATGATAATATACATGTTTCAATGCTATTCTCTCAAATCATCCCACCCTTGCCTTCTCCCACAGAGTCCAAAAGTCTGTTCTTTACATCCGTGTCTCTTTTGCTGTCTCTCATATAGAGTCATTGTTACCGTCTTTCTAAATTCCATATATATGTGTTAATATACTATATTGGTGTTTTTCTTTCTGACTTACTACACTCTGTATAATAGGCTCCAGTTTCACCCACCTCATTAGAACTGATTCAAACACATTCTTTTTAATAGCTGAGTAATATTCCATTGTGTGTATGTACCACAGCTTTCTTATCCATTCATCTGGCTATTGTAAACAGTGCTGTGATGAACACTGGGGTACACGTGTCTCTTTCAATTCTGGTTTTCCTGGTGTGGGCTTAAAAATTTATAGATGAATTTAGGGAGAAATGATCTTTAATGATCTCTCTCTCATCTATGAGAGAGAAATGATCTACTCTTCCTTTACAAGACAGACTATGTCTTGACATTTATTAAAATCCTCTTTTACACTTTTCAGTAGGCTGTGTCTGTTAATCTAACTTTCTTGGTATGTAGCAATTGGCCTGTATGTAGATCTTTGAGGTCCCTGAGTGATAATACAATGAGCTATTCAGCAGCAATACAAGTCCTAATAATCTATACAAAAACATTAAATCTTTCTGAAAATACACAAAGTTGATTAGAAAGGAGTCTTAAAATGTACATGGCACTAATTTTTTTGTATAATTTTAGTAAGGTATTAACGCAACCAATAAACTGTACTTTGATCCTCCTCCAATTTCCTCATGCCCCTTGTAATCCACCCCCAAACCCAGGCAACTACTGCTCTGATTTCTGACATAACTGATTATTGCAGGTATCAATAGTTCATTCTTTTTTTCTAATAGCCGAATAGTATTCCACAATTTATTTACCCATTTACCTACTGACAGACATTAGAATGTTTTTCCTAGGTTTCGGCTATCACAAATAATCTTTATGTGGATAATTGTGTGTCTTTGTGTAAATTTAAGGTTTTGTTCCTCATGGGTGGCCAGGTTGTATGGCAGGTAAATGTTAGTTTGAAAACACTGCCAACAATTCTCTCAAGTGGGACAGACAGACCTCAGAGATATTGCAGGTATGGTTCCAGACCACTCCAATAAAGCAAATATTGCAATAGAGCAAGTCACACCATTTTTTTGGTTTCTCAGTGCATATACTGTAGTCTATTAACTGTCCAAAAGCATTATGTATAAAGATGTACATACATTAACTGAAAAATAATGCTGTTGGGAAAATGGCACTAAAAGACTTGCTTGGTGCAGGGTTGCCACAGACTTTCAACTTACCAAAAACACAGTATCTGCAAACTGCAGTAAAGCGAGCTATGCCTCTATACCATTTAACTCTTATGCCAGCAGTGCCTAAGAATTTCAGCTCTTTAACATCTCTGACAACACGTGGTCAATTTTAAAGATCATAACCAATATAATATGTATAACGGTATCTCACAGTTGTAATCGGTATATCCCTGATGACTAATGATGCTGAGTATATTTTCAAGTGCTTACTGGCCATTCATAACCTTTTTTTCTAGACTGTGAGTACCAATGTTCTGCTGATTCAGTAGTGTTCTAAGGTACCTTTATGCAAATCCTGAGTATATTTGAACAGTATTGTTTTCTCCCAGTTTTGAGACGTAATTGACATGTAACACTATTTAAGGTATACAGCATAATGATTTAACTTACATACATCATGAAATGATTACCACAGTGAGTTCAGTGAACATCTATTATCTCATATAGATATATATATGTATATATACATACACAAAAATTAAAGAAATAGAAAACTTTTTCCTTGTGATGAGCACTCAGGACTTACTCTCTTAAAAATTTTCATATATGATATGGTAGTGTTAACAACATTTATTATATTGTATATTACATTCTAGTATATATTTATCTTATAACTGGAAGTTTGTACCTGGTGACCACCCTTAAACATTATCTTTATAGCCAGTTACTTAACTGAATATTTTTCTTATTTCTAATAATTTTCCAGTTGATTTTCTTGGAATTTCCAGGTATAAAACAATGTAATTTAGAAAAAAATACATAAATTAAAAAACAGCCCCAGACTGAAAAGGAAATTCTGAAGAGAAAAATGTAGGTTCTGGGTCAAGGAGGGCTGGTTGGGTGAAAGGAAGCTCAGATTAGCTAAAAAGACGAGCTTAGTTTAGTTCTTCGCAAATTTCAGTTAAAAAAAAAAATTAGCTTAGTTTCTACAGTAGATATCCCACCTGGATATTACTTCCTTTTGTAAACAAATTATTATTTGATGGATTTCTCATCTTTGGGTCTGATTACCTCTATAAGGTGACTATCAAAATCTGGGGACTCTGGGAGATTGGGATTTGGGCAGCAAGGAGTCATCTGGGGGTGATTCTGTCCCTTTTCCCTTAGAGGGGACATCTGGTCATAAATGGAGACATTTCTGATTATTATGACTGAGGGGAAGGTATGTCAGCATTTAGTGGGCAAAGGCCAGGAATGCTGCTAAACATCCTACAAGGCACAGATCAGTACCCCCAAACAAAGACTTATCTGTCCGAGATGTCAACAGAGCTGAAACACCCCGATTTACAATAGGTCACCTTGCAGGCTTGTCTGCCTTAATACCTGCAGAGTTTGGAGCATTCTAAGTCTTGGGATTGGTAAGCTAAGAGGGTCAGAAATTAGTGAGTCTCAGAGGTGGGAGAGGGCAGCGAAAAAGTATCCAAAGATGAAATGCATATGGTAATACCAAATGTTCTCAAAGGTACCTTTTTCACTTCCAAAGCACATTCCATCAGTGCTTTCACACTTCCAACTTCACGCAAAGTCTTTTTACTATTTACATCTGCTCTCCAAGACAGATTCCTCAAAACACTCGCAATAACCTGCAAATGGATCAATTTTAGAATAGTTTGTTTAAAAATTATTTATACTAGTTGCTTTCTTGTTCTTAAGGTTAAAAGTAAGAGAGCGTGCATGCGTGTTAAGTTGTTTCAGTCGTGTCTGACTCTTTGCAACCCTACAGACTGTAGCCCACCAGGCTCCTCTGTCCATGGGACTGTCCAGGCAGGAATACTGGAATGGATTGCCTTGCCCTCCTCCAGGGGATTTTCCCGACCCAGAGGTCAAACCCGTGTCTCTCATGTCTCCTGCACTGGCAGGTGGGTTCTTTACCATAGGCACCACCTGGGAAGCCCAAAAGTAAGAGTAGAAATCTATTAATAAATACATTTCTTCTTAAAGCTAATCTAGAGCCAAAAGGAAGTCTAAAATAAAATTCTTTTCCTCTATTCTGGTGTTAATGCAGCCACAATTTAAACATGAGATGCTGAATACTGAGTCATAGCTTACATTAACCTAAGTCAGGGTGTTAAGCCACTAATATCCAAGAAAACCACGCGGAATCTGAGGAGTACCTGCTGCAAGTCCTCACTCTCGGACTGGAGCTGAGCCACGAGCGCTCTCATGCAGCCTTTCATAGAGCAGAGAGTAGCCTAGAAAGTCAAGGATTACACAGGGTTAGTAACAAGGCAACCTGCAGCCACCCGTAAGAGAACTAGAACCACAGACTACATAAATGAAAGACAAACACCCTCCTAATGCTTTGCGATATTCATTCCTTTCTTGGCAAACTGTAAAAATAAAGTGAATAAATAATAAGAAATGATAAGAAAAGGGTTTGAACGTAGTCTTTTATTTGGATGGAACTAATATGTGTCTGACACTTTCACCAATCATCAAGATTTCCAGATTTTTGCTATCATTCCCAAGAATAGTCTTTTTTTTTAAATTACTTTTTGTCTCACTACGCAGTAAATGGGATCCTAATTCCCCAATCACGGATTGAACCTGTGCTCCCTACAGTGGAAGAGTGGAGTCCTAACTGCGGGACCACCAGGGAAGTCTGCCCAGGAACAGAATTTTAAATGTGATTACATAAGTTCACTTCTGTGTCCATCTTTTGCCTTTGTTTAGGCATTAGACATCAAATGAGTACGGATATGCAGTGGAATATAAAGTACAGGTTTTTATTAGTCAGTGTTTAATGACGAGAGAGACAAAAAAGAAGTCAGTGAAAAGTAGTCTGTGAAAAGCTCATACCAGAGCTATCTTAAGAAATCGATCTTACGAAACATACCTTGTTAGCTACATCTCCGAAAGTCAAGTTTGTCAAAGCCATTCCTGCGTATCGTCTTAAAGTAATACTGTAGTGGTCCTTAGTAAGCCCATGCATTTCACAGTCCACTCGCAATAACTCTGCAATGGCCTGTAGTCCCCCTAATTTAAAAAGGGCAAGAGGAAAAAGTCAGTGATCTAAAATAACACAAATGGGTACCACGTTTATAAGTTACAGGGAAAAATCTCAAAGAATGAGTTTAACTCTGTCTTCAGAATTACAAGCTACAAAAAATGTTATAAAGCACTCTTGTGTAACACACTTATCAAGCACGAGCGACAACTATTTCATTTTCTGCCGGTTTCTCCACCCTCCAGGCCCCTGTCTTACTGAATAAGATGAATATTACACTCTATTTACTGTAATACGCTGCATCCTGTCACGGAAGAAGAAGACTATATTCCACTATTAGGCCCTCCTGAATGTAAGCAGAAAAAGGTAACTTCATTACTAGGACTGTCACACACTATGGCCTAATTACTTTAATATATTTTTACCTCCAAAATAATTTTTAGTATCATTAGGAATACTAAAACTTCTAAGTGAAATAGTGCAGGAAGCAAAGCTTATTTTTGTTTTTTATGAAAAAGAATTACCTGTTCAACTTATTGCTAAGCTGAATAGAACCATTTTTATGGTTTTTCTTTTTAAATTCTTATTTTTCTTTGATACACACAAGTGTCAAATACCAGTTCTAGGATTTAGTATCTTCTTTCCCCTTGATTCCCACCACTGGGTATACTTAACAATGTCCACAGTGGTCAACAGTAGGAAGGCAAGGAGGAAAATGAAGGGAAAGGAAAGGGAAAGACAGAAAGGAAGGGGTAGTGGAAAGACAACACAAAACAGAAGGACAAAAGGTGAAGCAAAATGGTGCGGGAGTGAATAAAAAGAAAAATAAAAATGCATATGGAAGTTACTCAAAATGTTACTCGTCGTCAATATAATCATCATGAAACTGGAGATCCTGTTAGCTAAGACAGAAAAAGAGACGGTGAATATAAACAGGTAATTCTTGGATACTGTAAGTCTAAACTGTCAGGTCATTAATCTGAAAGAGGATCTGTACATTCGTCATTTTTGTAAATAATCTAGAAGGATCAGTATGCAGAGTAATCAGCAAGTCTGCAAAACAGACCAAGTTCAATTCTGGGTCAAGAATGCCAAGCCAGGGATTTAACTCTTGGAACATTTGTGTGAATCTTTATAACTGGCACCAATGACAGTTAAGTCTGAATGTAGGTAAATAAAAATTAATTTGGTTAAGGAAAATTCAAACCATATTTAGGAAGATTTTCCTCCATCCACCCATCATGATGGGAAAGATAAACAGCCCATGAACAAAACAGCCCATGAACAAAACAGCCAATGTCTTTATGGAGCTTACAGATTAGCACAGAGCGCCACTGAACAGCTAATTTAAATGTCATGACTGTGTAGAAGCACGGGGCGTGATAACAGGCAAACCTAATGTAGACTGGAAGGATCAAGAAAATGGCTGAGGAATTAAGGTTTAGCTTGAGACTTAACCATCTAAGAAGGGCAGAGGAGACACAGTAAGGAAGCATTTCAAGCAGATAAAAGAGCACGTGTAAGGGCTGCTGGGCCTGAGACATTAAAATACAGCAACAAGGAGGGACTACAAAAATGCCAGGTAATACAAGACTTTGTGTACCTCACCAAGGATTTAATGCAGGAGAAAAGAATAATCAGACGTATGTTCTAAACAGATTCCTATGATTAAGGCTATTGAAATGATTACGATGGGAAGTAGGGAGTCAAGTAAGACAAACTATAGGAGACTAGCAGTGAAGAAAGAGGCTTTGCTTGTGCTGGGGATAAAAAGATTAGCAGTGGTGTAAGATGTATTTAAGAGCCAGAATTAAAGCAGTTGGCAGATAGAGGGGACAGGAACAGAGTCCAGGGTGTCTTCTAAGATTTTGGCTTCAGCAAGTGGGTTGACGGAAAGGCTACTGTCTGAGAAAAGGAACCCTGGTCAAGAGACAGTTTTGCGGATGGAGGAGACAGACTCAGTTTCTGTCAGTTGAGTCAGAAATGTCTGAAAAATCATCTCGGTGAAAATGCTGGAGGAGCAGTATGAAAATGTGTGTAAATCTCAGGAGAGGGAACGTGGATTATGATGTGAGTTGGCTTCCCTGGTGGCTCAGAGGTTAAAGCGTCTGCCTGGAATGCAGGAGACCCGGGTTCGATCCCTGGGTCGGGAAGATCCCCTGGAGAAGGCAATGGCAACCCACTCCAGTACTCTTGCCTGGATAATCCCATGGAGGGAGGAGCCTGGTAGGCTACAGTCCATGGGGTCGCCAAGAGTCGGACACGACTGAGCGACTTTACTTACTTTACTTACTTTGAAAAACACTGTCAGGGAAGCCATGTAGCAGAGCTTATAGCCTAGGGAGAGTGAACGGAAGAAAGCCTCGTACAGAGCTTCAGAAAGGCCCACCCCTTAATCCTTCAGCAAAGGAGGAGGGCCTAGAGTCTTGACTAGGAAACAGGCCTGGGAGTCACTGCTGACTTATCTTGAGGATTATAAAGCGGACTGTCAAAGCCATACAGAGCACACTCTGCTTCACGGCTACACAAAATCCTGCCCAGTACAGCAGCATCTGTGACACTGTTCTAAGACAGTAACGTGCAATAATCTCAAGAACCTCCCAAGAAGGCCCTTGACTACTTTTGTGTGGGAAAACCAAAAATCTTAGGACTTGACTCTGAAAAAGAACCTGATTAATGCCAATAAAATGATGAAGAATGTGCTAATGAAAAAAGAACATTCAATAAAACTTAGTGTATTAGATAAAAGAGAGAGACCCTTTATGATTTCCAGGAGTTAAAAAAAAAACAAAACAAAAACCTCCAGTGAAGGCAAAGAATCTATACACTTTAAAAATGGATTCACAAAAATATGATGTGAATTCATGACAGATAGGAAAAAAATTGGTTGCCCTAAGAAATACTAGGATGTTTCAAGGTAATGTAAAGGTCATGAGCACATCCTTCCACATTTTATTGGTGTCTGTGTTAGAGAACAGTGGTCCAGATGAACCAAATATTATCGCGTATGGTATCTCATAACCTTATTGATAGTAGACGATCAATGTCTACAGGTGATATTTACCAAAATCCTTAAACTTATCAAAACAAGACAGTAGAAAGATGACAGAATTTTAAGAAAAGTGTATTACTTTTCTTTTACTTGGTTTAGATAGTCACCATTAGCATGAAATACCTCATTCTAAAATAAGTAGGGCTCAGCAACAATATTCTATATATTGGTAGTTTCACAAAGTTTCCTGATCCTAAGAATCACCTGGGCCACTTACTGGATTTGATTCCTAGGTTCCCTGCTCTGGAGATTCTATTTTCCTAAGCTTGCTTACCATGGGCCAGAGAAGTACACATTCTGACCACTGGCCCTGGTGAGCATCATCGTCTAGTCTGGAAACACCAATGCATATTAACCACGCGTTCCTTGAAAATCAGGACCACACCTTAATCCTTTCTGTATCTAGTGCCTAGCGCGGTTTCTAGGATGGAGCTGGAAATTAATAAATGTGTACATTCCTGGTATTATAGTCTAAAACTTGCAAACTATAGTCTAATAGTTGCAAACTTAAATGACCCCAACAGTTGTAGAATTTTCTTGCATCTACAAAAGACAGTCCTAGCTGACTGGGCTTAGGAATTTTTCTTCATCTACTTGGGACTCAGTAGATGAAGTCCCTATCTGACAGTGAGGGATAGTTTCCTCCCGTCCCTCACTGTCAGATCCCTTGTGCTACCTGACTGTGTCTATCCACAGTCTACACACCTTGTCCCTTCTTTGGCTCCAACGCAAAGTCAGAGGCTAGGAGTGAAAAGGTAATCCCCTGCGGCTACATCCCCACAGTCACACCCCCAGAGGCCCCGTCCTGCTCCTCACCTGAAAGCCCCTGCCCTAGCTCCTGGGATGAAATGCCCCGGGTAGCCTTCCTACCTGAAGAAGGAAGAGGAACAAATACTGAGTCTAGATTTCACTTGGAAATTCAGATAATTAATGTGGGTCAGTCCTAGTCTACAGTTCATTGGAACACAGGGACATTTAGGAAAAACATTTGAAGGAGCTTAAAACTGGATTCGTTTTCCTGTTTGTTCATTATTTCCCCCATTATTACGAGTGTTAAAAACAAACAAACAAAAAAAACCACCCAAACTTGAGATTTCACCAATGCTGGATTGTACTGAGGAGGGGAGAACTCAGAAGTGCATACTCAATTTCACAGGAACCTGGGGAATAAGGAAAGAGAATCAGGTGGGCTAGGGCCTGTGGGGAGAAAAGTACAGCTGGGGGCAGGTGGAGACCAAGTATACACAGGCTCCCAAAGTGACGATCTGAAGGAGACAGCACTCATTTTCAGCCGTTCAGCTTCTCTGTGTTTTAAGAGACTCATGACTTTGTCACTTTAAAGATAAATGATGAATGAAAATGGTAAGTGTGGCAGGGACACAAAGTGGGGCTGGAATGAAAGGCAACGTACACAGCACAAAAAGCAAGGGCACAGCTACACTAAGATGGAGACGCAGTGCATGCTTCTCGCTTGTGGCTCAACTAGAGCGATCCAGGTTCACACGGGATGGCTCAGCATGACGCAACTTATAAAAACCACATGTGCAAAATGAACCTAGAAATCAAAGAGAAACCATCACATGAACAATGGGGGCCACAGAGGCAGGTTTTATAAGGTTCAGAGTACGTGAGAGCACATACTAAGAGTAATCCTTCCAAATTAACGGAATGTTTTCTAACGTAAATTAGAGAATAATGCTCTTCCATTCTTGATGAGTCTCAGAGATACCAACCACACTGCTTATCATGAAAATTCAGTAAAGTACGGATAACCATGAAGATAAATGAGAGTCTTAATAATAATTCCTTCCTGTGTCTATCAGAAGTGACTGAGTTCAAGGATAATTACAAAGCTCCATATCATCACATCTCAAAACGATTCAAATTACCCTCCCACCGACTGTCACCCAGGGTCTACCTTGACAATATTGGCAAGAGTGGCCCATTTATTTATTTTTGCCCATCTCTGGCTAAGATTTTAAGAACCCAAGTTAGGTTATAAAAGGGTAGCAGTTTCTGTCACTTAGGACATTGTCTTCTCTGGAAGCCAGAGTCACTTGCTACAAGGAGGAAGCAGATTGTAATATAAGTTAGTGGCCTTGTACACTAATTCAACAATGACGAAAAGTCTTCAGGATCCTTCTATGGCATTAAGAAACATTTTTATCTTACCAAGTTCATTCATTGCGTGTCTATGCTCTTCATCAAACGAAAGTTTCATTAGAACACACACAGCAGGACAGATCTGATGTTCAACAGGAGCTGGCACTGAAAAATAAAATCGACATAAACCATAATGCTTTGTTTTCTCAAAGTAGTGATGTTTCTTATATCTAAAAAATACTCCGAGTTTGCTGATATACTTCTCATGCATGGTAGCTTAGTGAATCAACAAGCATTTGCTGAAAAGATGAATCAATACTACACACACAGAAAGGAAAATATAGGTAAAGCGCTTTTTTGGTTCCATAAAAATGTTTACCTCTCATCAGCCTCTGACCAAGTCTGTTGGACTAACTCCCATGTAGGTTTATGCTATAATTCAACTAATAACTTAAAAATAATATTGGTTATTTGAAATAATAAAAACATTTTAGTATGAAACTATTTACTTATAATCTTTATTTTCAACTGAAAGGCACATGGCTGTATAGAAATGTATAGAGAAACCTAGTACAACTCTAGTAGAGAAGCTTATTATATAGATACCACATAGTAAATAAAAATTTAAAGGAAAAGTGTCTAAGAAAATGTCCTTGCACATTTAACATTGTGCATAAAGTTTCAAAACTGTTACTTGAAATAAAAATTTAAAAACCAATCTATTTTTCAGAAGTAATCATATTTGTTCTATTTGACTTTTCTGAGGACAGGTATTAAGAGCACACAATACAAGTCATTACATGATTGTGGACAGCCAAAGAAAACGATCCATAAAGATAATGTTCTCCCAGTAAAGCAACTTATTAATTCTCCCTAGCCCTAGGACAAACAGAAAGGACATTTCTGTGATATTCTTATTGTTGAAAAATGTTTAATTTGTAATAAATTCACCTTTGTACCTACCCCTAAGAGAAATCTACTGACTCTTTATAGATCAAGTTCTCATCATCAGTCTTTCTCCTGCTCCCCCAATCGAGATACTGATTCGACAGTCCTTTGTTGTGTGTATGTCTACGTGTGGGTTCTTAGCAGGTGAAAGGAGGTCTTACCTTATATTCTTACTGCTTTTGGTTCTTCCTGTAGGAATGAGGCAAGTTATCTCCCCAAGGGTCCCAGCTCCCATGATCCCTGCTCCTGGGGGAGAGGGTTTCTCCCTGAGAGAAGAGCTGGGTGGCTGATCACCCCAGCAACTGGGGCCCCAAGGCCTGAAGACAGATGGGGCAGTGAGAAGAACACTGGGCTGAGAGGCAGGAGGTCTGGCCCCTGATCCTAGATCCACTACCCACCACCTATCTGTGAAGCCACAGGCAAATCTTTTAGCCTCTCTGAACCTCAGTCTCTTCATCTGTAAAATGAAGATGATAATATCTTCCCTTCCTACTTCACAAGGCTGTTGTAAGGATCAAATAACGGATATAACACAGCTCTGCGTCCACTGAGTAAAGTGATGTGCGAATATGAGAGAACGGCTTGGTCACTCACAGCTGAAGGAACTTACGTAAAGTCACCTTCCTGAGCTTAATCTCGAGAGAAGGAGAACATAATCGCTCAAGTTCTTTCTATATCAACTACGCTACGAGTGTTTAAGTCTACTTGGATTTTCTGTTCTTTTCTGGTTGCACTGTAGGACACACAACGTTTTCCTTTGCTAGTTTTTTTCCTAGGCAAATACAGAAATTAAGCTTTGAACTGTGTGAGCAGTGTAGGTAGCTAATATGAATTTCCCACTCTGATTCACAAAGACACCATCCTAATTAAAAAGCTGTTCATTTCAAAACCTTTCACATTTGCTTTGCCACATGCACCGTATGGAGCGTACTTGGATTTCTGTCCTGGTCCAGGCCTTGCTCGTGGGCTTCCTGCCACTCCCAGCAGGCTTCGCAGTACGCGCGTATCTGCTCCAAAAGATGGAGGACTCGGATCTCACGCCTGCCCCTCTTGTCATCGGGCTGTGAGTGGACGATGCTGTGGAGCGCTGCGCTGGCCCTGGCCCGAGCCTCCTTACTGCCCCGGGAATTTCCCAGCAGCACAGAGTCCTTGTCATTGCCATGTAAAAGCTGGATGAGGAGAGGAAGACATCCAGACTGTCGCATGGATATACAGCTGTCCTGGGAGCTAGACATAGCTAGCAAAGTTCGCGACATATCATCCTTATCATGAGTACCAAGCATTGACAACAATGAATACACCATTTCCACCTGTGGGCCAAATGAGTTTAGAAACAAAATTATGACTTTAATAGCCAAAAGCCAACACCAATGAAGTGACGAATGGGATATTAATTGCAATTCAAACAAAAACCGAAACAAAAACTTCTTTCCAGGATGAAGTTAATGAGTGTTATTTCAAAATCTATATGCTCTAATCATCATCACTGTCTTGCTTATAAGTAAATATTAGTAGTGGTAGTATATAGTCATAAGGAGACAGTAGGTTCTTGCATACCTAAACTGCTATTGTCTGGATCAGTGGGTGATAATCCGTTATTATAACGAACAATCAGCCGATTTCCCTCTCTCTCTCACATCTCCCCCACCCGCCACACACACACATACCTAACGACACACACAGAGTAAGAGATGTGGTTTATCTAAAATTCTTTACACAATTAAAAACTTTATTTTTTAAAATCTACAACCATAATCAATAAAGAGAAAATATTTTTTAGCAATTGCTATTTACTAAGTACTAGTTTTCAGCAATTGCTAACCCTTACCAGATTATAATATTCTTAAAATTACGATGTCTCCCTTATACATGTAAAAGTATTTTGTCATTAAAAAAATGCCCTGATCATATAGGGATACAAAGTCAATACTCTTATTCAATTTTTTTCTGAAGCAGCTGATAAGCATCATCACTCCCTTACTGTAAACTCTGAGAATTGGCTCAGGAGCAGACTAGAAACAGGAAGCAGCACCCAGTCATCCTGTCCTGTGATCAACCGCAGTTTTTTAAAGCAAGAGCTACTATATAAAAGTTGAGCTATTATAGAAATGCATCATATCTATAAATGAGTGGTTCCAAACCAGTGGCAACTTTAGCCACCTTGAAACTCTTCTGGCAATGTCTTGGAGAAATTTTTGGCCATCACACTTTGGGAGGAAACACTTTGGGCGTTCAGTGGGTGAAGACCGGGGATGCTGCTAAACACCCTACAATGCAACGAGCAATCATCCAGCCAATAATGCCGAGGCTGAAACACTCTACTCTAAATGTGCATACACACTACTCTTAGATTTGAAAGTTTTATTAGAAAGGCAGTCTGCCTTCCTAATGAAAAAAAAAATAGGCTTTCAAATTCTGACTCCACTATTTGCAAGTGAGCTGTGTGATACAACCAAGTTATCGGAGTTCTCTGAGGTCCAGCTGTCTCAGTTGCAAAATGGAATAATTTACCTAATAGGGTTTTCTTTGTGAAGATTAAAAAAAGTAACACATGTATAGGATAGTAACTGGCATTCAAAAATGCAGTAAGGTCTTAATATTATCATGCATAAATCATTCCAAAAGCAAATGGTATTCAAGCTGCCAGTTTTCAAGTAACAGTACTCTTAAATATTAAAGGTTTTCTTTATAGTAAAAACTACTCATTGATGTTGGACAGATTGGGGTGGAATTCTAATTTAATTGCCATCTTTTTGGCTTCAGTATTCTCATTCAAAAGAGGGGCAAGAATAATACATTCAAAGGGATTTTGAAGAGATCAGAGACAGTAAAAGTACAACTTTTAGCAGTTACTGGCACACTAGTGATTCCAAGTAGTAACTACTGTGAGTTATTAAAAGGATTAAGCTTTATATTAATAATATCACTGCTACTCTAAAATTCGTTTCTTAAATCGACATTAGTCCCGTAATGCTTTTCCTCAGAGCCATTATATTACTAAAGTAAAGAAAGAGTATGTGGAATATGCTACGAAAACAAGGAAGTATTTAGATGTGACAGAAAATATACTGTTTAAAAAACAGTTCCTGTGCTCCAAATGTTCTGATTCAAAGGAGGCAGACACAGACTGCATGGGTAGGCAAGAGGGCCCTGGAAATCAGAAAATGTTTTGGAAAGAAGGAAAGCCCAATTAGAGTTCTGAAGGCTGGCGAGGACTCTGACGGTCGTCTTGCAGCGGGGTGGGAAGTGGAGGGGTGCACCACTGCAGACAGGGCACCAAGGCAGAAAGGGGAAGAGGGCTTGGGGGAGCAAGCCAGCTTGGGCTGGACCTTAGGATACTTGCAGAGAACGGGCTGTCATTTCTTTAAGAGACCGTGATGATGGAAACAAAAGAATTCTTTAGCTAAGTTTAAGAGAAGAATGAAGAATGTTTTAATAAAGTACTCAGAGTTCTAGCAACAAGACTTTATAATCTATTACCTTGGTTCCCAGATGACTCGTCAGCCTTCGAGGAGCAGAGTGTGTGCTACTAGAACTCAAAACACTGGCTGTTTCATGGTCTATTCGTGTCGTTGAACCCTAGAAATTAAGCAAATTATAGACAGTATAATTTAGATGATAGATACATGTAGCTACCTTCATGTTAAGATACTCCAAATGAACTGTCTTTAGGGTAAATAGCTAAATATACCATTAAAGTGTGAACATTTCTAACTGCTCAAAATGAGTATTTTTATGTATTAACTTGAGTAGAATTTAGAGAATCACTAAAGGAAAAAAAAAAACACTGTTGCAAAAGACAAAGTACCAAACACTGAAGAAATTCTAAGAGTAATATTCTTTCCCAAATCAAAAGGCATGAAACCACATTCAGTTAAATATAAATTGGTTGGTAGAAAGCTCCATTGAGTGATGAAAGGCTCTGAATTACCACAAAACTAACTGAATTGGGTACAGTCCAAGTTCTCCAGGAGCTGAGAGCAGAGAGAAGACTGCTTGAAACTACTATTGGAGAAAGACATGAAAAAATAAATAACTCACGAGACGTCTAAAGGGACTAATACAGGGAGCAAGTTAGAAGATGATATAGGCAGAACACTCTTTGACATAAATAGTGGCAATATTTTTTTGGATCTGTCTCCTAAGACAAAATAAATAAAAGTAAAAATAAACAAATGGAACCCAACTAAACTTAAAAGCTGCTGCATGGCAATGGAAATCATAGACAAAACAAAAAGACAAACTAGAGAATGGGAGAAAATATTTGCAAATGATGTGAGCAACAAGGAATTAAAATCCAAAGTATTTAAATAGCTTGTAAGACTCAATGTCAAGAAAATGAAAAACCCAATCAAAAAATGTGCAGAAGACCTGAATAGACATTTCTCTAAAGAAGACACATAGGCACAAGAAAAGATGCTCAATATCACCATTTATTACAGAAATACAAATTGAAACAAGATACCATTCTCATAGCTGCCAGAATAACTATTATTAAAAAAAAGTTTTAAGAGAAAAATACATTTATAAATATAATTGTAGGAAAAAACTGTAAATGTGAAACTCACTTAACTGTATATTTAAAATAGGTATACTTTACTGTGTTACTCTTTCCTCAATAAAGTTGATTTTTAAGAAGTCATAGCTTGAGAGGTCTTGTTTGTTTCCCCAATTAAAAGCATGAAGACCTACCTATTCATACACACACTGGGAAGTCTAGGGTTAGATTAAGGAAACTGGAACAGAGTCCCAGACAGGCTACCCTTTCTAGGCTCCACTCCTTCTGCAGGTCTGGACGCTTTATGCTGATTAATCTTCTAGGGGTATTTCTCAATTAGAAGCAGCAGGGTAGCACCCTCGGGGCAGGAGAAGGGGCAGAGCAGAAAGACACCTCCTTCCACTGTCACCGGCTACCGTGTGCTTCTGTCACGGTACTTCAGTTCACACGCACGCAAACAACAGACATTCACTGAGCTGCTGCTCCTTTCTTCAGGTCAGTTCAGTTCAGTTTAGTTGCTCAATCACGTCTGACTCTTTGCGACCCCGTGGACTGTAGCACGCCAGGCCTCCCTGTCCATCACCAACTCCCAGAGCTGGCTCAAACTCATTTTCAACGAGTCAGTGATGCCATCCAACCATATCATCTTCCGTCTTCCCCTTCTCCTCCTGCCCTCAATCTTTCCCAGCATCAGGGTCTTTTCAAATGAGTCAGTTCTTCGCATCAGGTGGCCAAAGTGTTGGATTTTCAGCTTCAGCATCAGTCCTTCCAATGAATATTCAGGACTGATTTCCTTTAGGATGGACTGGTTGGATCTCCTTGCAGTCCAAAGGACCCTCAAGAGTCTTCTCCAACACCACAGTTCAAAAGCATCAAGTCTTCGGTGCTCAGCTTTCTTTACAGTCCAACTCTCACATCCATACATGATTACTGGAAAAACCATAGCTCTGACTAGACGGACCTTTGCTGGCAAAGCAATATCTCTGCTTTTTAATATGCTGTCTAGGCTGGTCATAACTTTTCTTCCAAGGAGCAAGTGTCTTTTAATTTCATGGCTGCACTCACCATCTGCAATGATTCTGGAGCCCCCCAAAATAAAGTCTCTCAGTGTTTCCATTGTTTTCCCATCTATTTGCCATGAAGTGATGGGACTGGAGGCCATGATCTTAGTTTTCTGAATGTTGGGAGTTTAAAGCCAACTTTTTCACTCTCCTCTTTCACTTTTATCAACAGGCTCTTTAGTTCTTCTTTTCTTTCTGCCATAAGGGTGGTGTCGTCTGCATATCTGAGGTTATTGATATTTCTCCTGGCAATCTTGATTCCAGCTTGTGCTTTATCCAGCCCAGCGTTTCTCATGATGTACTCTGTATGTAAGTTAAATAAGCAGGATGACAGTATACAGGCCTTGACGTACTCTTTTCCCGATTTTGAACCAGTCTGTCGTTCCGTGTCCAGTTCTAACTGTTGCTTTTTGACCTACATACAGATTTCTCAGGAGGCAGGTAAGGTGGTCTGGTATTCCCATCTCCTGAAGAATTTTCCACAGTTTGTTGTGATCCACACAGTCAAAGGCTTTGGTGTAGTCAATAAAGCAGATGTTTTTCTGGAACTCTCTTGCTTTTTCGATGATCCAACAAATGTTGGCATTTTGATCTCTGGTTCCTCTGCCTTTTCTAAATCCAGCTTGAACATCTAGAAGTTCACAGTTCACGTCCTGTTGAAGACTGGCTTGGAGAATTTTGAGCATTACTTTGCTAGCGTGTGAGATGAGTGCAACTGTGCGGTTGTTTGAGCATTCTTTGGGATTTCCTTTGTTAGGGATTGAAATGAAAACTGAACTTTTCCAGTCCTGTTTGGCCACTGCTGAGTTTTCCAAATTTGCAGGCATACTGAGTGCAGCATTTTCACAGCATCATCTTTTAGAATTTGAAATAGCTCAACTGGGATTCCATCACCTCCACTAGCTTTGTTCGTAGTGATGCTTCCTGAGGCCCACTTGACTTCTCATTCCAGGATGTCTGGCTCTAGGTGAGTGATCACGCCTCTGTGGTTATCTGGGTCATGAGGATCTTTTGTGTACAGCTCTTCTGTGTAATTATGCCACCTATTCTTAGTGTCTTCTGCTTCTGTTACATCCGTACCATTTCTGTCCTTTCTTGGCGCAATGCTAGTCTCCAGGAACGTAAGTGAATAAGACATCCACACCCTCACTGCATACAGTCTAGACAGGCTGCTCAACATACACAGTGAAAATACACAGTGCTTTGACAGAGCCCAGGTGTGCGCACGGGAACGGCGTGTGCGCAGTGTGGGGTTACAGAGTACAGTGCTGTCTGATTTTGAATGACAAAGAGGTGTTTAGTTAAACAAGGAGGGTTAGCCACATGGCAGCTCAGATGAGGCAGAGGCCATAAGCACAGGTCAGAAAGAATGTGTGTGTGTGTGTGTGTGTGTGTGTGTGTGAGAGAGAGAGAGAGAGAGAGAGAGAGAGACAGACAGACAGACAGACAGAGACAGAGACAGACAGGGAGAGAGAAACTGACTGACGGACTTGGAGATTAAGAGGTTCTTCTGATTGCATTTAAGAAGATGGAGTTGAGGGACCAAGGCTCAAGATAAAGAGAGCAGGTGGGAGGCTTTTACTGAAATTTTGGGGAAGGGCTGCTTTTGATCTATAGGAGGGAATGAATGACTCCTTATCCTGAAGCAAGCATACTGTCTTTAAGGATATCTAAATACTCTGACTGTTTCTGGTAGTGAGGATGTAACACAACCTGTAAGGATCCTCGTCTTCTAGAATTCACCACCTTATGAACTACCCCTGTGTTTAAATGTGAGCTAGATTTAGTGAAAGGCTTTTAGTGAACAGACTGCTGTAGATATGAGGAGAAGTCACTTTCAAGATAAGTTATAAGTTTACAAAGACTGTGGCTCCCATCCTGGACACCCTCTCTTGTTCTTCTCTGAGGGATGCCAGATACTACACTATGAACTGCTCTTTGTAGAGGCCTTGGTGGCAAGAAATGATACCACTGGCAGACAGCCTGGAGACCTGAGGCCTGCTAACAGTCATATGGTGAGCTCAGAAGCAGATCCTCCCCTCATCAAATCTTGAAATGACTGAGGCCCCAGCCAACACGGTGACCACAGCCTATGAGAGACCCTGAACCAGAGGCACTCAGCTAAGCTGCACCAGGATTCCTGATCTACAGAGACAATAAATGGTTGCCGATTTAAGCTGCTAAATTTGTCAGGCAGCAACAGATAACTAATATATTGTTTGAAACAGAAGAGAAAGAAGAGGTTATATTATGAAGCAAGGAAAAACCCATGTCTACGTTGAAACATGTTCTGACATTCATTTCAGTGTAGACATCAAATCACCTTTAAGCTTCAGACTTAGTATCTTTCTATACAGATTCTTGATTTTGGGACACTCTCCACTCTGCTCTCCCAAACTGTCTAGCTAGAAACCCAGAAGGATTTATTATAAGGAGATTCCTAGAGAACGTTCCCATACCTATACTACCTATAAGCCAGAACTTGAGTCTTGAGAATCTTTCCTGGGCCTTTGTCTTATGATGAAGTCTGCACCATCATCCTTCAGAGGGACCAGAGAAGCAGTAACCTGTAAGAAACGGTTATTGTTGTTCAGTCGCCAAGTCATGTCTGACTCTTTGTGACCCCATGGACTGCAGCATGCCAGGCTTCCCTGTACTTCACTATCTCCTGGAGTTTACTCAAACTCATGTCCTTTGGGTTGGTGATGCCATCCAACTATCTCATCCTCCTCTGCCCCCTTCTCCTCTTGCCCTCAATCTTTCCCGGCATCAGGCTCTTTTTCAATGACTCGCCTCTTTGCATCAGGTGGCCAAAGTATTGGAGCTTCCAGATCAGTTTTTCCAATGAATATTCAGGGTTGATTTCATTTATGATTTGTTTGATCTCCCTGTAGTCCACGGGACTCTCAAGAGTCCTCTCCAACACCACAGTTCAAAAGCATCAGTTCTTCAGTGCTCAGCCTTCTTTACGGTCCAACTCTCACATCCATATATGACTACTAGAAAAACCATAGCTTGACTAGATGTACCTTTGTTGGCAAAGTGATGTCTCTGCTTTTTAATATGCTATCTAGGTTGGCCATAGCTTTTCTTCCAAGGAGCAAGTGTCTTTTAATTTCATGGCTGCAGTCACCATCTGCAGTGATTTTGGAACCCAAGAAAATAACATCTGCCACTGTTCCCACTTTCCCTCCATCTATTTGCCATGCAATGACAAGACAGGATGCCATGATCTTCATTTTTTGAATGTTGAATTTTAAGCCAGCTTTTTCACTCTCCTCTTTCACCCTCATCCAGCGGTTCTTTAGTTCCTCTTCACTTTTTGCCATTAGAGTGGTGTCATCTGCAAATCTGAGGTTGCTGATATTCCTTCTAACAATCTTGATTCCAGCTTGGGAGTCTTCTAGCCTTGGATTTCACATGATGTACTCATGTAAGTTAAATAAGCAGGGTGACAATATACAGGCTTGATGTACTCCTTTCCAGATTTTGAACCAGTCTGTTGTTCCATGTCTGGTTCTAACTGTTGCTTCTGACCTGCACCTCCTTTTCGCACACATTAGAATCAAGCACCTCTCTATTTTCTGGTCCTCCTCTATCCACCCTTCAATCCCCACTGCCATCATGGGCACTCAAATGAGTGCCGAAGGTCCCAAGAAGGACTATGCCTGGCAGCTCGAGCAGCACAGCTGGGACACGGTCAATGTCAACCACATCTGCTGGGTAAAATCCCCTCTTCTATCAGGCTCACTTAAGGAAGTGACTCAAAAATAGCATTTTTCTGAGAAAACAAAACAAAACAAAGTGACTCTAAAAAGTTTACCATAGAGGTAGCAACAGCCTCCAACTCACTGTGAAACTGTGTAAGAGGGGAAGGAGCGAAAGAAGCAAGCACCCTCCCCACCTTGCCATTTTTCATACAGATGGTGCATCGAAGTGGTCCAACGGTAGACAAAGAGAAGTTTCTCTTGTTAAAGTGCTACAGCTAATTCTATAACCCTCAGTGAATCAGTGAGGCTAGACATTAAGTACAAGTGCTGTTAATATCACAAAAAGAGGGCCCACCAGACGTTATGTGCTTCCTGGTGGAAGACCACTATGCTACCTATGAAAGTCTCGGCCATAGAATGAGGGCCTGAGACCAAATCTGATCACATCTCTAGAGCCAAATACCAATTTACAGGGAATACAGAAGACAAAGAGAGCAGTCAAACCTCACCATGCAGATGTTCCCAGCAAAATTCAGACTATGGAAAACTTGAGAAGACAAATAACTTTGGTTATTCAACAAATATATAGCAAAAATCTAAGAGACAAAGAAGAAACCTATAGATTAAAAGAAACTTCAAAGACACACTAACCAATCTCTGTGCATGAACTTTATCTGGCCCTTGTGTCAAATAAATTTAAAAACTATGACATTTACGAAACAACTGCAAATTTGAATACTGACTAGTTATCTGATGCTACTGAGGAATTACTATTAGTTTCTTTGGGAGCATAATAATGGCACAATAGTTAGGTATTCTATAGTGTCCTCTGTCTACAGGACTGCTTTAGCAATTCTGGGCCTTTTGTGGTTCCATGTATATCTTAGTATTATTTGTTCTAGTTCTGTGAAAAATGTCATAGGCATTTAAATGTCATCTGCATTAAATCTGCAGACTGCTTTGGGACTTCAGATCATACTACTAAGCTACAGTAATCAAAACAGCATGGTACTTGTACAAAAACATGACAGACAGACACACAGACCGAAAGTACAGAATAAAGAGCCCAGAACTAAACCCACATACCTACAGTCAATTAATCCTCGACAAAGGAGGTGAGAACACACAATGGAGAAAAGAATCTTTTCAGCGAGTGACACTAGGAAAGCTGGGCAGCCACATGTCAATCAATGATGTTAGAACACACCCTCACCCCATAAACAAACAAGCCAAAAAAAAACCCTCTCAAATTGTTTCAAAGACCTCTATATATAAGACATGATACCATAAAACTTCTGGAAGAAAACACAGGCAAATAGCCTCATAGTCTCAAATTATGCAATATTCTCTTAGATCAGTCTTCCAAGGGAAAACAAATAAAAGCAAAAATAAACCAATGGGACCTAGTCAAACTTAAAAGATTTTTTACAATAAAGAAAACTATCAACAAAACAGAAACACAGCCTACAGACTGGGAGAAAATATTTGCAAGTGATGTGACTGACAGTCAGTATCCAAAATGTACAAACAGCTCACACAACTCAGTATAAAAAAAAAAAATAAATAAATAAATGCAACAAAATCAAAGGATGGACAGAAGACCGAACAGACATTCCTTCAAAAGAGACATACAGATAGCCAACAAATCATGAAAAGACGCTCAACATCACTGATTACTGAGAAATTCAAATTAAAAATGGCCACCATCAAAGCAAAAAGTCTGGAAAGAATGTGGAGAAAAGGAAACCCTCCTACACTATTAGTGGGAATATAAATTGGTACAGCCACAATGAAAAACAGTATGGAGGCTTCTTAAAAAACTAAAAATAGAGTTACCACATAATCCAGCAATGTCACTCCTGGGCATAAATCCAAAAAAGATGAAAACTCTAATCTGAAAAGATAAATGCACCCCAATGTTCACAGCAACATATTTATAATAACCAAGACATGGAAAGAACCCAAGTACCCGTCAACAGATGATGGTTTAAGAAGATACAATGGTTTAAGAAGTCACAAAAAAGAATGAAATATTGCCACTTGCAGCAACATGGATGGAGCTAAAGGACCAAGGGACGCCAACAAAGGATTTTACCAGGAGGGGGATTTACTCGTGAAAGATCATCCTGGCAGAGTAGTTGTGGGCAGGAAACCAGGCAAGGTACAGTGCGCTTCCTTCCACACAGTGGTAGAGATAAGGGTGCTAGGGTAGGGGCTTTGATGGATCATATTACTACGATCCTGAGAAAGTCAGACAGATTATTTTCATTTCTGTTAGTGTGAATTGTTTTTGTCTCTGGAGCAAATAACAAAAGAAATGAACAAACCCCACGAGTCTGTCATGTGTGTCAGTCCTACTAAGACGGGTAAAGGGTTCTGGCACAACTGAATCAGTCTCACAGATACACCACTTATCTACGTAGGATCTGGGAGCTGCCGTAGCAACATTAATGTGATCTTGGTTTCTGTCTTCTAAGTTTGTTATGATTTTATGGCACACTAAAGTCTTACATTTTTAGATGAAACCTATCGTTCTTTTACGGTTTCCTACTCACTTCATGATGATAAAAATTCTATCCTTATTTTCTTATCTTTTAATATTTTTAATTGTTTTCATTAGGGGGACTTCCCTGGTGGTTCAGTGATTTAAGAATCTGCCTTCTAATGCACGGGATGTGAGTTTGACCCCTGGTCTGGGAACGAAGATCCCACATGCTGCAAGGCAACTAAGCCCGAGGGCCACAACCACTGGGCCTGCACGGTGCAACAGAAGATCCTGCGTGGCACAGTGAAGGTCTCACGTGCCGTGACTAAGACACGACGCAGGCAAATGAGTAAACTGTTTTTTAAAGTTTTCATTTTCGACATTAAATCTAATATATTTAGAGTTAAATTTGATGTAAGAAGTGAGATAGGAATTCAATTAAAAAAATAAATATCCAGCTTATTGGCTAGGTGAGGCTTTAAAGGATATAATAATTGAAATATGACCCAAAGCATTAATAGTGGGTCTTAATCCTAAAGCAAAAAAAAAAAAAAAAAAAATTTTGTCAAGAAGACAGAAATTCTTTCTACATATGTGTAGGAACACATGATATTCCCAAAGAATTCCCTAAACAGTAGACAAAGAACCCGAATGTACTACTTAAATATAATTTCTTTTGCCCTAATTTACCCATCTGTAGAGTATTACCCAGTACAATGTGGACCAGTAATATTAAAATGAAGGATATTTTTGTTTAAATGTGGTAAATTTAAATATTAAGTATGAGACATTTTAAGCTTTAAATTTTAATGAACTAATAGAACCATGTTCTTTCTAAATAAACAGTATCATTAAAAGTAACCTATAGACACTAAAGGAATATTTTATATCAACAGTAAGAAAATCTCCTTAAAATCAACTTAGTTGAAACTGCATTTAAAAAAATCATTCATTTAAAACATAAAATATTCCTTGAAAAAAATGTGGAGAATACAGAACATTCCAAAGGAAAATACTATCATATTAGGATGCATTCCAATCAAACTCTAACGGAAAACTGACGGCAGCACAAGATAATGTTCTACATTAAAAACAACGATCTTCCATAATTTTGCTGAAGATGATAATAGTAAATATGACCAGGGTATGTATTTACTTTTTAAATGGGCATTAGAATCATTTATTTCAATGCTGTGTTTATATAATCTTGCAATACAACTGAAGGTGAGAATATTAACTCTTTATGATTTAGGAAAAAAACACATAACAATGTCTTAGAAAGAATGCCACAGAGAAAGAGCAAATCTATTCAATGCATGCAATAATAACTAGGTCAAATCACATATGACCAAAATGCAGCTTAGTATTTGTTTTTCAAAGAAACTCTACTCACATTAATCATTTTAGGCTAAAACAGAGACACATAATTCAGAGCTATAAAATATACTTGGAAATTTTGAAAGAAAAATGACATAGCATTTTAGTACTGAATTCTTCTGGAGATATCCATTTAGGACGAAGGAAACAGATAAGATTTATAGATTGTTGTGAGAATCATCTCACTCAGTATTTCTTTTTAAATATTTAAATAGTTAACCAGAAAAAAACTAATAGAATGATTCATTTACCTGGCCGCTTCCCGAGGCTGCCATGCTGGTTTCTGCCGCTCCTTGACCTTCATTCTGCCGCTCAGCTTCACGGGAGCCCGCTTCATGCTTGCTCTGAGACGACCTCTGTTAACATGGAGTTAACATCAGTACATACAAAAATGGTGCATGCTTTCTCAGCCCACAGCTTTCCTTCTTTCTTGCTTTAAAGCTCTGAATGCACATATAAATACAGGTTTACAAAAGCCTGGAACTGCACTTCGTACTTCATAACCTCCAGCAGGGTTGTCAGTTGACTATTTCGGTAAAAGGCAAGTGAAGTGTGTCCCTCGAGCAATAGAGCCGCACAAGACAAAGGATTTTCTGAGACTCACAGAAACACCATCCTCCACCAGCTGTGCTCACATCACTATCACGGACATAACCCAACTAGAACAAATAACTGTCTTTTCCGCAAGGTCACATGGTTCTGGTATTTAATAGAGCAGCAAATATAACAGTTACTACCTAAGCTTATAAATACCTTCTATGTAAGTATATTTATACACACATACATATATTTTTATATACATCTGCTAATAAAAGTCATATGAAACCAACAGATAAGCTCTTAGATTCTAATATGAATAAAACCAAAACCTTTCTAATGTAACCACCATCTGTTATGTAAAGTGAAAGGGCAAGATTATATCCAGTAAAAGCAGTCATTTCAAGACAGATTATAACCAATACAAAGCAGTCACTTTGAAAAATATCACCAAAGAATCAAAGAAATAATATAATCTATCAATCATCTTTTATAGAAACAATTACCAGTGTGCCTCCTCTAGGAAAATTATAGGCAAAATTAAAAATCACACATTAAAAAGTGTGACATAATAATGGAAAACTATATTACAGAGTGGCTTCCACTGGAATTTCTTTAAACATAAAGCACTCCTAGACCATTTAAATGTGACTTAAAAATAATTTACATATACTATTTCCATCAATAAACAAGTGTAAGTTATACATAGGCAAAAGAGAGGTAGTCCCAATAATCCAGAAACAAGAAAATACAGTACCGTGGGAAAGTGACACTATAAAATTCAACAAAATCATCTAAAGAGAGAACACAAAGTCACTGAAGAGAAAAAAATGAATTAACGAGCACTAAATCCACAAAGATTTGACACTAACATCACTGAAAATGTCAATATAAAAGCAATTATTGAATATGCGCTATGCAATAGGGCTGGAGAATACAGCAGACGAAACCAGACATTGTTCAATGCCCTCTTCAAGATTCAGTCTAGTCAGGGATACTAGCAAATATTGAAAGAAACAACAATAAAGGGAAAAGCTTCAACAAGTACTCTGAGAAAAGGGCACAGGGTGCTTATAAAGACATATAACAGAGGGTCGTGAGACACTGTGGGAGGCTGGGAAGCGCTCTCTTAGGAAGCGTTGTTTGGACTGAGATCTAACATATGAACAGGAGATCTGGGAAATGGGATATGGCAGAGGGTGAAGGAAACAGAGACCACACGCAAAGATTCAGGCAAATAGAGACCATGTGCCAAGGAGCTGGGACGGGAGGAGCATGGCTTGCACTAGGATATCAGTGAATTACAGTGTGAAGAGTAGAACGGAGAGATGGTTAAAAAAAGGAACTTACTGATTTTGTTGAATTTCAGTGTGATTCTCAGATGGCACTCATGGCCCTATATAACCAACACTAGTAATATAGTAATACTATAGGAAAAAGGTGCATGTATCCTGATTGTTTAAACTCAAATTTTAAATGGTCTAAGTAGGTGGGAAACAGAAGAGGTCAACTTGCAGACTCTGTATTAACGTAAGTGGGAGAAGATGGTCCTTTACACCCAGGGAAGCACTGATGTAGATAAAAGCAGTGGAGACAGAGGTCATCTGAAGGACTGCCAGACAGACTGGATACAGTGGAAGAAGAGGTGTAGGGTCACAGACTACTCTTCTCTTTCTTAGCTCACACAGCTGAACAATGCTGGTGCCATTCACAGAGACAGGTAACACTAAAGGAGAATGAGGGCTGGGAGGATGTGGGGGTCCCAAGGAGGACTCAGGAGGAGACCTTCATTAATTATGCTTTGGGTATGTTGGATTTAAAATGCCTTTAAGACAATTCACTTTAAGTGTACAACTCAATGACTTTGAATAAACTTACCAAGAATCACCATACTTCAGTTTTAGACCATCTTCATCATTCTAAAAAGACCCTTCATGCTCATTTACAGGTAATCCCCATCCCCACTCACAGCTCCAAGTCACTATGACTCTACTTTGGAAACGTGTCTTTTCTGTGTATTTATTGTAGATGGAATACATGGACTTCCCAGTCTAGCTACTTTTACTCAGTGATGTTTTTGTGGCTCACCCCTGTTACAGTGTGTGTCAACAATTTGCTACTTTTAATTGCCAAATAGTATTACATTGTAATGGTATACATTTTATTTATTGATTCATCAGCTGATGCACTTTTGCATTTTTCTACTTTTGGGCTACTGTGAGTAATACTGCCATGAATATTCAAATTAAAGTCTCTGCGTGGACAAATGTGCTCATTTCTCTTAGACAGCTAGAAGTGGAACTGCTGCATTATATGGTAACTGTACGTTTAATACTTCAGGTAACTGCCAAACTTCCAAGTGGCTGACCATTCTACATTCCCATCAGCAACGTATGACGGCTTCTACTGATCCACATCCTTGCCAATGCTGATTATTTTCTTCATGACTACAGCCATCCTAGTGAGCATAGAGGGATACAGCATTATGGCTTTAACTTAATTTCCTTAATGACCAATGATGTTGAGCCTATTTTCATGTGCTTATTAGCCATTCCTCTGTATTCTTCTGGTGAAATGTATATTAAATCTTTAGCCCATCTGTAAGTTGGGTTGTCTCTTTATTAATGAGTTATAAGAGTATTCTGCATGGGATTTTAAAAACTATTTCTCACTGGCTATTTTCTAGAGATTATTAAACCATGCCACAATTTTCCTTATAGCTCCCACCTTTTGGGGCCCCTCTCCCCCAAATGTATACACTTGTCAGTAAATAACCTATTGGAAAGAATACAAAAGAAAGTGGTAGCACTGGTTGCCTCATGTACCCTTTTGGAACTTCTGAGATTTGAATCAAGTGCAATAGTTATATCATCTGAGTTATATTCTGCCTCTAGATCCTAAAGCAGAGTTATTAGCAGGTAGGGCAAAGATAGTGTTATAAGATGCTTCATGGTGGATAAATTATTTGGCAGACATCTTTTCTTTTCTATACTGATGGGAACTAATTTATGAGTACCTGATCCCCAGTTTTCTCCATTTTCTAGCTTCTCTTTCTGATAGTAATAAAGAAACATCAAACAGCAAAATTAAAAAGTTTTCTTTCTTTCTTAAATAAGACATGACACCTTCTTTTAGTTTATATTCACTGAATAAATGTAACCACTTAAGGCTATGAAAAATATGGCCATTTTTATAACAAAAAGAAACAAGAATGGACTGTTACAGTGGTAGACAGTTGGTCCCCAAATCCAATGATATAAATGAAATCTTGAACAGATAAAAAACACAAACAAGCCCCCGACCTGCAATAAAACTATAACTGTGCTGACAACGAGGACTGTTATTAACAAATGACAACTTTTCTTAGGAATTTCTAGAGGCCAGAATGTTGGTAATATTTGGAAATGTACTGACAGTGAGTATATTATACCAGGCAAGTGATGACCAAAAGAAGCCCCATGCAGCAATACTAACAGCAAAGGCCATTTCACACACAGAAAGGAGTCAGTCAAGCAGAAAAATAAATGTAAATACTGACTTAGAAATTAAGGAAAAAAAACCAACCCTGCTGATGCAGCCAGACAGTAAAAATTGGAACATAAGAAAGATGGTGAATAAAAACTAACTATAACTAAAGAAGCTAGAAAAACAACAGCAAAAACTCAAAGCAGAAAAAATACATATAAAAAGAAAGTACAAATGCAGTGCTGCTCAGTAAAAAACAAAAGCTGCCTCTCTAAAAACAGTTTTAAAAATAGAGTATAGTGTTTTTGATCTAGAAACACACACACACACACACACACACACACACACACACAGATTTACTACCCTGGAAACCCAAAGGGGCCATAATAACCAGAATGCCACATACAGCAATGCCAATGATGTTGAAAAAGGAGTAAAGAGACAGTTTTGTTTTACTTTGGAAGGAAAAAAATAGTCCTGAAGGGTTAACATTGCAAAATGGACACATTCTGTATATTACAAATATTCGGTTCACACTGACTTAAAACATCCAGGTTAAACTGCTTTTAACAATATGACTATTACACTGAACTCGACTACTTAGCAAATACACGTTTCTACATATTTCAAATTCCGATGTACTGAAGCCAAAGCTTCTAAGATATTTAAAAAGCAAAGCAATGGATGAAGAGTCTTAAAGACACTGTTTCCAAAAATTATTCTTTTTAACATTAGAATTAGTTGTCTTCCCTGTGTATAAATGGGCCTGCACTAAGTTTCTGCCTCCAAACAGACCTATTCATTATCCGATCAGATCTTCCATGGATGGAATGTGCTGGCGATGAGTGTTGCTGCTGTTGTTTAGTTGCTACGTCCTGTCCGACTCTTTTGCAACCCCATGGACGGTAGTCCACCAGGTTTCTCTTTCTATAGGATTTCCCGGGCAAGAATACTGGAGTGGGTTGCCATTTCCTGCTCCGGGGAATCTTCCCGACACGGTGACAGAACCCGAGTCTCCTGTGTTGGCAGGCGGATTCTTTACCACCGAGCCACCTGGGAAACATGCCAAATTTGTTTCGCATACAAAAGTTTCTCTCACTGTAAAAGCTGTACAGTTACCATAAAAACATTACACAACTGGCCAAACTAGAAAACAAGGAGGTATTAACAATGGTTACCCGCCTTTTCATATTATTTCTGACACACTATGTTTATTTGTGCACATTAAAAAATGGGATCAAAGTGTACATACTATTTTGTATATCATAAACATTTAAAAATCTCAACAAGCACTCCATCATGCTTTTGGTAATTATATTTAGAATAAAGCACTAGGTTGCTGTTTCATTCTTTGCATTCTCTTCTTTTTTCCTGTATGATCTGGAATGTGAGTCTCAATCTGGCTGCACATTAGAAACTTTGCATTGATGTATCCCCAAATACTGAGCCAATTTTTCCTAGCAACAATTCTGTATTGTTCAATGTGGACTTTCATTCAACGCTTTTTGCTCTTATTGCATAGAGATAGGTCTTCCTGTAGGTGACTTAAGAAGCAAATACTTTATTTTCTCTGAGCCTCCCACATGCTGTTTTTCCCTATTCAGCAATAGTTCATTTAAGTTCCATGGAGGTTTTCCTTTTATTTGCCCATAAACAAGGTTAGAAGTGCCCAGATTCAGTGGCTATAAACAGACAGCTGAAGGGATGGTTTTTATATCCCACCCTTCTGTGCGGTGATCAAAACCAAATTTTAGCTGCAGAGCTGACAAACACGGTTTTAACCCCCCTTTTAATCCTCATATCCAGAAGCACCTACTGTAACCAATTCTGGAAACTTTCAGGACTCCACAGTGTAAAATGAGTTGCTTTGTGACCTACTAGTGCTCACTCCAGGGTCAACTCTCTACCATAATCTAAAAAATGATTTATCTGCTTTGCAGTTCTCCTAATTTTATTAATTGTCACCTTCCCTGGTATTTGTGCTTTTTCATTTTATCCTTTTACTGTCATTTTAATGAAGTTTGTAAAGTAAGCATAGATAAATGTATATGATCAATTTTTACTATGGATTACAGAAGGAGATAGCTTATTTACAAACAGTAGCCAAATTACATGTAAACAGATAACTGAAGTAAGGTATCCATTTATGGCTCTTTCAGCTTTAATTGACTAAACATGAAGAAATCATAGTAGTATAGGTTTTTGGAATCTACTTCATTTAATGAAAAAGCTTATCAAATGTCTCAATTCTCTAGAACATCTATTTCAATGACACCGTGCTAACTGTACATATCTTCTCTTCTTAGAATAACCACCTATCATTACATCTGTAAACAAAATAGACAATTTACTAACCTCTGCTTCTGTTGCTTGGGACTGTAAAAGCTGTCGTATACGAAGTATGTCCTTTTCTATTTGTTGAATTCTGGTTATTCTTCGCTAAAATAAAATAAGTAACCAAATTAGGTCTATTTTTATTAAAAACATTAATTCTTTTTTTTTAAAAAAAACATTAATTCTTAATATTAATTTAACATTAACCATTCTATGGTTACCATTTAAAAGCTTAGGATTATATAAAATCATTCTTTTTTTCTATACCAAATCGTTATTATGTGAAAATTAGATACATACATATATACATATTCATATACTGAGGACATCAGTGGATCAGTTCAACTTTTTAACATATCTAACTTTATAAAACAGATCTCTAGATTTAGGAAAACTGTACAAATGCAAGTCATGTATCTACTTGGACCATAAAGAAAGGTGAGTGCTAAAGAATTGATGCTTCTGAACTGTGGTGTTGGAGAAGACTCTTGAGAGTCCCTTGGACTGCAAGGAGATCCAATCAGTCCATCCTAAAGGAAATCAGTCCTGAATATTCACTGGAAGGACTGATGCTGAAGCTGAAACTCCAATACTTTGGCCATCTAATGTGAAGAGCCAAATCTCTGGAAAAGACCCTGATGCTGGGAAAGATTAAAGGCAGAAGAAGGGGACGACAGAGGATAAGATATGGTTAGATGGTATCATGGATTTCAACGGACATGAGTTTGAGCAAACTCAGGGAGACAGTGAAGGACAGGAAAGCCGGGCATGCCGCCGTTCAGAGTAGCAAAGAGTTGGACATGACTGAGCAACCAAACAACAAATGATACATAACAGTGTGAAATTGGTATTTAAAAGCTGTTCTCAAAAACTATTTCAAAAAGAAAATTACATCTGAATTTAAACTTTTATATGAATTCAGATGTCAGTACAGTAAAATGGGTTTATATAAAGCATGGCATCCTATAAAGAGAAAGAGCATCTGATTTTTTTTAAGAAGCAACAATATGTAAAAAATAATAATATTCCCCAAACTTATTCCTGTTACAGGTCAGCAGTACCTTTCAGAGTTAGCTTTCCCAAATACTTACTGCAGCTAAACATTATTCCCAACACTAAAAATCACAATGATGGTAAGAGTTACTGCTTCCCCTATATACTGAGATCTTCAAGTGAACACAAAGCAGTAACTACAGATCAAACAATGTGGAATTGAAAAATGTGGGAAATGTTTTCAAGTACACATGTTTTAAAAATAAGTACTGCTGATATTGTATCATCTTCTGCCATAATTCCATAGTTGACATTGTAACATTGGTATAAAAAACTGTATTGTAAGGGTAATTGTTTCAATGAGGAAAAAGTGTCAGAAACTAGATGGAGTCATTTCCAAACTTTTTATGATTATGGACCCATCAATGAAAGATTTTTGAGCGCGTATACTTCAATAGATAATTAAAGTATTATAACGAACAGCTTTAAGTATATACAGCTAAAAAACTTACATACAAACTTACCCTTTGATCAAACATAGCTCTGTTTAAATACAATGTCCTTATGATTTTGTTGCCATAGCAGGAATGATTATTGTTGCTGCTTCATTATGATAAACAAACATGGAAAAGCTCAAAAAATTTGTGCTCACCGAAAAAGAAAACTTCCTCCCTCTGTCCCGCCTTTGTAACACTACAACTATGCTGATTCTCTATCACGATTCTGAAAATAGTGAACCTAAGGTAAATAATATTCTCTAATTAAGACATTTTACCATGTCCAATTTTCACCATGAAAATACGCGGAAGGACTTCTGGTAGCTCTCTAAAGATTCTGCAGAGATGAGTGACCACTTCTACATCAGACACCAAATACATCCTGGCGTCACAGAAACAACACAACTATCTACACTTACTACTTTCATAATGTTTCATTGTTTTCCTCTCTTCATACAACCAGCTCCCCCTCACCAATAAAGTCCCAAGTCAAAATTTTTACTATTTAGAGGATGAAAACAGGAAAATATATCTAACATTCCTCTTCACAGAACTGTATTTCTGTATTGCTATTAAGTCACTAAACCCTGTAATCATCACCTTGATGACCGCTTCCACAATAACCTGTGTGCTTTTGTTACTCAACATAAAATGGAAGAAGCCAGTAGCATTTCTTTCCATTCTCTGTATGACAATCTTGAATATTTATGAAATTTAATTAAACGCAAAATGCTTACTTGTTCAGGCATACAGAGACGGTATGACTTTTGAAAAACTGATATAAAAATTATAAGGTAATATAGTTTGATATATATATTGAAATTGCATTTAGAATCAAACTCCATACCCACCAGAGACACTCAGAGGGCTCAAATGAAGAGACCCTACAGAGACTGAGAAGGAACTCTGCGTGAGTATCTCCTGTGAACATATGGGTCAGCAGTGACCTGCCTCAGAGGCAGGGGCTCTGGATGCAGCAGACTTGGGTATCGCATAAGTCCTCTTGGAGGAGGCTGCCATTAACCCCACCATAGAGCAGCCAGAACTTACATAGGACTGGGGAAATAAGACCGCTGGAGGAAACAAACAGAACCTTGTGTGCACCAGGACCAAGGAGAAAGGAGATTGACCCAGACTTGCCCGTGAGTGTCCAGGAGTCTCCAGTGGAGGCGTGGGATGGTGGTGGCCTGCTGAAGGGCTGGGGGACTGAGCGTAGCAGCGCCTGCACGGGATCTTTTGAAGGAGGTCACCATTAACTTCATTACCTCCACTATAGTTTGCTGCTAAGTCACTTCAGTTGTGTCCGACTCTGTGCGACCCCATAGATGGCAGCCCATGAGGCTCCCCCATCCCTGGGATTCTCCAGGCAAGAACACTGGAGTGGGTTGCCATCTCCTTCTCCAATGCATGAAAGTGAAAAGTGAAAGGGAAGTCGCTCAGTCGTGTCCAACTCTTCACGACCCCATGGACTGCAGCCTACCAGGCTCCTCCATCCATGGGATTTTCCAGGCAAGAGTACTGGAGTGGGGTGCCATTGCCTTTGGCCCCAGGTATACAGCAGGGAGGGATGACAGCTCCACCCATCAACAGAAAACTGGATTAAAGATTTACTGATCCTGGCCCCGCCCCTCAGAAAAAGACCCAGTTTTCCCCTCAGTCAGTCTCTCCTGTTGGGAAGCTTCTATAAGCCTCTTATCTTTCTCCATTAGAGAGCAGACAGACCGAAAACCACAATCACAGAAAACTAACCAATCTGATTACATGAACCACAGCCTTGTCTAACTCAATTAAACTATGAACCATGCCGTGTCGGGCCGCCCAAGACGGATGGATCATGGTGTCAAGTTCCGACAAAACATGGCCCACTGGAGAAGGGAATGGCAAACCACTTCAGTATTCTTGCTTTGAGAACCCCATGAACAGTATGAAAAGGCAAAAAAGATAGGATACTGAAAGATGAACTCCCGGGGTTGGTAGGTGCTCACTATGCTACTGGAAATAACTCCAGAAAGACTGAAGAGATGGAGCCAAAGCAAAAACAACATCCAGTTGTGGATGTGACTGGGGATGGAAGTAAAGTCCAATGCTGTAAAGAGCAATACTGCATAGCAATGTTAGGTCCATGAATCAAGGCAGATTGGAAGTGGTCAAACAGGAGATGGCCAAGAGTGAACGTTGACATTTTAGAAATCAGCAAACTAAAATGGACCGGAATGGGTGAATTTATAATTGCTCAGATGACCATTACATCTACTACTGTGGGCAGAAATCCCTTAGAAGAAATGGAATAGCCATCATAGTCAACAAAAGAGTCCGAAAGTACTTGATGCAGTCTCAAAAACAACAGAATAATCTGTTTGTTTCCAAGGCAAACCATTTAATATCACGGTAATCCAAGTCTATGCCCTGAGCAGTAATGCTGAAGAAGCTGAAGTTGAATGGTTCTATGAAGACCTACAAGACCTTCTAGAACTAACACCCAAAAGAGATGTCCTTTTCATTACAGCGGACTGGAATGCAAGAGTAAGAAGTCAAGAAACACCTGGAGTAACAGGAAATTTGGCCTTGGAGTACAGAATGAAGCAGGACAAAGGCTAATAGAGTTTTTCGAAGAGAACGCACTGGTCATAGCAAATACCCTCTTCCAACAACACAAGAGAAGACTCTATATATGGTATCATGAGATGGTCAATACCAAAATCAGACTGATTATATTCCTTGCATCCAAAGATGGAGAAGCTCTATACAGTCAGCAAAAGCAAGACCAGGAGCTGACTGTGGCTCAGATCATGAACTCCTAATGCCAAATTCAGACTTAAACTGAAGAAAGTAAGGAAAACCCACTAGACCAATCAGATATGACCTAAATCATACCCCTTATGATTATACAGTAGAAGTGATATACAGATTCAAGGGATTAGATCTGATTGAGTACCTGAAGAACTATGGATGCATGTTCCTAATACTGTACAGGAAGGAGGGATCAAGACTATCCCCCAAAAAAAGAAGTGCAAAAAGGCAAAATTGTTGTCTGAGGAGGCTTTACAAATAGCTGTGGAAAGAAGAGAAGTGAAAGGCAAAGGAGAAAAGGAAAGATATACCCATGTGAATGCAGAGTTCCAATGAATAGGAAGGAGAGATAAGAAAGCAATCCTCAGTGATCAGTGCAAAGAAACAGAGGAAAAGAACAGAAAGGGAAAGACTAGAGATCTCTTCAAGAAAATTACAGATACCACGGGAACATTTCAGGCAAAGACGGGCAAAATAAAGGACAGAAATGGTATGGACCTAACAGAAGCAGAAGATATTAAGAGGTGGCAAAAATACACAGAAGAACTGTACAGAAAAGATGTTCATGACCCAGATAATCATGATGATATGATCACTTACCTAGAGCCAGACATCCTGGAAAGCGAAGTCAAGTGCGCCTTAGGAGGTATCACTACGAACAAAGCTAGTGGAGAAGATGGAATTCCAGTGGAGCTATTTCAAATCCTAAAAGATGATGCTGTGCAAGTGCTGCACTCAAAACGCCAGCAAATTTGGAAAACTCAGCAGTGGCCACAGGACTGGAAAAGTTCCCTTTTCATTGCAATCCCAAAGAAAGGCAATGCTGAAGAATGCTCAAACTACTGCACAGTTGCACTCATCTCACATGCTAGTAAAGTGATGCTCAAAATTCTCCAAGCCAGACTTCAACAGTATGTGAACTGTGAAATTCCAGATGTTCCAGCTGGTTTTAGACAAGGCAGAGGAACCAGATATCAAATTGCCAACACCCACTGACTCACTGAAAAAGCAAGAGCATTCCAGAAAATCATCTAATTCTGTTTTATTGTCTATGCCAAAGCCTTTGACTGTGTGGATCACAACAAACTAGGAAAAATTCTTAAAGAGATGGGAACACCAGACCACCTGACCTGCCTCTTGAGAAATCTGTATGCAGGCCAGGAAGCAACAGTTAGAACTGGACATGGAACAACAGACTGGTTCCAAATAGGGAAAGGAGTACGCCTAGGCTGTATCTTGTCATTCTGTTTATTTAACTTCTATGCAGAGTATATCATGAGAAACGCTGGGCTGAATGAAGCACAAGCTGGAATCAAGATTGCTGGGAGACAGATCAATAACCTCAGATATGCAGATGACACCACCCTTATGGCAGGAAGCGAAGAAGAACTAAAGAGCCTGTCAATGAAAGTGAAAGAGGAGAGTGAAAAAGTTGGCTTAAAACTCAACATTCAGAAAACTAAGATCATGGCATCTGGTCTCATCACTTCATGGGAAATAGATAGGAAACAGTGGAAACAGTGACAGACCTTATTTTGGGGGGTTCCAAAATCACTGTAGATGGTGACTGCAGCCATGAAATAAAAGATGCTTGCTCCTTGGAAGAAAATTTCTGACCCACTTAGATAGCATATAAAAAAGCAGAGACATCACTTTGCCAACAAAGGTCTGTCTAGTCAAAGCTATTGTTTTTCCAGTAGTCATGCATGGATGTGAGAGTGGACTATTAAGAAAGCTGAGTGCTGAAGCATAGATACTTTTGAACGGTGGTGTTGGAGAAGACTTTTGAGAGCCCCTTGGACTGCAAGGAGATCTAACCAGTCTATCCTAAAGGAATTCAGTCCTGAATATTCATTGGAAGGACTGATGTTGAAGCTGAAACTCCAATCCTTTGGCCACCTGATGCAAAGAACTGACTTACTGGAAAAGTTTTATGAAGAATATGAGCAACAGAGGATGAGACCTTTGGATAGTATCACAGACTCACTGGACATGAATCTGGGCAAATTCTGGGAGCAAGTGAAGGGCAGGGAAGCCGGGTGTGCTGTAGACCATGAGATTACAAAGAGTTGAACATGACTTAACAACTGAACAACAGGAGTTTTATGAAGAATATTATAAAACTTTTCTGAAGGGCATAAAATAAGACCCGAATGAATGGAGAGATATAAAACTAAATGGCACCCCACTCCAGTACTCTTGCCTGGAAAATCCCATGGACAGAGGAGCCTGGTGGGCTGCCGTCTGTAGGGTCGCACAGAGTCGAACTCAACTGAAGTGACTTAGCAGCAGCAGCAATATCTAATATTTACTTGGAATTTGTGAAATTCCAAGGGTTTTATGCATATTAACTCATTTAATCCTCACATTTTTTACAGGGAGTCATTTTCTACATGTTACCAATGAGAAAACTGAGGCAGAGTTTAAACAAGATCACCGTGCTGATAAGTGACAGGTAGGGAATTAGAATCCAGAGTACAACCTGTCAACCAAGATCCGATCTTCATACTGTAAAGATATACATTCTCCTCAAATTAATTTACAAATTCAATGTAATTCTAATCAAAAGTCAATAAGGTTCTTCCTTGAATAAAATAAGCTGATACTAAATTTCAAATAAAAGAGTTAACAAAACAGATGATAAACCCATTTTTACAGACGTAAATACGTAGGACTCATACTACAAGACTTAAAATTAATAAAATTATAGCAAATAAAACAAGTGTGGTATCAAGAGAAGCTAAAACAGACTAATGGAACAGAGTTCACAAATATTCAGCAAATACAACATCTCATATGCCAAAAACAGCATTACTAATCCATGGGGAAACAGAGGCACATCCAATAAATGATAACGGAAAATTTAGTTAGCAACATAAATGTATATCTGTCTGTGCGTATCTGTATGTGTGTATATATCACTAGCGAAAGTGAAGTCGCTCAGTCGTGTCCGACTCTGCGACTCCATGGACTGTAGCCTACCAGGCTCCTCTGTCCATGGGATTTTCCAGGCAATAGCACTGGAGTGGACTGCCCTTTCCTTCTCCAGGGGATCTTCCCAACCCAGGGATTGAACCCGGGTCTCCCTCACTGTAGACAGACGCTTAACTGTCTGAGCCACCAGGGTACTGAATAGAAATTATACTGCATATAATATAAACTAAATATATACACACATATAAAAATCATATGCACGAGTGTGTATTTAGATATATAAAAAATTAGATTCCTACCTCTTAAAAGTACAAAATGATGCTGTGTAAGTGCTGCACTCAATATGCCCACAAATTTGGAAAACTCAGCAGTGGACACAGGACTGGAAAAGGTCAGGTTTCATTCCAATCCCAAAAGAAAGACAATGCCAAAGAATGCTCAAACTACCACACAACTGCCCTCATCTCACATGCTAGTAAAGTAATGCTCAAAATTCTCCAAGCCAGGCTTCAGCAGTATGTGAACCGTGAACTTCCAGATGTTCAAGCTAGTTTTAGAAAAGGCAGAGGAATCAGAGTTGAAACTGCCAACATCCACTGGATCACTGAAAAAGCAAGAGAGTTCCAGAAAAACATCTATTTCTGCTTTACTGACTATGCCAAAAGCTTTGACCGTGAGGATCACAATAAACTGTGGAAAATTCTCAAAGAGATGGGAATACCAGACCACCTGACCTGCCTCTTGAGAAACCTGTATGCAGGTCAGGAACCAACAGTTATCACTGGACATGGAAGAACAGACTGGTTCCAAATTGGGAAAGCAGTAGGTCAAGGCTGTATCTTGTCTCCGTGTTTATTTAACATATATGCAGAGTACATCATAAGAAACACTGGGCTGGATGAAAACAAGCTGCAATCAAGATTGCTGGGAGAAATACCAATAACCTCAGATATGCAGATGATACCACCCTTACGGCAGAAAGTAAGGAAGAACTACAGAGCCTCTTGATGAAAATGAAAGAGGAGAGTGAAAAAGTTGGCTTAAAGCTCAACATTCAGAAAACGAAGATCATGGGCATCTGGTCCCATCACTTCATGGGAAATAGGCGGGGAAACAGTGGAAACAGTAGCTGACTTTATTTTCTTGGGCTCCAACATCACTGCAGATGGTGACTGCAGCCATGAAATTAAAAGATGCTTACTCCTCAGAAGGAAAGTTATGACCAACCTAGACAGCATATGTAAAGCAGAGACATCACTTTGCCAGCAAAGGTCTGTCTAGTCAAGGCTATGGTTTTTCCAGTAGTTATGTACGGATGTGAGAGTTGGAGTATAAAGAAAGCTGAGTGCCAAAGAATTGATGCTTTTGAACTGTGGTGTTGGAAAAGACTCTTGAGAGTCCCTTGGACTGCAAGGAGATCCAACCAGTCCAAGCTAAAGGAGATCAGTCCTGGGTGTTCACTGGAAGGACTGATGCTGAAGTTCCAATACTCTGGCCACCTGATGCGAAGAAATGACTCATTTCAAAAGACCCTGATGCTGGGAAAGATTTAGGGCGGGAGAAGGGGATGACAGAGGATGAGATGGTTGGATGGCATCACCAACTCAATGAACATGAGTTTGGGTAAACTCTGGGAGTTGGTGATGGACAGGGAGGCCTGGTGTGCTGCGGTTCATGGGGTTGCAAAGAGTCAGACACAACTGAGTGACTTAACTGACTGACCTCTAAAACATATATAATAGTAAATTTGAGATAAATTAAAGATCTCGTTGAAAAATAAAACATTAGATTTACTAGAAAAAAAATGATGGTATATTTAAAGATAGGAAAAGATGTAAAAATAGGTCGAAGAAAGCACGAATATGACAATATAATTAATTTAGCATTACAATAAAAACTAATTTTTTGTTATCATTTAGCTAAAGTAGGTAACAGATTTGGCAGGGAAGGGTTGTGAAATACATCATGTATTGGATATTAAGGTGGGTATTAAGTGTATATTAAAACATCTCAAGTATATATGAATAAGATATCTAATAATATGAAAAAAACAGCAAAAAGAAAATCTAAAAGTCTAATACATACATGAAAAGATATTCAACTTCAGTTACTCATGAAAGTATAAACTAAATGACAAGATAATTGTTTCACATGCCCATTGACTGTTAATTATAAAGTTTGACTCAATTTCTGAAGGAAAAGAAAAACAACAGTCAAAGGAAACAGAATTCTCATATACTCCTGGGAGGAATGTAAACTGATAAAATCATTTTGAGTGTAATCTGGCAAACACTATTCAGAACACTCCTACCTTAGGGCCAGGTATGTATGCCAGAGCAGAGGTCAGCAAGTTACAGCTTGCCAGTCATGTGTGTCTATGGGTTAAGTTTTACTGACACACAGCAATGCTCATTTGCTCATATACTGCTGTCTATGGTTGCTTTCTTGCTACAAAGGCAGAGTTGAGTAGTCGCAACAGACCACATGGTCCACAAAGTCTAAAATACTGACCATAAAGCCGCCTAAGAAAAAGACTCCTGAGCTAGAAAAAGACTCTTGAGCTAGAAAAACTTTTGTGCACATTTATAGGATATGGATAAGTATGTTTATCAGAGTTGTTTTAACAGTGAGAAATTATAAACAACCTAAGTATCTGTGAACCAGAAAACAGGTAAAGCTACACAGAACTATGTCATCCATGTATTTATAAAACATTACAGCAGTACAGAAGTATAAGTAACCTTCACCCTACTAATCCCCAACTCCCAGAAAAAGCTCTTATGAACAACTCGATGTACATTTATCCAACCTTTTCTTACACGCATAGAGGAGAGCAGGGAGCACCATACTAGGTGCCCAAATTTGTGCTGAACAAATAAAGAAACAAATAAACAAATAACCAAACTGTTAACGGAGATAGCTAGAGACTAATTCAAACAGGCATGGGCAAGAGTGGAGTTTGTTTCAATTTCCCCTGAACTGTTCAACAGTCATTTGCATGGGTTTTATTGGTCATCTGTATTTTCTTTTCAATAAACTGAATGATTACATCCTCTGCCCATATAAAAAGAGTTGTCTTTTTCTTATTAGTTTGTAGAATTCTTACAGTACAGGGCTATTAAACCTTTCTCCCTTGATGTGCTCCCAGATGAATGCTTTTAAAATTTTACAAAGTAAATCCTCTGCCCTCCTATTGCTTTTGAGTTTCCAATCTTAATTAAGATCTCTCTTGTCCTAGTTTCTTCTATTAACTTTATTTCTTACATTTAGATATTTAACTCACCTGTAACTGTTCACGCACAAGATGTGAGGTAGGGATCTACTTTCATTTCTGTACTACCAGACAGGGCTTCCCTGGTGGCTCAGTAGTAAAGAATCCGCCTGCCAGTGCAGGAGACGTGGGTTCCATCCCTGGGTCGGGAAGATCCCCTGGAGAAGGAAATGGCAACCCACTCCAGGATTCCTGCCTGAGAAATCCCCTGGACAGAGAAGCCTGATGGCCTACAGTTCACGGGGGTCACAAAAGAGTCGGACATGACTTAGTGATTAAAAGACAACTACCACCAAAAAGGTTCCTAGTTATTATCCATGTGTTCACTGAGCTATTTACCACTCCCCACCCCGCCCCCGCCCCAAACCTGCAACTTTTATCATTAAAAGATTCCAGATTCCCTTCCTCTTTTTCTAGTCTCTATTCTATTTGCCTACGTCTATTCCTGTGCTATTAATATCATACTGTGATTACTGTAACACCTGTACAGTAAATTTTACCAAATGCTAAGGTAAATCCTCACTCATTATAATTTTCTTAAATACTTTTGGAAATTCTTACTTTAGAAACTTAAGAATAATTTTTCTGGGCTCTAAAAAAACTAAGATTATGACTGGAATCATATTATCTTTCTCTATCAACTTTTTAAAGAAGACATCATTAGGATATTAAAATCTTCTCACCTAGGAATCTTATTTATTTTTAGCAACAGAGACATCAATGGTTTAATGGAAGGGGGATCTTACACACCTGAAACAAGGTCCTGGAGTGATACCCTACCACGTGCGACGGACTGCAGGCAGGACATGCAGCAGGCTTCCCTCTCGGGTGGAAGGGGAGATTGCCAGTTATAGAGTGAGGTCGGGTTGGCTTATTAGTCACCAGGGAAACCAGCAGAGGGGGAAAGCCCTTCACGGCCCCAGTGATAAGCACAGTCAATAGCTGGGGCCAGGGGCAAGTGTGTGGGAAGGTCAGTCTCGTACGCAGGGTGCAGGGGAAGCAGGCACTCAGAGGAGGTACAGACAGCAAGAGAGCAGCCGGCTGGAGGGGTCTGACTACTCACTTCACTCCATACCCTGCAGGACCCTTACAATCTTAGCTGGCCTCGCTTTTGCCATATCCCTGGCATCGCTGCGACCAGGGAACACAAACACAACGCAGACAGCCACACGGGCTTCTCTACTTTCAAGGCTGCACAGTGTGTCCTTCAGCAATTTGATATTTCTCTTCATGTGGGTCTGTTCTCGGTATTTTAAAGTTTCCTGGCATTATGAAGAGATCCTTCTATCCAACTGCCATTTCCAAATGGTAGCCATTGCTAATAGAGAAACACTAATTCATCTTAACTCCAGCCACCTTACTGAGTTCTCTCATTAGCTAAAATACTTTCTGGCTCTTCGCCATGGCTTTTCTAGGTAGACAACTATATAATTCACAAACGACAATTATTTGGTCTCTTCTAGTTGGAAAGCAGTGCAGTAAACAACTTGTTTTCTTTCTACCTGAATTAGTGGAACCTCCAAACAAAGTAACAGTGATGACAGCAAGCAGCAACCCATGTTAATGACTGCAACGGTAATAATCTAATTACTTCTCTATTTTCTCAATCTAATGTAATGTTGGCTTCTGTTTCTGGTACATAATTATTGTTTTAAAAAACTTTCACTCTATTTTTATTTCACTTGGAATTTTTATCCATCTTTTTTGCTTGCAAAGGAGGTACCACATTTTATTCTCATGGCCTCAGGCCTTCTTGGAATTCACTTCCATGTTCATTAGCTGGCCATTCTAGTCTTACATGTTGAGTCACTCAAGCAGAGTTACAAGGGAAAGAATTACTATGGACAATTATTTTCATTATTCCCATTACCTAATTATTAATATTTGTAACAGCTGCATACTACTAATTTAATAACTACCCAAATGATGGACACTGAAATTGTCTCTCTCTGTAAGTGTCTTACAAATAGTGTTGCAATGACTATCATAAAATCTATACTTATATTCTTGCTGCTTTAAGCAGACATTCCTGGAGGACGTATTCTGAGAGTCTTACAGAATTACTAGGTCAGAGGGTACAAACATTTCAAGTTTGACAGGAAGTGCTACAGAGTCCTTCAGGATTGTACCAGTTTATTCTTACAACAGGCAGACAACGCTTCGCATTACAGTCTCTCACCGTCTCACCAGTATTACATGACACCAAAGTTTAAAGCCTTTGCCAGTCTGATAGGCAGAAAATTAACCAGCCAAACAATAAACCACCACCACTAACAAAAAACAACATTATTTTATGTTACTTTTCCCTACTGACTAGTGATGTTTAAGCGTCTTTTCACAGTTATTCATTAACCACTTGTACTTCTGAGATGGGACTACTCATACCTTGTGATTATTTTCCTCTTTGGTTCTCTTGTTTTCAACTGATTTGTAGGTGCTCCCTGTATATTAGGGATATTAACTCCTCCTCATGTGTACTACAAATACTTCCATTTTTGCTTTGTGTACAATATTTCTTTAACCCTAACCTTAATATATTTCCAGAATAAATGAATGTTTGTTGTATTTATAAAATATGGACTAAAAATTCCTGAAAATATTAACTAGCAAAAGAAGAACACTATATTCCAGAACAAAATTAAAATGAATACATCTGCACATATCTGGACAAAATGGCCAAGAAAGAACTCAAGTTAATCTGTTTACAGTAAGCTGTCTGGAATATACTTATTTATATTTATATATTAATACAGAAATTTTCATTTCTACATCTCATTTCTTAAGTACCTCTAAAACAAATCCCTGGTAGCTCAGAGGTTAAAGCATCTGCCTGCAATGCAGGAGACCCAGGTTCGATCTCTGGGTTGGGAAGATGCCCTGGAGAAGGAAATGGCAACCCACTCCAGTATTCTTTCCTTGAGAATCCTATGGACGGAGGAGACTGGTGGGCTACAGTCCACGGGGTCGCAAAGAGTTGGACACGACTGAGCGACTTCACTTCACTTTACTTCACTTCTAAAACAAACACATTAACAGATATAGAAAAACTTGCATACAGTATGCCATAAGTTCACATTCTAAAAACGTAAATTCCACTGGAGAAGGGAATGGCAAACCACTTCAGTATTCTTGCCTTGAGAACCCCATGAACAGTATGAAAAGGCAAAATGACAGGATACTGAAAGAGGAACTCCCCAGGTCAGTAGGTGCCCAATATGCTACTGGAGATCAGTGGAGAAATAACTCCAGAAAGAATGAAGGGATGGAGCCAAAGCAAAAACAATACCCAGCTGTGGATGTGACTGGTGATAGAAGCAAGATCCGATGCTGTAAAGAGCAATATTGCACAGGAACCTGGAATGTCAGGTCCGTGAATCAAGGCAAATTGGAAGTGGTCAAACAGGAGTTGGCAAGAGTGAACGTCAACATTCTAGGAATCAGCGAACTAAAATGGACTGGAATGGGTGAATTTAACTCAGATGACCAGTATATCTACTATTGCAGGAAGGAATCCCTCAGAAGAAATGGAGTAGCCATCACGGTCAACAAAAGAGCCCGAAATGCAGTACTTGGATGCAATCTCAAAAACGACAGAATGATCTCTGTTCGTCTCCAAGGCAAACCATTCAATATCACAGTAATCCAAGTCTATGCCCCAACCAGTAACGCTAAAGAAGCTGAAGTTGAACGGTTCTATGAAGACCTATAAGACCTTTAAGAACTAACACCCAAAAAGATGTCCTTTTCATTCTAGGGGACTGGAATGCAAAAGTAGGAAGTCAAGAAATACCTGGAGTAACAGGCAAACTTGGCCTTGGAATGTGGAATGAAGCAGGGCAAAGGCTAATAGAGTTTTGCCAAGAAAATGCACTGGTCATAGCAAACACCCTCTTCCAACAACACAAGAGAAGACTTTACACATGGACATCACCAGATGGTCAACACCGAAATCAGATTGATTATATTCTCTGCAGCAAAAGATGGAGAAGCTCTATACAGTCCACAAAAACAAGACCAGGAGCTGACTGTGGCTCAGATCATGAACTCCTTATTGCCAAATTCAGACTCAAATTGAAGAAAGTAGGGAAAACCGCTAGACCATTCACGTATGACCTAAATCAAATCCCTTATGATTATACAGTGGAAGTGAGAAATAGATTTAAGGGCCTAGATCTGATAGATAGAGTGCCTGGTGAACTATGGAATGAGGTTCGTGACATTGTACAGGAGACAGGAATCAAGACCATCCCCATGGAAAAGAAATGCAAAAAGCAAACTGGCTGTCTGGGGAGGCCTTACAAATAGCTGTGAAAAGAAGAGAAGCGAAAAGCCAAGGAGAAAAGGAAAGATATAAGCATATGAATGCAGAGTTCCAAAGAAGAGCAAGAAGAGATAAGAAAGCCTTCTTCAGCGACCAATGCAAAGAAATCGAGGAAAACAACAGAATGGGAAAGACTAGAGATCTCTTCAAGAAAATTAGAGATACCAAGGGAACATTTCATGCAAAGATGGGCTCAATAAAGGACAGAAATGGTCTGGACCTAACAGAAGCAGAAGATATTAAGAAGAGACGGCAAGAATACACAGAAGAACTGTACAAAAAAGATCTTTACGACCTGGATAATCACGATGGTGTGATCACTCATCTAGAGCCAGACATGCTGGAATGTGAAGTTAAGTGGGCCTTAGAAAGCATCACTACAAACAAAGCTAGTGGAGGTGATGGAATTCCAGTAGAGCTATTTCAATCCTAAAAGATGATGCTGTGAAAGTGCTGCACTCAATATGCCAGCATATTTGGAAAACTCAGCAGTGGCCACAGGACTGGAAAAGGTCCGTTTCATTCCAATCCCAAAGAAAGGCAATGCCAAAGAATGTTCAAACTACTGCACAATTGCACTCATCTCACACAGTAGTAAAGTAATGCTCAAAATTCTCCAAGCCAGGCTTCAGCAATATGCGAACCGTGAACTTCCTGATGTTCAAGCTGGTTTTAGAAAAGGCAGAGGAAACAGACATCAAATTGCCAACATCTGCTGGATCATGGAAAAAGCAAGAGAGTTCCAGAAAAACATCTATTTCTGCTTTATTGACTATGCCAAAGCCTTTGACTGTGTGGATCACAATAAACTGTGGAAAATTCTGAAAGAGGTGGGAATACAAGACCACCTCACCTGCCTCTTGAGAAATCTGTATGCAGGCCAGGAAGCAACAGTTAGAACAGGACATTGAACAACAGACTGGTTCCAAACAGGAAATGGAGTTCATCAGGGCTGTATATTGTCACCCTGCTTATTTAACTTACATGCAAAGTACATCATGAGAAATGCTGGGCTGGAAGAAGCACAAGCTAGAATCAAGATTGCTGGGAGAAATATCAATAACCTCAGATATGCAGATGACACCACCCTTATGGCAGAAAGTGAAGAGGAACTAAAAAACCTCTTGATGAAAGTAAAAGAAGAGAGTGAAAAAGTTGGCTTAAAGCTCAACATTCAGAAAACGAAGATCATGGCATCTGGTCCCATCTCTTCATGGGAAATAGATGGGGTAACAGTGGAAACAGTGTCAGACTTTATTTTTTTGGGTTCCAAAATCACTGCAGATGGTAACTGCAGCCATGAAATTAAAAGACGCTTGCTCCTTGGAAGAAAAGTTATGAGCAACGTAGATAGTATATTCAAAAGCGGAGACATTACTTTGCCGACTAAGGTCCGTCTAGTCAAGGCTATGGTTTTTCCTGTGGTCATGTATGGATGTTAGAGTTGGACTGTGAAGAAGGCTGAGCGCTGAAGAATTGATGCTTTTGAACTGTGGTGTTGGAGAAGACTCTTGAGAGCCCCTTGGACTGCAAGGAGATCCAACCAGTCCATTCTGAAGGAGATCAGCCCTGGGATTTCTTTGGAAGGAATGATGCTAAAGCTGGAACTCCAGTACTTTGGCCACCTCATGCGAAGAGTTGACTCATTGGAAAAGACTCTGATGCTGGGAGGGATTGGGGGCAGGAGGAGGAGGGGACAACAGAGGATGAGATGGCTGGATGGCATCACGGATTCGATGGCTGTGAGTCTGAGTGAACTCCGGGAGTTGGTGATGGACAGGGAGGCCTGGGGTGCTGCGATTCATGGGATCGCAAAGAGTCGGACACGACTAAGCAACTGAACTGAACTGAACTGAAATTCATATAAACCAGAGTAAAATTTCTCATAGTTTTTCTATCAACAAACAAACAAAATCTCCCTGGTAATTTAAAATAATTTCATGAAAACACCAAACTGTTATAAATACTAAATCTGTATTAATTGTATCATATAAAGTATTTTTGGAAATTCATTATATATTCTTGATTCCATGCCACTTATATGGTGATAAATACCTTCTCCCAACACGTAACTTATCTTTTCACCATTTTTTTTTCTTTTGGCTGTGCCACTTGGCTTGTGGGGTCTTAGTTCTCTGAACACAGCTGGAACTCAGGGACTGGCAGTACGAGCACTGAGTCCAGACCAATGGACAGACAGGAAATTCCCAAACGTGTTTTTTCCCCTTTTCATTTTCTTTAAGGTGCCTAATACAGATAAACTCTTAATTCTAAAGCAGTAAAATTTTACCAATCTTTACAATTAGTCTAATGTCTTAAGATATCCTTTCTTATCCCAATATTCTTTCTTCACGTAGTCGAGGGTAGAAACATGGGGATGTTCTCCATGCAATTCGTTTCTCTTTCCAATGTTCTCTTTATACCTTTCTCTCCTTGAATGAGACTTACCTTTTTTAATATTCTGGGTTTCATTATACAAACACAGAAGTAAAAATCTCAAAGGATAACTAAAGGTAGCTAGCAACTAATAAGATGACCAGAATCGAATTCTTTTTCCCTCTTATAATTCCAAGGCATAGTAGAACAGTACCAGAGAACTGAAATATGAGGGCAGAATTATGTGAATACTGGTCATGCTTCCCAGCAGCCATAGTAATTATTCTTATTTCGAGCTAGTGCCAAAGTAAAGACAGACTTTAAAATATCTTTAATAATCAAACTTAGCCAAAGTTAACAGAGCTGTAATTCATTAGATTCTTCATAGAAATCTAGCTGTTACTGTTTCGTAGTTTCATAATAAATGTTACCTGTGCTCGTTTTTCCATATCCTGGCAAGTACCTAGCTGTTCTTCCATTGCAACTCTGATTTGCCTTGCCTCATATTCCAACTGCCTTCTGGTCATATCTGTTTGTAAGGAAAACTAAAACCACAAATAAAATGGAAATGTTAATATCTTGTGTTTATCAGTAAAAATAAAAAAGCATATAAGTATCAATAAAGAAAATGAATAAACAGATACATGTTATTATATATGAGAAAATTATTTTTTACTCTAAGAAGTCCTAAAACTTGATCAGTGTGAGGCTCAGCCTGGGTTTCTGATCTGCAGAGTTGAAACACTTTCATTTCCCCACAGTCACAAATAGTTTTAATTAAATTGTACTAGCTCTTTAAAATATATATATATATATATTGGTCCAGTTAAGGTAAGCCTAATTTTAGTTACCTTACCATTCTTCTGCCCTGAAGAAGCACTACTTTGAATTATTAAAAACTGGAATATTAATGTGGACAAAATAGAAAAATCATGAATCAGGCCCATCATCCTTAAGTTGATACCTCACTTTAGGATTGTTATATACATATAGAATAAACTGAGAGAACTTTCCCACATGTAAAATGAAGACAGAATAAAGAAAAGCTTTTATATAATACAATCATAAATTGCGAGATAACACAAACTTTTTGGTAAAAATATAAATATGAACCAAAGTTGAAACAAACCAAAAACAGTACTTCTTCATGGAGTGGGTGTTAGTACATTCAAAACTTTATTAGCCCTCTAACTACAATTCCAGACGCTGTGGTAACTGCTAGGTATAAAAAATGATGAAAAGAAGAAGGCAAAGAAACTTACAAAGACATGCTCCAAGGCTGAAAAAACGAACAGGCAAAATGACAGGTGACAGTTATAATGGACCAGGAAGGGAATAATCAAGTGCTGTAGATTTTTCATGCTCTGTAAGTCCAATAAAAAGCTGCGTGCGGACAATTCCCTGCAAGTCCAGGGGTTAGGATTCCATGCGCTCACTGTCAAGGGCACAGGCCTGATCCCTGATCAAGAAGCGAAGACCTTACATACACACATACTCACACACACAAAAGCTGCATCTGTATGTGTCTGACTCAGAATAGCATTCTGCAGGCCTAAGAATCCCAAACTGTGCTGTCCGGCAAGTTAGAGGAGCTTCCACCCTTTTCCCTTGCAATATACAGACGACACACGCAGAATGTGTTCCTACAGGCATATCCACATCGTGTGTTGCAACACAGTTGAAACAGTCTGCATGCTGTGAGTCATGTTATAACTACACTTGTCTGTCCTCCACTTCTAAAAATCCCTTGCACAAAAGGTTGAAGATGACACATTATGCTACAATAATGTGGTTTAGATCTGATGTTTTAAGCAATGCCTAGTAACCTGGTAAGTATTTCCATATGAAAGCGTTCTTAACCTGGCTTCCCAATATAAAATAAATATTTTGTGAATTTAAAAATATTTATGAAATATAAGCAATTTACATTTGCTAATGGTCTATAATGTCTTACATATCCTCTTAAATAAATGTGACTGACTATATGGTAAATTAATATGGGAATGATTTGACAACTGATCTTTATTTCAGGTATTAACCAATTGCTCTTGAACTGTTTCATACACAACTGCGTGCAGACAGCTGGACTCTAAATACTGTACATTTTAATCACCAAAGTGAATGTTAAGCAAAACACCGCTTTAACATTAAAAGCAAAGATCCCTCCAAACCCTCCTGAGCTCCTAATCCTCACACGTCAACACTCTCTATGAACTGTTCTTTCATTTGTGGTGTCTCCTGAGCTCCCAAAAGGATGTTAAGGACATTGTCAGGAAGGGAGATTCCTTCCCTCTCACAAACCTGGATAAGTTTGTGCTCAGGAGGCTGGGCACCAGTTCTAGCTCCTGCCAGACAATGCCCATGCAGGAAACGGATTAACTGTGTGTTTTGGAAAAGGGTTTTCCTTTGCTGTACTTTTTCTTTTATTATGTCCTCTCAAAACTTTATTAGAAAATGAAAGATCTAAGCTAAGAGTGGAAGATTAATTTTAATTGGCCTATTAAATTGTTTTAAAATTTATGGGTGACAGTTAAAGTCTTATTTAAAATTATTAATGTATTTCAGAAATGTTCTTATATGTATCATCCCATGAATAAAACAGTTAACTTGGAGAGGTTGGGTAGGGAGGGAGAGGCTGACAGAATTAAGTTATTTTTTACATAGTTACATTAGCAAAACAAACAACTTTTAGTGCTTGCAAAAAGCCCTAACGTCTGTGCGAACAGCTACTGTCATTTACAGTAACTAGAACAGGACTCAAGTTATCTCAAAGATACTTTCATTGCAAAAACCATCTGCCTTGAGTCCTGTAATATAGTTCAAAAAACAGACAGATGGTGATAAACATTTCTACAGAGTATCTTTGGTAATTCAACACATCTAATAAAAAACCTAGCTGAATCCTGAATCTTTTAGTTGTATCATCTTTATATACAAAATTCAATGACTACGTATTTATGTTGAAGTTGGATAAAACATATTACAGTTATAAACTTAGATATACTTTCAGATATAAAAATAAGTTATTTTGTCAAGTTACTTACATTTTCAGTTAAAGGAAGGCTGTCTATTCTTTTAGTGAGATTCTGAAGTTGAGCATAATACCAGTCTTTTTCCTTTTCTTCTTTGTCAAGGTCAGCAAGAAGCAATGATCTGTTTTTCAAAAAAAGTTAAGTTTACACAATGCTAATACAGAGCACATAACAGCAACTCTTATAAGCTATAAATGTAATGTTTTCTATTTAAAGTAATATAATGAATAAGTAAGAATTTTACTAATTTGAGATTTCTGAAGGAGGGACTTACAGTCATTAAAATTTGAATATTAAAAGTTTTGAACTTTTTCAGCTACATAAGATGGCAACCATTCTTACTAGAATATTTACATTTCAACCAAATGCTTTCTTCACATTTATTTACAGCCTAAGAATTCGATGTTGGTATACAGTAAAAAGTACAGATTTAATAAAACTCAGATCTAAGAATAAAAAGTACAATAAAAGAGCAAAGAAAAGCAGGAATTATGCAAAAAATAAATCTGGAGTATAGGGAACTATTGCATGTAGCTTTCAGCTTCTTCTTGGTTAAAATAAGAAATATATTATCACTGTGTATAAGAGGAGGTTGTTCTGAGGGAGAGAAACATTTTCTTAGGCTTGGAATCTGAAGATGAACTTGTTACATAATTTCTGACAACCCAATCAATGATGTCCTCAATAACAACCTATATCAATACTCTATGTCTGATCAATATAAACATAATGCAAAATAAAGTGTTAAGAGGAAAAAATCAGTAGGTACAAGTAGTATTAAAGATCCTACATGGCTCAGATGGTAAAGCGTCTGCCTGCAATGTGGGAGACCTGGGTTCAATCCCTGTGTTGGGAAGATCCCCTGGAGAAGGAAATGGCAACCCACTCCAGTACTCTTGCCTGGAAAATCCCATGGACAGAGAAGCCTGGTAGACTCCAGTCCATGGGATCGCAAAGAGTCGGACACGACTGAGCGGCTTCACTTTCACAAGAAGTATATGATCTATGTCCTTTTGTGTGACTCTTTCCCTAAGCGACCACTATTACTCTTGTATTTATTTCCAGAGACATTCTATAAAAATGAAAGAATATATGTGTGTATATGTACATGTACATTTAAAAACATAAATAATAGCATATTATTATCTGTGTTGTCATAACTTTACCACTTAAAAGTCTATCTTGCAGATCATTCTTGTATCAGAATATAAAGAGGTCCTATGTGTTTTTCTGCTAGCTGCAAAGATATTTATGAATCCATACAAGAATAAATAATAACTGGTTCTATGTTAGAGGGCATTTAGGGTCTTTTTTTCCCCATTTAGGGTCTTTCTAATCTTTTGCTATTATACATATATCCTTATATGTAACTTTATTGTACAAATATGCAAGCATGTATAGATGACAAATTGCTAGGATATCTAAATTTTTAACTTACTGTCCTTACTAGATATTGTACCAATTTATGCTTCTGCCACCTTTGACAATCTAAATGCTTTATCAAACTTTTAAGATCCTTTTACATTTCTAGGGTTTAAAAAATGGTATATCATTATGGACTTCCCTGTTTCTGGCCACGCTATACAGCTTGTGGGATCTTAGTTTCCAGACCACAGATGGAACCCCAGCTCACGGCATTAGAAGTGCAGAGTCCTAACCACTGGACCAAAAGGGAATTCCCTATTCCTAAGGTTTTAATTTGATTTCTTTTAGTATGGGTAAGGGGAAACATTTTTCCAAGTTTAAAATCCATTTTTATTTCCTTTTCTGTGGCTTTTTCTTATTTACAGGACCTCTTCTGTGTTAAGAATGATAGTACTCTGTCAGTTATAAATGTATTTTCTGTTAATCACTTCAATATGAGGATATTTTTTTACTACAGCTTCTGGGCTTTGCTCTTACCAAGTCATTCCCCACTCTGACTCTGTTATTACTACTTTAAAATTCTGTTTGATTATATTTTCTTGATGAGTGTGTATGCATGTATGTGCAAAGTTTTACTGTTGCTAAACTTTCCTTTCTTTACTGAGAAGCAACTTGAAAAATAAGAAATAAGCCTTCACTTTTTGCTGTGTCAACCTCACGGGAAGGAATTCATGGGAAGAAGCCAGCTCCTGGTTACGATGTACCAACCTGAGGCAGAGGTGCTGAACAATGAGAAGCCTCCCTCTCCCTTCCATTTTTGACAACAGGAGCAGGAGAAAGCAGTGCAGAAATCCTGAAACCCTTTCACAGGCTGGGTACTACAACTAGCAAAAAAATGAGATCTGACCCTGTTTTTCAATGATCCCTGGTGAGCACCTGCAGGATCTACCAGGACTAAGGCAAGGAAACAAGGGATAGAGGGAGATGCTATTTCTTCTGACTCAGTCGTGTCTAACTCTTTGCGACCCCATGAATCGCAGCACGCCAGGCCTCCCTGTCTATCACCAACTCCCAGAGTTCACCCAAACTCATGTGCATCGAGCCAGTGAGGCCATTCAGCCATCTCATCCTCTGTCGTCCCCTTCTCCTCCTGCCCCCAATCCCTCCCAGCATGAGGGAGTCAGCTCTTTCCAATGAGTCAACTCTTCACGTGAGGTGGCCAAAGTACTGGAGTTTCAGCTTCAGCATCAGTTCTTCCAATGAACACCCAGGACTGATCCCCTTTAGGGTAGACTGGATGGATCTCCGTGCAGCCCAAGGGACTCTCAAGAGTCTTCTCCAACACCACAGTTCAAAAGCATCAATTCTTCGGTGCTCAGTTTTTTTTCACAGTCCAACTCTCACATCCATACATGACCACTGCAAAAACCATAGCTTTGACTAAACAGACCTTTGTTGGCAAAGTAATGTCTCTAGGTTGCTCATAACTTTCAAGGAGTAAGCGTCTTTTAATTTCATGGCTGCAGTCACCATCTGCAGTGATTTTGGAGCCCAAGAAAATAAAGTCTGACACTGTTTCCCCATCTATTTCCCATGAAGTGATGGGACCAGATGCCATGATCTTCGTTTTCTGAATGTTGAGCTTTAAGCCAACTTTTTTATTCTCCTCTTTCACTTTCATTAAGAGGCGTTTTAGTTCCTCTTCACTTTCTGCCATAAGGGTGGTGTCATCTGCATATCTGAGGTTATTGATATTTCTCCTGGCCATCTTGATTCCACCTTGTGCTTCTTTCAGCCCAACGTTTCTCATGATGTACTCTGCATATAAGTTAAAATAAGCAGGGTGACAATATACAGCCTTGATGTACTCCTTTTCCTGTTTGGAACCAGTCTGTTGTTCCATGTCCAGTTCTAACTGCTGCTTCCTGACCTGCATATAGGTTTCTCAAGAGGCAGGTCAGGTGGTCTATTCCCATCTCTTTCAGAATTTTCCACAGTTTATTGTGATCCACATAGTCAAAGGTTTTGGTATAGTCAATAAAGCAGAAAGAGATGTTTTTCTAGAACTCTCTTGCTTTTTCTGATTACTCTTCAATAAATTGGCTTATTTAATCAAGATCTGGGTGCTAAAAGTCCTCAAATGAATAAGCTAATTTTAGCGATGGTATTGGAATGAGAAAAATGTTAAGGAGAATAGGGCCAAGTTGTTGCTATCAAGCGTAAGACTGAACTCTGGCAAAATGCTCTTGCTTGGGAAGCCAAAGTCAAGAGCCAACATGATCACAAGCCGTTAATAGGAGTCATCTTATGACTCGCACCACAGTATTTAAGGCTCAAAACTGAAACAAGGCACTGGCTCGGAAGCTGGCGGGTCTTTATCGTCTAGCAGGTTGAAGGCTTGTTTAGTGACTGCCAACAGTCTTCTTTAAAATGTAAATGTTAGGTAGGAAGTTAGACAGGAACAAGGGGAAGCCTGGCTGAAAGGGATGCAAGCTGATCTCTGAACATCCCAGACACACCCATGAGAGCTCACAGACGTTACAAAATAACCAGAGACTTTTCAACTACTGCAGGCAGCCCCGGCACAGAGTGGATACAAAACCACCACAGGGGCTTCTCCAGGTAACCTTAGGCAGCCAGGAGACTATTAAGGGCTCATGAAATTCTCAGTTCAGTTCAGTCACTTAGTTGTGTCTGACTCTTTGCGACACCATGAATCGCAGCACCCCAGGCCTCCCTGTCCATCACCAACTCCCGGAGTTCACTCAGACTCATGTCCATTGAGTCCATCCAGCCATCCAGCCATCTCATCCTCTGTCGTCCCCTTTTCCTCCTGCCCCCAATCCCTCCCAGCATCACAGTCTTT